>NC_080788.1:14055153-14360153 GCF_028018385.1 Neofelis nebulosa
TTATATGTGAGAGTAGTATTTTTTTTTTAATCAGTTGTTCTTACTAAGTAGATCATTAGACATTTTATTTTATGCAGTTGCCTGAAGTGTGTCATTGGTACCAAATATCTATTATATGACCTGAGTACCTGGTATACCAATGGTACCTTTTCAAATCTTTGCCTGTCTACCACTCAGCCCTCTGTGTAACGTGGAATTGTTACAAAATGTGTGTCAAGTCAATGAGTTTGTAGGATGACTATCTTTGAAGGTAGGGCTTTTAGGAGGTAATTATGTTAAATGAGGTCTCAGGGGTAGGCCCAAATCCAATAGAATTTAAAATTTTATAAGAGGAGGATTTCTCTCTCGCTCTCGCTCTCGCTCTCGCTCTCTCCCTCCCTCCCTTCCCACCATGTGAAGAAACAGAAGACAACCATCATCTACAAGCCAGAAAGAGATCTCTCAGCAGCAACCAAACACGCTAGCATATTTATCTTGGACTTTAGGACTATAAGAAAATCCATTTCTATTGTTTAAACCACCTAAGCGATGGTGCTTGTTACGTCAGCCAAAGCTGTATAGGCAGTAAGAGTGTATAGTGGTGCAGCCACTATGCAAAACAACATGGCGGTTCCTCAAAACATTTCAAATAGAATTACCATATGACCCAGGAATCCCACTTCTGTGTGTCTATCCCAAAGAATTGAACGTAGCATCCCCGAGAGGTATTCACACATCCATGTTGGTAGCAGTGTTATTGACGATAGTCACGAGGTGAAAGCAATCCAAGGGCCCACCAATGAACAAATGGATAAGGAAAAGAAAGAAAGAAAGAAAGAGAGAAGAAAGAAAGAAAGAAAGAAAGAAAGAAAGAAAGAAAGAAAGAAAAAGAACGTACTGTACGGTCTGCTTATAAAAGGTATCAAGAAGAGTTGAATTCAAGAAATAGAAAGTAGAAAGGTGGTTGCCAGCAGCTGAGAGGAAGGGGAATGAAGGGTTGTCAATAGGTGTAGAGTTTCAGTTTTGCAAGATGAAAAAGTTCTGGTCGTTGATGGCACGACAGTGTAAACATATCACTTCTTAAACTGTATGCTTAAAAATGGTTAAAATTGGAATTTTTATGGTAGGTGGATTTTACTAAAATCTAAAAAAAAAATATCCTAGCAAAAATTTTTTTGACAAGATTTACTACACAAATTCACCATGAGCTTGGTCCTTTTGCTATACCAAGTTATTTTTCTTTTTCTTTTTTTTTTAATTTTTTTTTCAACGTTTTTTTATTTTTTTATTTTTGGGACAGAGAGAGACATAGCATGAACGGGGGAGGGCCAGAGAGAGAGGGAGACACAGAATCGGAAACACGCTCCAGGCTCTGAGCCATCAGCCCAGAGCCTGACGCGGGGCTCGAACTCACGGACCGTGAGATCGTGACCTGGCTGAAGTCGGACGCTTAACCGACTGCGCCACCCAGGCGCCCCCCAAGTTATTTTTCTAATAGTCAGGAACATCGATTGTTAACCACAGGTCATCATTATTCCCAAGGTCCTAGAAGTTTATACATTTATCTACATTGTGATTCCAAATGGTCTAGAATAATGGCTTTGGCTTTCTATATTTTGCTTGTCTAAGAAAATTGTGTTTATTCTTTACCTTGACAGAACTGGGGGTTTGAGGAAGAAAATAATGGAAAGCCTTTCCACCAGGAAATTAAATGCTGCCTTGTGCATTATTTGTGGGTCTGAGATATTTAGGTTTATAGCTTAGCCATATGTTTTCAATACATGTACATCAGCAGACACTTTACTCTTTGTATCCTGTTGTGCTGAAAATTTCAAAGCACTTTATGAATAACAATTTCCTGAGATATAGGCTTCTGGAAGCCACAGTCAGTTTTCCTAAGAGAGCAGAAACTTCATCTTGAAAGGTGTAGTGGAATGTGGAAAAAGAACCTTATTTGTGTGCAGGGACATGTTTGGAGAGTGGGGTTTGAGGGAACCCCAGTTGGCTTCCAGTTGGCCTCTGGAGGTAAACTTTATAAAAACAATATAATAATATTAATAACAATAATAATGCTATTTGTAGTGGCCTTATGAAGAATCAGAGGTGCCTGGGTGGCTCCATCAGTTAAGTGTCTGACTCTTGATTTTGGCTCAGGACATGATCTTACGGTTCATGGGATCGAGCCCCGCATCGGGCTCTGCGCTGACAGCGTGGAGCCTGCTTGGGATTCTCTCCCTCTCTCGCTGCCCATCCCTCCCACACGCTCTCTCTCTCTCTCTCTCTCTCTCTCAAAACAAATAAATAAACAAACATGTTTTACAAAGTGAAGAATCAGTCTTACCTTCCTTGAATAAATAAGGGAGTGAAAGAATGGACAAAGGATTCATCATTAAATACTTAAGAGGTCTGGGGGATGGTGAAGAAAACCCAGGACAAATATGAGAAAAACCTAGATCCTGATCCTGACCTATCCAAGAGCTTCTCGGGTGTGCTAGTTTTCTATTGTTGTTTCAAAATTACCATAAAGGTATCAGCTTACATTGCTACAGGTCATAAATTCAGGTGCAAGTCAACAGGGTCCTTTGCTCAGGGCGTCATGAAGTCACCATCACGGTACCAGCTGGAGCTGCCCTTCACATCCAGGGCTGGGGACCTCTTTCCAGCTCACTGGCTGCTTCCAGAACTCACCTCCGGTAGCTGTGGGACTGAGGTCCTATATTTTGCTGGCTGTTGACAGGGACAGCTCCCAGTTTACTGAAGCCACCCTCAAGTTCTTGCCATGAGAACGTCTTCATCTTCAAAGCCAGGAATAGAGGAGAATCTCCATTACTCCTGTCAAATCTCTGCCACTTCCAGAAAGGCCCCTTTTAAGGGTTCAGATGATTAGGTCAAGCTCAGCAGATGGTCTTCCTATTGTTTAATTCACATCAAACTCAATAGTGACCTTGATTATATTCACTAAATGCCTCCTATTATGCAAGATAACATAATCACAGGAGTGATGTCCCATCATATTTAATAGTTTCACCACGCTTAGGGAGAGGCAATAATACAAGGGGTGTACTGATGGGGCAGGAGTACTGGGGGTGGTCTTAGATTTCTACCGCCATACCATGTATTCAGGAGGAGAGGCACATAATCAGGCTATGCGCCATTTTAAAATGGTAAGTGATGGAGGCTATCCACATAGGATGCCATAAAGCTCAGATGAGAGATTCTTGGCCAAGTCTGAGGATATGAGAAACACCGGAGAATTTGAGAACACACCTTGAGTCTTGGCAGATATTTAAGACTAAAGTGGGCAAAAAAAAAGTTTGAAGTGGGCATGAATGGGCTTGAAAGAGATTTGAGAGAGAGAGAGAGAGGGAGAGCAGCAGTGGGACAAGTGAGAACCATGGGGAAACGCTCCTTCACAGGGCAAGCAAGGATGGAGAATGAGAAGAACCATCAGAGAGGCACATAGAGAATAAAGAGGAACACAGAAGCCAAAGAAGTGAAAGCTGGTAGGGAAAAGTGAGTGCTATATTAGTTTCCTAAGCCTGCGGTAACGAAGTACCACAAACCGGGTGGCTTAAAACAACAAAAATGAATTCTTTTATAGCCCTGGAGGCTGGAACTCTGAACTCGAGGTGTAAACGTGGCCACGCTCTCTGTGAAGAGGACTCTGAATCTTTCCTTCCTTCTTCTTAGCTTCTGGTGGTCGCTATAACCCTTGACATTCCTTGCCTTGTAGACGCATTGCTCCGTTCTCTGCCTTTACCTTCATACGGTCTTCTCCCTGTGCATCCGAATCCCCCTCTTCTAGTAAGAACACCAGTCACGGGAGATCTGTTTTTAATTTTTTGAGGAACCTCCACACTGTTTTCCAGAGTGGCTGCACCAGGTTGCATTCCCACCAACAGTGCAAGTTAAAAATAGACCTACCCTATGGCCCAGAAATAGCACTGCTAGGAATTTACCCAAGGGATACAGGAGCGCTGATGCATAGGGGCACTTGTACCCCAGTGTTTATAGCAGCACTTTCAACAATAGCCAACTTATGGAAAGAGCCTAAACGTCCATCAACTGATGAATGGATGAAGAAATTGTGGTTTATATTCACAATGGAATACTACGCGGCAATGAGAAAGAATGAAATCTGGCCATTTGTAGCAACGTGGATGGAAATGGAGAGTGTTATGCTAAGTGAAATAAGTCATACAGAGAAAGACAGATACCATATGTTTTCACTCTTATGTGGATCCTGAGAAACTTAACAGAAACCCATGGAGAAGGAGAAGGGAAAAAAAAAAAAAAGTTAGAGAGGGAGGGAGCCAAAGCATAAGAGACTCTTAAAAACTGAGAACAAGGGGCGCCTGGGTGGCGCAGTCGGTTAAGCGTCCGACTTCAGCCAGGTCACGATCTCGCGGTCCGTGAGTTTGAGCCCCGCGTCAGGCTCTGGGCTGATGGCTCGGAGCCTGGAGCCTGTTTCCGATTCTGTGTCTCCCTCTCTCTCTGTCCCTCCCCCGTTCATGCTCTGTCTCTCTCTGTCCCAAAAATAAATTAAAAACGTTGAAAAAAAAAAAAACTGAGAACAAACTGAGGGTTGATGGGGGGGGGGGGCAGGGGAGGGTGGGTGATGGGCATAGAGGAGGGCACCTGTAGGGATGAGCAGTGGGTGTTGTATGGAAACCAATTTGACAATCAATTTCATATTTAAATAAATAAATAAATAAACATTTAAAAATTTAAAAGAAAAAACAAACAAACAAACAAAAAAAAAAACAAGAACACCAGTCACGGGATCAGGGCCCATCCAAATCCAGTATGACCTCATCTTAACTTGATTACAACTGCAAAGATCTTATTTCTAATCGAGGTCACATTCACAGGTTCTGGGAAGGAGGACTTTCACTTATTGGTGGCAGGGAGCACAGTTCAACCGATAATGATAATGGTACCAAAGAGAAATAAAGAGGATGGGAAAGATAAAAATTGAAAAGTGACCCCTGGATTTTCCAGGGGAGCTCAGGGGGAGCTCTACCTGAGGGGAGTGGTTGGTTGGGGGAATGGGTGGTACAAACATACAGATGTGGAAGGCAAGGAGAGTGAGTGGGAAATCTAGAGGAACCTGTTTTAGCTAAAAGGGAAGCCTAGAAGTAGAAAGGACTACATCTTGGGAAATGTCTGGTAACTGCAATAATCCAACGTTCACGGTCTCAATATTCTTCATGACTTTGAATAGGAGGCTGAAAAAGAGACAAACGGTGAGGAGTTGGGCTCACGAAGAGGGTGGTATCATTTTTTAATGTTTATTTATTTTTGAGAAAGGTGGGGGAGGCAGAGAGAGAGGGGGAGGGACAGAAGGTTCCAAAGCAGGCTCTGTGCTGACAGCAGCCAGCCCAGCGATGAAGGGCTCAAACTCATGAACCATAAGATCATGACCTGAGCCAAAGTCAGACTTTCAACCAACTAAGCCACCCAGGCGCCCCGAGGGTGGTATCATTTCTAAACATTTGCTCAGAGCAACAAGAAAGAGCTAACAAATGAGGTTGAGGAGTAGCTGAAGTTGGAAACTCCAGTGTGTGATGAGTCGCCTGTAGACCTCAGCAGGCAAGAAGCCTTGGTGGAAAGGCTGTAAGTTAAACCAATACTGGCCTTCTGCTGGGAGCCTGGGGCCAGGGCTGGCTCCCTAATTTGCAGGACATGGTGCAGAATGAAAGTATGCGACCTCATGTTCACAATCAGGAAAAACATTTTCCTTTCTTCCACAATCTCTCTCATTTCTTGTTGTAGTATTTTTCCCTGACTGTTTCATATCATGGTGGTCCTTCTGGCTCCCAGGACTCCTGTGGGGTGAAAACCGACACAGGCCCTTGGGGTCCCACACCAGGACCTGGGGTGCAGTGAACATGTGCCATCCCCTATCCAGGACCCACTGGGGGGGGGCGTTGAACAGTTGGCGAACAGGCAGGTGGGAGCCTATATACCAGGGAGGTGAGGAGATAGCTACAGGTAGGTGCACACAGGAGCAGAGCCTCCAGGCGCCTGACCAATGCTTCGTCGTCCCGTTGGACTTGGCCTGCAAAACACACGTGCAGAGGTAGAATATTAGAATTTCAAGATGGCGACTGGAGAGCAATAAACCCAAGCAAGGGGCCACTTTCTGAGCCTGTAGTCTTGTGTAACTGCACCCATCCCACCCTCAGGAAAGGAGCCCCAAATGAATGAGAAGGTGGAGAATGGGCAACGGTGGGTAATGTTGGTTCGATGATACTCTGGGGGAGATTATCCATCGAATCCTGGGTTGGGCGCAAAAAGAAGAGATTCAGCAAGTTTCTGACGGACAGAGCGAGCCCGGGAATCAGGTATTCGAAGTCTCGGTAAAGATGAAAAATGGTTTGGAGTATAGAGTGGGAAAGAACTGAAAGGATGGGAAATTATGATCTCAGATTGAAAAGTGAGAGTCTGACATTTTCGAGGCCCCGGTACAGGAGGCTGAGGGGAATGAAAGACAAAGCTTTCTGTTTGGGGCAGTGAAGGTGCTGTGAGGGTGCGTGTGAATGGAGGCCTGTCTTCTTCCTCCTTCTTTGTTCTCCTCCCAGCCCCCATCCTTCACTCACTTCCCGAGATCTCTAGAAAGTCAGAGGAAAAATTGAGTCACAACGTTCCAACTTAATAGCATTACTATTTCTAATCATCTCATGAGGTTCCCAAAATGTACATACACAAATCATCAATTTGTGGGAGTTGAACACGTGAAAACTTCCCCCGGAGCTAAAACATCACAGAACTGCTTTATTTTATTCTAAAAAGAAACCACAAATGTCATATCGGAGACACATAAATGCAACAATTTGTTATTTGTGTGACCTTTTTTTTTTGTTTCTCTAAAGGCAAAATGGAAATTTAAACATGCATAGTCAATGTAGCCGGTGTATTTAAGAAAACAGAAAAATGCTTTAAAATATTTAAACTGGAGAGTGAAATAGCATGCCTTCCTATAAACACCTTTTGTCTTGCGAGGGAGATGAGAGCATAAGGCAATGTTATTTTCTCCTGTTATGTTTTTTTTTTTATTTAAAACATTTTTTAAAAATTTTAATTTATTTTTGAGAGAGAGAGAGAGAGAGTACAAGTGGTGGGGGGGAGGGGCAAAGAGAGAGGGAGACACAGAATCTGAAGCAGGTTCCAGGCTCTGAGCTGTCAGCACAGAGCCGGACGCGGGGCTCGAACTCATGAACTGTGAGATCATGACGAGCCACCAGGTGCCCCGTCTCCTGTTATGTTTTGTATTAAATTTATTTTAGGCATAATTGATTGATATCACATAACAAATGGCTGTGACCAGGGATGAGCCCAATGAGCAAAAGTTGTTGCTAATATGATCTTTAAGGATGTTTTCTTATTGTCAAAGTTCATAAGATCAGACAAGAGCTGGAAAGAAATATCTGAGGACAATATTAAATGAAGGGCAGATTATTACACGACTGTGAGTAAGGCATGAATATTAAGGAACTAGAATGTCCTTATAGTTTTGCACTTTTAAAAAATAGTGCCCACTATCAAGCCCCGATTTTTAAGTCTCTATGTTACCCTGCATCTTCCCCTGTAGATGGACACATTTTACATAAAGAAAAACCAGGAGACCAATTGGAAATCCCTATATATAGAGAGAAGCCTAAGGTTGAAACGGATTTCTTAAATCCATTAAAAGAAGTCCTGAGTTCCTTCTTGTTTTCTCAGCAGGTGTAAGCTAAAAGTGTCTCAAAGGCAGACCAAGTAACTGATAGGAAGAACACAGAAAGGCTTGGCAAGAATGTTTCTTTTTGTTGCCATAAACATGTGAGTTGCACCTGCCTGGATTCTCTCCCTTCAGCTTCTGATGAAATACAGTCAGACATTTCATGTGGACATTTTGATGATAGGAAGAGGAAAGAGAAGAGAGGCGAAGAATGACAGGATTCCTGGGCCCCTGGGATGCCATCTGGATTTGCAAGTGCGACCTTGTGGTTATGCTTCTCTGACGATGTGAGAAACCAGGTGAGACGCACTAGCAATCTCTGGTCTAGAAGATCAATTTCACAGTCTCTTCTAATGCCCTGGCTGAATTCCTGGTAAATTTTAATGATCAAATTATCTCTGGTATTTCAAAATGGATGTATTAATGCACAACTCGGATCAAAAAAAAAAAAGACCTTATTTCATAGAAGATTCTCAGTGCCAAATTTTTCTGGATCTCTGTTCTGCTCAACGATAGGGTTCCTGTACAGGAAAAGAAAATCCCATTCAGATTTTAAATCAAAGTGCAAGTCACTCTGTTGGATGGTCTAACACCTGGACTCAGGGTAAATGGGCATTTATGTATTTGTATAATTAAAACATATTTCAGAAACAGGTTTAAACAGGATGTGTCCTAAAGAGTTGGTGCCTTCTTGAAAGAAGCACTTTTCAAAATGCATCATTTCGGCTTCAAGCAATACGCTTGCTGTTCACCTAACAGGAGAGGGAAAGATCCATCAAATCATCGGACATGAGGGGTGTGAGTGCAAGTGAATTCCTTTCAGCTCATTCGGGTGGCTCCAACCGGGCACTGAATTTGCATCTCGGCACCATTAGATGGCCTGGAGTTCTTAATTACCAAACAAATGGAAACTTGCTGCCTGATGCTGTCAGCTCCTTTGTGTATCATTCTTCACCGAACATGAATGATTAATGGAATTTTCCCAACACAGTCAAAGTTGTTTGCTGATGGAATTAAAGCTGAAATTGGCAAGGTCCTAGTGGGAAGACTTTTGCTATAGTGTCATGAACCTGCCAAGCTCTCCAGATGAAAAATAGGAACAATTAGTGATGGCTCTGAACAGGTCTGGATATTCTTAGGGTTTGGTCCCACATGAAAGTCATCTTTCTTTGGATGTTCTACCGGAGGAAGATACTGACTCTCAGTCTTTTTTGCGGATTGTAAGCATCAGTGACAAGGGTCTCTGTCCTGATAAAAATGCTGTGGCCCAGGTAAGTGGTGAGGTGGCGTCTTTCGAAACCTGAGCCAGAGGTAACACGCAAGGTCCGCACCATCATGCCACAGGTCCCAACGCATTTCAGCTTAAGTTCAGAGTAGGGAGGCAGGGCATCAGGGGACAATGTTATCCCAGAAGAGGATGATTGTTAATGCTCTCTTTATGAAGAGTTGTGTCTCTGGAGGCAGAATCTTCTTAGTGATTTAGATGCGGAAACCAAAGGGTTAAGGCTGAAAAGCATGAGTAGGCAGGCGTAATTAAGAAGCCTCCATCTATCCCAGGGTTTTCTCTCAAACTCTGCCTTGCCACATAGAGTTACATACTCTTAACTCTGTGCCTTGTAATCCCTTGCCAAAATTCTGCAAAACCAGCATTCGCTCTGACCCAGCTTTGTCACCCCCCTCAGCCACGTATCTGTTCCACCTCCCCAACAAAGATCACTGCAGCTTGCTCTTTGTCTGCCAAGAGTAGCTTGCAAACAATCCTCCCTGTTTAATTATTTCCAAAATTGACAATGACCTCTGTAGCTTGGTGTTAAAAACGGAATCAAGAGCCCAACATTCCACGCACTTGGCTGTGACAATGTACATGGCATTGATGCCTGAGCATTAGGGCCAGGAATCTGCCTCCCTCATTATTAGAAAGTGACTTGTGAACTTACGGACATTATTTCTGTGATGTAAGATGGATCACACCAAATGTACCTAAAGTTGACCTGCTTACAGATGCTTCTGGTGATTAATCAATGCTCCCTTGTTACAACGAAGGCAAGATAGGTTTGGCAAAGCAGGTAACTTCTTAGTCTCCGCGCCGGTGAAAGTTTCAGAGGGCTCTGTTATTGGTTTTGACTGGACATTCTTGACCCTGTGACTTGTAATTTTTGGGTTCCTCCTGCCAAATCAATGTGTAATGTTATCCATGGAGATCACAGGTTGGTGTCAAGTCTGTATGTAGTCTCTTCAATGATGCACAATTTCAACTCTACTTTTTTTTTTTTTAATTTTTTAATGTTTATTTTTGAGAGAGAGAGGCACAGAGACACAGAACCTGAAGGAGGCTTCAGGCTCTGAGCTGTCAGCCCGACGCCGGGCTCGAACTCACGAGCTGTGAGATCACGACCCGAGCCGAAATGGGATGCTTAACTGACTGAGCCACCCAGGTGCCCCTCAACGGTACTCTTGGAAGGTGACTTTTCTCCCTAGCTTCTGGAGTAAGTACTGGCTTCTGAAACTTCTATGTGAGCCATCGTGTAAAATGCTGAGTCGGTATGGATTCAGGTCCCTGGATGCAGTCAACGTACACAGATTTTTCCAAAGAAGAGTTTCTGAGAAAGTAACTGTTGCACATCAGCGTCTGTGTTGCACTTCAGTTTGGGAGATGGGACCAGCTCATCTGCAAACATAAGTAATATATTGTTATCCACACTCTAAAAGATTTGGCATTGCTGTGTTGAGTCTTGGAAGGAAAGTAGAAAACAAACAAACAAAAAAAAAAAAAGAAAAAAAAGGAAAAAAAACTCTCAGAAGATAATAGTTCCTTTGTATGTGGTAAAACCACCCCAGTGCCAGGTAAGATTCATGCTTGGTAAATGTTCCTGATGCTGGTGTTGGTGTGAACAACATGATATCAATGAGTGTTTTGTTAATTTCAGTTGGCAACGAGCCCTTCCAAGTATACCTTCTGTGTTGTTTTTCGGCTGCTCTGAAATCAGCTCCAAGTGCATGAAATAAAGGACACATTTTGATCTTTTTAAGAGCTCGCAGTGGAAGTCCGATAGTCTGTGCTTTGCGGATCTTTCTACCTCCGAGGGGGGTGGTGTATCTTCACAGCTTGGCCTCTTCCCCCCAAATTGCTAGCAGCCATGCAAGCAGGCGAATGCAAGGTGATTAGCTAAAAGCCATGTAGATTAACCTCTTCTATGAGCATGTGGTTCCACTTTGGAAAGGGACGTGTGATTTCTCTCGGTTTGTTTCCAACACCTTCAGGGACATATACTCATCCCCCTGGGAGAGCAGAAGGACTGACAGATCGCCAGTGTCTTTAATCACCAGGGGAGTAGTTATTCTATGATAACGACATCCTTCCTTTGCATTATCCTGTTACTGGTTTCTAACAACAAATGGCTTGAACAAAACAGGGAGTGAAGCCCACGATTTATTTCATGACAGTTTCACTCGTGACTCAAAATCCAACTGGTTCTACTACAGCGTTTAAAACCTGGGTCCTGACTGAAATGAGGTGAATATACACAACGAGGCAGAAAGCGGGTAAGCACGAAAAGGCGGTTTCCTTCCTTTGGATTTGTAGATTCTAGTGCATAATAATGTTTAGAGATGAAGGTGGAAATCAGAGACTATCCAATAGAGCATAAATAAAGTAAGGTCCTTAGATAACATGCCTATACCCTCTTTGAGATACACATGATATCAAGCCAAACCAATGTCTAAAGACCTTGACATAGCCCATCCCAGTCTGATGACGGAGAGAACTGAACACAGCCCCCCCTGCTTAGGAGCTGTGTCACTTGAGGAAGTTCATTTAACACTTCGGGCTTTGATTTCCTCGTTAGTTAAATGCATTCAAAATACTTGGTGCACAATGATGGTTGTAACTCAAGGAGGTAAGCTGTGGAACCAGAAATCACAGTGCCTGGAACCTAGTAAACACTCAGGTGGCGATATCGTTGACATTTTGACTGCCATACTAATCATTATCATTAATATGGAATGAAAATTCTGGTTCTTCAATAATTATTCAATACTGAATGGCCTGAAGTTTTGGGGGGCGCAAATAGCTGAGTTGACTCAATACTACGTCGGAAGGTGTGTGGGTGTGTGTAAATCTGAGACCAGAGTTCAGTACTCTCCATGGTTCGGTTAACTTGATGATAGAGAGTTGAGGCCTCCAGAATAAAAAGCCAGTGGGTTATTGCGCCCAGTGATTCCACAAAACTTATGACGCACAAAGAGGGGAATGAGCCATTCTTTCAACTTGTGCTCCCTGAGATAATTGCTTACAATTAACTCCGATGTTTTGCTTTTCTCCTCCTGCCACAACCAAGTGTTTCAGATATTCTGTTGCTTTATTTGCTTGCTTGTTTATTAGAAACCCTAAAAACTCCCAAGAATATCTACAACGAGGAATCAAAGCTACGCATTCAACGTAAGCATTTAGAAACTATCCATCCAGCAGGACAAAGGTAGCTTGGTAGGACGTGCTACCTTCTTCCCCAGGCTTAGAGGAAGAAATCGTGTTGAGACATATAGGTAAAGACTGAGGCACTTTTCTCCATATTAGGTTTTGACAAAATTCTCTGAGAAAAAAAAAAAGTATTACCAGCTCTGTGGACTTGGGTGGGTTATAACCTCCCTGTGACTCAGTTTTTCTCATGTTTAAAGTAGGGATAATAATAGTGTATAACATATCAAGTCATTGTGAGGGTTAGGAATCCATTTCTAGAACACACATAGGACAGGGCTCGGCACAAGGTATAAACCATATAAACATTTGTTCAACCATATATTCGTGGATAAAGTAGGAGAGTCGAATTATCTTGTGCTATTGTTTTCTTCTCACAAAAAAATACATGCATCTACTGTATATAAATATATATGTGAGGATCCTCAGGAAATGTGCATTAAAGAAGGGGTGAATTGATTTTTAGTCAGAAATACAAACCATAATTTAATTGACTTGGTTTTTATCTCAGTGTTTCAACGTTCTAAATTTGGCAGACATTTCCAAAATTCTCTTTAGAATCCTAAGAATGCTGTGTCTCCTCTCTGGACTAACTTTATTCATCTTAGAAGCTCACCAGGCCCCTTAGAATTCCATAGGTGCATGATTGTAGTAACATTTACTATCATACAGAATTTATTTGCGGGTATTATGTTCTATGAGTGATTGGTTATGATTCTTGTTCACTAGGGTCTAGGATGGCAATAGTCTTTTTTTTTTTTTTTGGATGGCGATCATCTTTATATCATACAAAGTCACTCATGCTTTGTTTGTTTCTGTTATTATGTTCTATGAAGGGACTGGTCATGGCTCCTGTTCGGTTTCACCTCCTTTTTGACTCTTCACCTCATCAGAACTTGACCTTGTGGTTTACCGAACCCAGACGACATGGATGTTTTTATTTTATTCTCTACAGTGAAACTAATCAGCAAACATCAATGAATCAGTTCATCAACCAAGGAATTGACGCCAGTCTCTTCTTCACTTAGCTTCTAGTTTTTGGACAATTTCATCAAGGACTTGAAGAGCTGCTTCCCAGGTTAAGTTATAGTCATATTCTGATAAAAGCATCCAACACTCCATCTGCATGGATATCCGAAAAGAGCCAGCTGGAGCCTCAGAGGCCTCTAACCACCAGCCAGCCATTAGAAACTCACTTTGGCTGGTAAAAGCCAAGGGAATGACCAGAATTTAGGGAAAGAAGGAACAGAGGCAGAGACTAAACTCAATATTACCATCTTTGAGATCAGATTGTGGCTCATCAAGATATCTTTCCAATCAAAGACCTTTTGTAATATCCACGTGATCCCACTCTCAGGACCTTGCCACATTGTTTTAAACATTTGAAAAGTGCATCACAGATACAACCATGAAAATAAATCAATAGTGCCTTCAAGGGGCGGCCAACGTGAACTGAACCCACCTCATTGTTTTGGGGGGCTTTTTTAAGATGAAAAATTGAGAGAAAAAGGGAGACAATTGGTTGGGAGAAAAACACAGAGAAAGAAAGCCCCATCAAAACCAGACTTTCCACCAGGGCAGGAAAGCCTTCCGAAGGAAAATCACCTGCTGGGTGAATATGCCAGAACGGAGCCAAGGGGGTTTCATTCCACAATAATGCTTGACCTGATATTCATTTTCGTCTCACAGTGTTACGAGTAAAGCACAATCTCGCAACAGCTGTCAAATTCTTGATTCTCTTCTCCTAGTAACTGCTTTCTTACCATTCTGGAAATGTAAGACACCATGTCAGTGAGCCACATGTGGGACTGCACTGTAAACACTTGCTCCTGGGACACTGGTGAGTGAGGCTGAGTGGTTGGAAACTTCCCCTTAAGTACTTAGAAGGGAGACCGACTAATGCACCTACAGGCAACATAATGTGTACATTCTACAGCAGTGCAAAAATGTGTTTCTTTCCAAATTGTGGCAGAGCCATGCTCTTGGGAGCGTATCCTAGCCTAGCTCTTTTTTCTTTTTTTAAACGTAGCTGCTAAGCCTTCGGGTTGGTACTGTGCTTTCTAACAACCCGATGTACTTAAGTTCTTCACGTGAGACGAGTGGATATTCTGTCAGAGGACATTTCTGCACTCTTTGGAAAGTAGTCAAATGTTTCCCGCTGAAATAAGAGGAAGAAAACGGCGACATTTTGGATTATTAGATAGATTGCCCAAAGCCTTTAAGCAACATGCAATGGTACCTATTTTTCTTGAGCTCTGCATTATTGTGGACTTGAGTTATCCGTGCCTGCCCGTGTTTTACCAATCAAAACTTTGATTATAGTAAAAAAAAAAAAAAAAAAAAAAAAAAAACAACTTTAGATTGGCACTTAACAGACCAAAGCTCTAGGTGTTTGGCACTAACTATCTGACATTGGGTCAGTCTTTTTCACCTCTGTGTTCAACTGTCTTATCCTAGGAAAAGGAAATATTGGCCTGGGTTATTTCAAAGGTCCCTTCGAACTCTGAAAATCAATGGGTATCGCTCGAATATGTGTGCTAATAAAGAAAATAAACTAAATGGACTACATTCGTGAACTTCTAATAATAACTAGGCATTTCAGACTCAACTTTTTATATTCAAGAACAACACACACACACACACACACACACACACACGAAGGAAAGAAGGAAGGGAAGAAAGAAAAGAAAGGAAAGGCAGATATCTTAGCGGCATCATTGCTGGCATTGCTCCCAAAGAGGATAAAAGACCAAAAGGATGCATACATGTGCCAGATGCGTGTAGAGTGGGGTTGAAAGAGTGGGTTCAGAAAGCAGAGTGGTTAGGTCCACATCTCACTTCAACCGCCTACAAACTGAGGCGCTTTCATCAAATTGTGCATTTTCCTATGTGTCTCAGCATCTACAAAATGCGAATAGCAATGGTAACCCCCTCAGAGGGATGATATCATCTGTGTATGGCCAAGACCAAATCATCCGCTCTGTGATTTCAGGAAATATTTTTTAGATGAACGAACAAAAGCATAAACAAAGCATACCCTTAATGCAAGAAATAACAAGACACATAGGTGTGCACCCATTTTTCCAAAGAGAGGCACTTGAAGGGTAATCAGAAACAAATCAGGAAGGTTCTCACAAGGGAGTGTGTGGGGAGTAGGGTGGAGACATTAGGGATAAGGGAGAAGTTGGGAGTTATAACATTTTTTCTACAGGTTTGACTTCTAATGATGCAAATATTTACATATTCGAAGAATGACAATGAGTCCGAGAGAAAAATATTCATCCGAGCATGGAATAAAACAGAAGGAAAAGACACCTAACTTTTAATGAGGTTGGTAAGAGAACACAGAGAAAATAATTATTTCTGGTAACTTAAAAAAGTTTTTTTTAATGTTGATTTATTTTTGAGAGAGAGAGACAGACAGACAGACAGACAGAATGTGAGGAGGGGCGGGGCAGAGAGAGAAGGAGACACAGATTCGGAAGCAGGCTCCAGGCTCTGAGCTGTCAGCACAGAGCCCGATGCGGGGCTCGAACCCGTGGACCGCGAGATCATGACCTGAGCCGAAGCGAGATGCTCAACCGATTGAGCCACCCAAGCGCCCCTCTCGTAACATTTGAACACTACTTTGGCATACATGTTTTGTGCATGTGTGAAATGTGTTGTGATAATAGAGAGAACTGCAAACAAATCTTAAATGTACACAGAAGGAACACTGTGGGTAGTAATCTTCCCTGTAATTTTCAATCTTTGTTTTTCTATATTGTAGGAGTAGGATCCAAAAATGTAGGAAAATGTTAGAATCTTGTTTTAATTAGGTAAAAGTCTGTAGTGTTAAATTTGTATTGGAAATAGTGATATGAACTCACAATTTATATAGGACTGTGTTTTTATTCTTATCTAGGCATGTATCTATGGATGTATCTGTCTGTCTATCTATTGTATCCTAGAAACAAGACATTCCAGTATCAGGGAACACATCTAACCCTCAGATCTTCATTGCCGTCTTTGAATAAGGAGATGTGGAAGAGTCTTCTCAGAGAAATAGCTATTTTCCTGATTTTGTTCAGAAAAAGTACAAGGTGAGACTATACACGGTTAAGAAAGAAAATAAAGACATAAAAGCCAGATTTAAGGAACTCTCGCTGGCCAAAGTTGGTATGTCAAAAGAAACTGATGATGATTTTTATAGTTGTAATACATTAAAAACCTGAGCCCATCGTGGCATTAAAAAGGGATAGAAAATACATAAAGGAGAAAATGTGCAACTCTTCTTTCGAGAACAAAACTGGCTGCTAATAATGGTGGAAAGAATAATTACAGCTAGAAGATCACCAATTTGCATCTCTCAATGTTTGCGCGCCCCCTCCGCACCCTCCTCCCCCCCCCCCCCCCCCTTCTGCCATTGCCCTAACCACACACTGATTTTTGTCTGGTAAGATCTGCATTGGACTTCTAACTACAGAACTGTAAACAAAAACTTGTGTTGTTTTTTGGTACTGTGTTTGTGATAATTTGTCACAGGCACCATAAAACAAAATACACCTAGAGAGCATTTATTAATTCTAAACAGAAAAATGTACTGCGACAATGGATCCCCAGCAGTTATCACATTAACAATGTTAACAAATCAAACAGCTTTCCCAATAAAAGGACCACTTGGCATTCCGTGGTTCCTGATGTGATGCATTATGAAGTCCACATTACCTATGGAACGATCTTGCAAAACATGCTGAACATAAACCACTATAATCAACCCTCTATATCTCATTTCTAGCTTAAAAAATACAGGGGAAAGGAGAAACAAGATAAACAACTTGTGAAAGCAATAAAACAAGTCTAAAACGAAGCATGATCAATAATCCAGTGGCCTAGAGTCTTTATAAAGTCAATTCTTTAAGAATTCTTTAAGAAAGAACAGAACTAAAAAGAGAAAGATCCAACACCAACTATGAAACTTGAGTAGATCCAAGTTCAAAAAAACTACTTGAAAAGACATTTTGGGGGCAACTTGGGAATTCAAATATGGATTAGATCTTAGATGTTAGATAATATAACGAAACTCATAGTCTTAGGTGTCACGATGGCATTGTAGCTAGATATGTTCTTCTTCCTAAAAGATGTATAGTGAGAGTGGGAGAGGGGTTAGAGAAAGAGGGAGACACAGAATCCGAAACAGGCTTCAGGCTCCCAGCTGTCAGCACAGAGCCTGGCACAGGACTCGAACTCACGAACCAGGAGACCGTGACCTGAGCCGAGATCAAGAGTCAGACGTTCAACAGACTGAGCCACCCAGGCGCCCCATGCAAGGTATCAAAACGTTTACAACTGTTTAATCGAAGTGGGTATCATATGTATGTTTACTGTGCTCTTCCATTAACTTATATGTGACACTATTCAAAAATAAAGGGGGAGAGAAAAAAAGGAATTCTATTTCAAATTATATAATTTCAAATTATAGCAGGTATTGGAGATTTGATGTGAAAGTGTCAAAAGGGTCCGAAGAACGAAAATGAGATTGCCTGGAGTTTAGGTTGTATCGCCAGTCAAATCAATCAGATACTTAACATTGCCGGGAAGATTTTCAGGCACTAGCAGGTCTTAATAAATCTAAGGTTGTGCTTCCCTACTGCGGGCCTGTGCTTTGTCAGGCCAGTGAGGGCTTCCCGAGGCTCCGGGGCGAACAGCACCCAAGTAACAGCAGTCAAAATACTAAAGCAAAGCAATTACGCAAGAAGGTAACAATCCACAAAAGTAAAACATTAATACAAACTTAGTAGCCATTAAAAACCAAGGACAACTCAATAAGACACTAACGATACGGATAACAAAGCTCACTTCCAGGAAACGCTGGGAATTCTAGCCATCTGCTTGAAACCTAAATGGTGGGAGCTTCACAGCCTTGCTCAGCTCTCTGTAGCAGCCAGACTTCCTGGCACCATACGGGATTAAGGTCTAAGAGCAAACTCCCTTAGCGTGCTAATTTTAGTTTATTGATATCACCTAGCGGTAGCTCTTCATAACTCATTTAAGAGCTACCAACATCCAGCGGCATTTCATGCCATTTGCATAGAAACAGCACACAATAAATTCCAAAATGTTTGGTAAGTTCTTGGACCTTCCGGAGGACTCTAGATTTTACAGCCCACCAGCGGACCAAAAACTTCACTCTGAGAACTGCTTCTTTGGAGCCCAAACATTGAAGCAAATCTGTGTGACTCTCAACATCTGTTTCATCCACATCCATGGTCAGTGCAGGACACAGTGAAACATAGGGCTACATGGATTGGAGGGAGACATTGATATCATCTCAGGGTTCTTTGCGGAAAGGCTCGTTCCGTGAGGTGTCCTTCCTCACTTTGGTAATTTTCTCTTTTACTCTTTCGCAAGAATGCTAACGTTAGAAAGATTGGATGTCATCCGAGCAGAGCTAACATAGATAGGATCAAAACCAGGGGATTCATCTGCCTAGAAACAAAAACCCACGCTTATCTTAACCCTTACTGCATGCAGAAGGCATGCTGGACATAACTGAGATCAATTTTGTTGCGCCATTTTAATAAATATTTGTAGTCGTTGTAATGATCTTGATGAGCTCCCTAAAGGTCTTGGTGCTTTGGACCCACATGCTGTCCAAGGCTGGAAGTTCTTTCTGGAAGCAAACAACCTCCCACCAAGCCACGACCACATCCTTTCCCTTTTAAAGTATAGCATCGCTACACTTGAGTGGTTATAACAGACTCAAAGCCTCCGAAAGTAATGGGATTGCTCTGGCATCACAGTTCACTGGCTAGCCTCATTTTGGAAAATTCATCTTTCTTAATGTTGTTACAGTAAGGTGAGGCAGACCTAACCTATGAGAAGTGAGTTCGGATATTCTGTAAGGGAGAGAGGTGGCGGGTAGCCCCCAAAAATATGCGCGAATGAGCTCGGAGAGAAACAACTGAGTGAAACCATCTGAGATTTCCCAGTGGCCCCGAAGAGTCAGATTTTTCAGTTACGTGTCAGATTCACCGAAAACCGGTAAGAAACTGTAAGGTGGACAGAGAAAGAGTTTGATGACAGTGTGCGTCATGGGACTTGCAGATGTTCACACCTCTGGGTCTGCTCTGTGGGGGTTTGGGGACATTCTTTTCCTAGGAACGGTAGGATTCAGCAGCCATTCATTTTTCATTTTTTTTTTAAGTTTATTTACTTATTTTGGAGAGGGAAACAGAGAGAGTGAGCGGGGGGGGGGGGGGGAGGAGGGGGGGATACAGAGAATCCCAAGCAGGCTCCACATGTCAACATGGAGCCCAACGTGGGGTTTGAACTCACGAACTGCGAGATCATGACCTGAGCCAAAGCCGAGAGTCGGACACTTCACCGACTGAGCCCCGCAGGCAACCCAGCAGCCATTCATTTTGCATCTGCTATCTACCAATTGCACCAAATCAAGACATCCATTGTAGGCTACATTGACTAGCAGGAAAGGAAATTCAAGGAAATGTCCAGAAACTGTCATAACAGGGAGTGTCATGGCAGATTTGTGAAGAGCCAGGGGTTGGGGAGGAGAAAATGAAAGAGACGTACGTCTTCTAGGGTTGGGGGAGATACCCGGTAAACTTTTCTGTGAAGATGTGGTGCTTAAGTGGAGTGTTGAAGGACCAGGATCCGGGCAGAGGGAACAGGCTGAGCAGGTATGGTAAGTTTCGGAAACGCCATGGGATTTGGTATAACCTGGGGAAGCGGGCGGTGGGAGCTGGTGTTGAGTTCATGAGAAGCTGTGTAGGAGATGGCCCCATACTGCCAAGGGCAGACCGGCATTTTCAATTTTTTTTTTTAACGTTTGTTTATTTTTGAGACAGAGAGAGACAGAGCATGAACAGGGGAGGGTCAGAGAGAGAGGGAGACACAGAATCCAAAACAGGCTCCAGGCTCTGAGCCGTCAGCACAGAGCCCGACGCGGGGCTCGAACTCACGGACCGTGAGATCATGACCTGAGCCGAAGTCGGACACTTAACCCACTGAGCCACCCAGGTGCCCCAGACCGGCATTTTAGACACATCCCTGGGGCGGCCGGGCGATAGCAAATGGGGAGGGGAGATCGTATTGGAGGACAGGGTTATTAACTAGTTGGCTATTGCGGTAATCCGAGAGAAACGTCAAGAAGGACCAAACAAAACAAAGGTTGACACAGGGAAATTGGCACAAATAGAAATAAGAAAGTTAATCCACATACTCAAGAGTCTTTTGGCCTGGACTGGATGGAGGGAGATCGGGATGGGGCGGTGCACATTCACGGGGCTGATATTTAACAGTCACAACTCGGGGGGTTCCATTCACACTGGAGAGGTCTCAAATTTGTACGTGTTTTCGGCCGGTATTCTATTCAGGCATCTTCTCTCAAACACCAGTGCGTATACAACAATTTTCTGACCGACAGAATACATTGATTTCACAGGGGAGTGCCTTCTGTTTTTTATTTGTATAAGGATCACATGGACTGGGGGATCGCAAGGGTTGGGGGATCTTAGGTAACTAGTAAACTCCTGAACTGTTAGGTAACTGGTGTTGAGGGAGGTATGAGATCCACACCGATGTTAGAGATAGTGCTGTGTGGTGTTTGCAGATGTAATTTGATCCTCAGTGCATGCAAATGGATACTGGCCAAGCCCAGGTCCAGCCTGGTTCTACTGAATAACTGTAGATAAAATTATGGCTTTATAACATGGATACGCTTTCAGGTCCCTGTGAAAGTCAAGACTGATAATGTTGGCACTTGTCCAGGAAAGGATGACAGATATCTGTCGTTAAGATGCTGATTCTATCACCAAGACACCACAAGTCGTGTGCACGAGGGAGGGAGGGAAAGGGCCGGTTTGGGCATTGAAAAGAGCCCAGCTTGTGGGAACATTTTCCAAAGAAACTGGACATATATGTTCAGAGATGTCTAAACAAGGGTGATCATTTTGTCATTGATAAAGTAGTAAGACACCGAAAGCAAGCTAAATATTCATCAAGAAAATATGTTTCAATAAAGCACGGTACACCTGTGCCGGGGAATACCATGCAGCTGCTTAAAAAGTCAAGGGGCGCCTGGGTGGCTCAGTCGGTTGAGCACCCGACTTCAACTCAGGTCATGATTTCATGGTTCGTGGGTTCGAGCCCCGCATCGGGCTCTGGGCTGACGGCTCGGAGCCTGGAGCCTGGTTTGGGTTCTGTGTCTCCTCTCTTTCTGCTCCTGCCCCCGCGTGTGCTCTGTCTCTCTCTGTCTCTCAAAAATAAATAAACGTTAAAAAAATTAAAAAGAAATAAACAATGTCAAAAATGGAGAGGACCTGTAACGGTGTGAGGTGTGAGAGATAACTTGCAAGAAAAGGACAAGCTACTGATTAGAATGGGCAGCATGATAAAATAGGGTATTTTTTTAAATGCAGAGGAAAACTTCGGAAGCATCTGTACCAAATCTCAACTGGGAAAGAGACTGGCATCTGGGAGCTGCAGGTAAAGAGGATTTTCCCTGCAGACCAATGTCATCTGAGAGAACCATCCATAATCATGAGCACTTGAAATGTGGCCAGTGTCACGAAAGAATTGAAATTTTTTACTTTATGGAATGTTAATTAAGTTAAAGACTAACATGCATTTCTTTTGTAATTATGAAAAAAAAGTCACAGCAATAAAAAAGCAAGGAGGTAGGGCAGAAAGACAATCTGATTTTTAAATCTCTGAGTTAGTTCAAATTCCTTCATTTTTGCTTATACAAAACATAGGTCATATTGCTTGGAAAGTGCATGGATAGGTTAAGACACTGAGAATACATGCACATGAATTACAGAAACATATAAATGCCCATACGGAGAAGGAAAAGAACAGACGGAAGTTCTGGAGTGTATTTTCTATATAGTACTTCCTAAAACTACTATCACTGAGTCATAGCATTTTTTCTGGGTTCATAGCATCACGTCCTGGAGTTCTACCTAACTAGCTAATGAAGTCAACTGATGGACAGAGCCAGGATTGGGGCGATCTGAGTGTGGGGGCAGTTCCTCTGGTGACAAATAAGGCTGCTTTAGCCCCCAGGGTCCTAGAAAACGGAATTGCTCAGGTGGGGATTTCGGATGAAAGCTGGATCTAGGAGAGTCCAGGAGCGGGATTCCGAAGGTCCGCCGCTTCTGAAGGTTATGTTGGGCTCAAAAGTGTAAGTATCCATCCGCCGCGTTCAATCTCTTTGATAGTGGCAAGCTATTTGTCTTCTGATCCATTTCCCACAAGTTAGCAGCTCACCACGGCTTTTTTAGTGGTCAGGGGACTGATGGCAAAGCAAGAGGGAGGAAGAATCAGGGATGCTTCTTAGCAGGTGTTTGCTGGAAGCCATGCCACAGCTCGGCTGGGCCGAGCGGGTGCCCACGAAGCCCTGAGTCAGAAAAGGGGACCTTCTGAAATTTATAGATGCTTCACAGGGCCAATGGCACAGAGAACTTACAAAAATGGATACACATCACAGGTTACTGTCAGAAGGAATGCTTGCATCTTATATATACATGATATAATTTAGAAGTTCATTAGTGGAAATGAAAAACCAAGTTGTATTTCCATCTGGAAAGAGATGGGGAGTGTTGATCTGTATCCAGGGCGTCCAGGAGCAGGATGTGTCCGCATTACTCATAAGCTCCAAAGAGACGCAGCCCTGGTGTTACAGCATAACTTCTGCATCTGAAGGTTTCCTTATATCTTAGTAAAATAATTCAGTATAACACAATTAGCCTTTCAAGGCGCTAGTGATAGTCTGCACTTTGAGAACCAAATAATGTCACCTGAGTAAGTCTACTTGCGGTAACAAAAATTTACATTTCTTCGGCATATCGGGCTGCACCATGTGAAGTTGCTAATATGCCTCTAAAGCTGCTTTATACGTGGAAACAAATTAAATCTGCCAATTGTAAAGAAATCGCATCAATATATGAGATGTTAACATATCCGATGCTTCTTTTTAAGTACTTTCTAAAGGCAGGCCTTAAGGAATAGATGATAAAGAACGTGAAGTTTGTTGCTTATTTTAGCCTTACCAAAGCCATTTATATTTACAAATGCCATTCTGAGTAGGCTCTAGAGTGGAAGTCGTGTTTTCATAGCGTGTTTAAAAACCAGCCTGCATCTACGGATAGGAATGGGCCATAATGCTGAGCGTTTCTGATCTGACATAGTAGTTTCTGGGGAAAATAAACCTTTTTCCGTATTAGGCCTCGGAGAACAGACGCATTCAAAATTACATGCCAGGGAAGTCACCATTTGTATAATCGATCCATTTAGCACGTTTTGAAATGTTTGCCGTATTAGAAGGCAAAATCCTTATCAATCTGGAACTGTAAATGTTTTTTGAAAATCCCATGTGTAATCAGTCATTGACATGATGCATTGAATTTGAATCTCCTTTAAGGCGCATGACATCATGGCCCATGGGAGAGAGCTGAAATTAATCAAGGTAATTCTGTTGTATGACCTACTTTGGCATTTTCATCTGATGGAGCCAGGAAATGGGCTGGCTAATAGTCCATTTTGGAGTATTCTAAGATCTTAGCAATTCCATATTTAAGGAGGTTAATAGGATACTAATTGGGGCCCAGGTGAAAAGTTCACAAGACAAATGAACTCACCTGGATATGAGGACTCCGCATAGCCCAGTGGCCTCCCCTTTGCAAGTGTTCTTCCTAAGGCTTCACCTTGGAACTCAGAGGGGAAAAAGCTCACACCTTGGGAGACTTGCCTAGCCAGCATTCTCTCTCCTGGCCCCTGGGTAACAATGGCTGGCCCAATGCCAGGGTCATGGGCCTCTAGCAAGGTCAGCATTCCGCTTCTAATGGAACGGAAGTAAAGGAAAAATTCCAAAGGAGGAAAATTCATATCGAAAATAAGGCTTATTCCAGGGCTCTTATGAACCTTTAGGAAAAGCACATGTTTGGTGAAGATTTAAGAAGTCCCAATTAAAAAAAAAAAAAAAGAAAGAAAGAAAAAGAAAGAAAGAAAGAACTTCTCTTCATCACCTCTGCAGAAGTGAACTGAAACATTTGTTTTCAACCAACACGGAAATCCTAGCCTTGGGTCATTATTATTGTCTAGCTAGCTAGTGGCTGTATTCATCAAGACTGAAACGGAAGACATGATAATATTCTCTCTCAATTTTCTCCCCTGTAAATATTTGCAATAACTCCTGGGTGACTTGGGAAATTTATCAATAGAAAAGGCAGGTGTCTGAAACATTTGAGGCTCTCCTCATTGCCTCGTGACGCTCTGACCATGCGAGACCATCCCAGTGCTGCCTCCAGAATGTTATCATTTCTCACTCTGTTTTCATTATAGTTTATCCGCAGTAACGTGCTGTGCTTTCCTTAATATTTGCTTTGCTTTTTACGTACAGAAAGAGTTAATAATTTTTCTACCATAAAGGCTTATGGCGTGTCTTTCTGTCTCCCTCTCAGTGTGCAATTCATCTTCCAAGTTTCCAGAAGCGCCCGAGATTTTTAAAAACAGCTGTAATCTGCGGTCATTGATGGTGGAGTAGATTGTTTGCCAAACTATTACCATAACTGTCAACCGAAATCAGAAAAATAATCTCATTGTGCTGGACAGATGCGTTTCCTGCATTATTGATATAGTCACTCCAGAGTAATAGAGAAATATAAAGCATTGTTCTATTTACAAAAGGAGATTGGCCAAGTCCTTGAAAGTGAGCATGAGGGACAGGCACTTACAGGAAGTGAGATATAGTCAACTCGGTAAAAGTTATGTGTCAGGGCCACATGAGCTACCTCGTCAGCAGTAGGATCTGAGAGCTTCTCCTCCCCTTGCCTTCGGGCCAGTTTTGTGGTTTGCTCTCGAGAGTGTGAAAGAGCTTTCAGAACTGTTAGGTAGAGCCCTGTGGAATTTGTTGGGCATCCTTTACCCCAACAGTGTCCCTGAACATGCAACCTGCTCTAACGGGTTCACTCTGCATCTCTGGGCATCCAGTGAGGCCCCCCAGACCACGACGTTACACGGTAATTGGGTTTGTTTATTTCAAGCAGGCGATCCCGACATTCCGCAGGGGCAATGAGCTAAATCTACCTTATGCCTGCCGGCTGGGCAAGGAGGGTCCATCGTCTTAGAAGTTCAGCCACTGAACCTCACACCATCATCTAAGCTGTGAATAATGTAACGCTGAGTGATTCTGTTTGTTGAGCACACGCACCGAGAAGTACCGGGCACGTCACATGTATGATCTCTAATCCACAGAACACGCCGACCAAGGTAGGGATATCTTTTTTAAATCTTCCCTTTTACTGAGGAAGAAATCGATGTTCCAAGAGGTTCCATAGATGGCCCGAGGTCTCCCAGCACCTAAATAGTTGACTTGGAATTTGGACCCAGGCTTAACTTCAGAATACGGTTCTAGGAGATTATCTCCATTTTATTGAGATACAGGCAAAAATATATTATGCATTGGAATTTTTGTCTCTATTCCAATGCGCCTTCCTCAGATATTTAGAATCATACATAATCTCTCACACATACACACACGCACACACACACACATTTTCCTTACAGGAAAAAAAAAAAAAGGTGATGCCATCATTTTCCTGTAACGCACTAAGGGGCGTTTAACAAGATGGGTAAAGACCTCAGCACAAGTTCATAAACGGGGCCATCAGAAGCACCTAGACTCTGTTCTTAGTGAGATGGCTCTAGATAGTTCTGGGCAGAAGTTTATGAATGCTGACAGCTCCATCCTGAGTACAAGGCAGACAGCAAAGAAGTCTAAATTCTAATCCAGTCCACTCAAATCCTCTATGGCTTAGTTTCCCCTCTTTTCATAAAAATATATAATCCTGGGGCACCTGGGTGGCTCAGTTGCTTAAGCGTCTGACTTCGGCTCAGGTCATGATCTCGCAGTCCGTGGGTTCGAGCCCCGCGTCGGGCTCTGTGCTGATGGCTCAGAGCCTGGAGCCTGCTTCAGACTCTGTGTCTCCCTCTCTCCCTCTGCCCCTCCCCTGCTCGTGCTTTGTCTCCCTCTGTCTCAAAAATAAATCAACATTAAAAGAACTGGCTATCTTGAGTAAGACAGGGAAGCAGATCCCAGAAGTTTGAAAGGTAAGGAATGGGGACAGAGGAGCCATAAGTAGGAAAGAAATGAAATGGAGCCCCAAAAAGTCTTCTGTTAAACAAAGTCAAAGACATTCCACACACATACCCACACCACACACTTTCTTCATGTTCACATGAAGGAATCTTGCCTCCTTTCTCAAATAATCTTCTTAAAACAACCTATACCAGAAGGACTGATTATTTGACGTGGCCCATTTCCAAAAGGTAATGTTTCCCCCTGAATACACAAGAAAAATAAAATTAAAAAAAAATTATACAATTAAGCAATAAAATGACGTGTGCCATCCCTGTCCCTATTTGTTGTATCAATTATGTGGAAAGTATTTAATAATTATTAAAATCTCCAAAAACTTGTCTATTTTTCATTTTGAGTGTGTCATTTTTTTTTTCCCGGTACTTGGCAGTTGTTATTAGTTGGCTATACATTTAGGGCTGTTCAGTTGCCTTGATTATTTTACCACTGTGAAAGACCTCTCTTTACCTCTAGTAGTGTTCTCTGTCTTAAAGTGCATTTTGTATGATGTTGATGTAGTTTCATTGGTGTTCTTAAGCTTATTGATTGAAAGCTATATCTTAATTGTGCTCTTATCTTCAATCGGCATGTGTTTTTATATTTAAAGTGCTTCTTGTAAACAACATACAGAGGGGTATTGCTTTTTTTTTTTTAAATCTGGTTGATGATCTCTGCTTTTCACTGAAGTATTTCATTTAATATAATAACTGATGTGGCTTTTGAGTCCCCTTATTTGTGTTTCCTTTATCCCATATGGTCTTTGCCCTTTGATTGTCTTTTCCTGACTTCTTTGAGTTGGTCCTACGTTCCTTTTTACATTTATTTATTTATTTATTTTTGAGACAGAGAGAGAGAGAGAGAGAGCACAAGCAGAGGAGGGGAAGAGAGAGAGGAAGACAGAGAATCCGGAGCAGGCTTCAAGCTCTGAGCTGTCCGCACAGAGCCCAATGCAGGGGGCTTGAACCCACAGACCGTGAGATCATGACCTGAGCCAAAGTCAGACGCTTAACCAGCTGAACCTCCCAGGCACCCCACGTCCCACATTTCTTAATATATTATTTATCTTGTTGACTTTTTAGCTATTCTAGTGTTAGCTCCAGAGATTACAGTATTGGCTATAAGTCATTATGGTCTGCATTCAAATCACACTATACTCTCTTATGTATAGTGTCAGTATCTTAGGAGAGTATCATTTAGCCCACCCTTTTTTTTATTAACTTTTTTTTCTTGGACTTCAAATAAAAACCTTATAGGTTAGCTGTTCTTCACATTTATTTTGGATCACAAAAACCTTTTGAGAAACGGAGCAAAGTTCTGCATGCCCACTCATATACGTTCATACAATCGCACACAATGTTCACGCAATCGCAGGAGGACTACGTCCACATGGAGGCCCAGGTCACGGGCTGCTTCGTAGGATGAAGTTCACCTTTCAGCCGGCACGAGTCTGGAATCTGAAGCGGTTTGTTGATGGTACTTGAAACGCAGATCAGAAAGAATGGCAATGTCCTCAGAGGATGAGAGTTAACAAAAGATGGGAGTCAGGAGGAAACAGAAGGGAAAATACAGACTCAGGACCATTCTAAAATTTGTTTGTTGGTATTTTTGTAGTGCCTTTCATGCACCTACCATGGGTCACAGAAGGTGCCAGTGTTTTAACAGTTTCTTTACAAAAAGGCATCTTGAAATTGCCTAACAAGCTAGGAGGTTTTGAATGTAAAAACTTTTGTAAATTGCACGTTTAAAAATTAAAAAATGAACAAGCTGGCTTCCAGATAGTTGAACTAACCTGCCTACAACTAGTCATACGTATGCGGACCCAGCATTCACATTGCCCTCTCCCTGATTCCAAACTAAGTGTCTTTCCTATGCTCCAGATGGTCTGATGCATTTTCTATCATCCTGTTGCCTAAAAACACTTATTTTTGTTTGGAACAAATAGACAGCAATGGTACAAATATAATTCAGAACACCTTGGCAAAAGGGGTAACGTGATTCTCCTAAAGCAAGACTGGGAGGTGTGTTTTCCCATAAGCTGGTCCCCAAAACTTTTCTCCTATCCTAAGCGCTCGGAGCACTGAGAGAGCCCAGGTCAAGTCAGCAGAGAGATTACTGAATGGAATAAAGACAGATTGACTTCTCCTCTAGGTGGGGAGGGAGCTAATTGCTCTGCGTACAGGCACCATACATTATTGCTTGGTACCTTCTCTGAAAACTAATGGCCAAGAACAGGATGTCCATCTCATTTACAAACTTTGGCTTGTTCATCCAGAAATGTGGCCTCCTGCTGATATGCATATATAGAGGCACCGGGGTTTGGGTGTTTTCTACTGACTTTACTCAATGGACTTGAGAAAAAACTGTGCAGGTCAAAATGTCTTCTTCACGTGAACTGGCAATAATATCTTCTAAGAGATAGCTAACATGTACAAAATAGTTAAAAATGTCTCCTTGAAAGAATTGTGATAGGAAAGACCCATTTGTCCATCTACAACTATTTTTGAAACATGGATCGGGACTCAAGGAAGTTACCCAAACAATTAAGAATTGATGCAATTAACCTTTGTGTTTTAGCTTTGACCCAGGCTTTATAACTGTCTCTTAAACTCTGGAATACCCCGAGCCCGGGGTGTAGGCGTGTTTGTTTGTACACGCGCACACACGCACACACACACACACACACACACACCCAGACACATATACTCTTGCACAGATACACCAACTGCAATAGCATTTTTAATTGAAAAGCATAAATTTGGACTGCTAAATCTATTAACGATTTGTTTTAATTAGGAACCCAGCTGCTTCCTGAGATTTTGCAGTCTGGGTTTCAGAACTTTTGCCATACTGAAAATGAGTCTCAAGTGGCTTGCTTCAGTCTTTCAGATCAGCATTTTTAAAGACTTGTTGGAAGGGGGAACTGCAAATGCTTCTCTGCTGTAAAATTACAGCTGCCTTTGTCCTTGGGTGAGGACGGGGCTGCTTTGTTGGTGTAGCCAGTGGCCTGCCCCTGACCTCTCGCTTGGGCATGTTAAGTCTAGCAGCCTGCCTGATCCCTTGATCACCTTGCTTTTAGACCTTGCCAACTTGGCTCACAGAGATGCAGCATCATGGTTGATTTTGAGGTCCTTACCTTTCCCACTATCGGTAGGGGGAGCTGTTACTTAATTGAAATCTAAAGCATCAAAAATAATCTTTAAAAAAATACTAGCTAAAAAGATAGCTTTATGCAAGTCAGTTCATGAAGTAGGGTCTGAGAAGAAACATTTTTTTTTTTACCTCTTTTCTGGTGTTCAGCTAATGCCAGCAACATCACTTGTTATTTGGGTAACGTTAAATGGAGTATAACACATTCTGTTCATCAGTGAGTATGGAAGGCGTTCATTAGTCTATTCATGCACTCGCTCATTTACTCATTTATTCATTTAATCCATATTGATTGCCTACTATGTAAAAACGCATGGGGCTGGGAATATGAAATTACTAAAAACACTACGTCTGTCTTTTAGCTTATAGTCTAATGGATGGAACACAAAAGCAGGAAAAAAAAATACTGTAGGCTGTGACAAATGTTAATGGAGGTGTGCTCTGGGAACATGGGGCAAGAATTAGCAAGATCGGGATGGAGGGAAGTACCAGGAATGTGCTTATGAAATATTTGTTGCATACATACTGATAAAATGGTGGATGGATGGATGGGTGGATGGATAGATAGATGGAGAGAAAAACGAGTTCATGGAGAAGATCAGGCGGTCTAGTGAAAGTAGTGTGGAGAAAAGCTTCATAAAAGGACCTCATGGAATGGGAAACTATGAGAAGCTTGATATGGTCAGAGTAGCTTACCATGGCAGGAAGCATAGCCACGAGGTGAAACTCACAAGAGAAAAAGAAAACTCTTCAGGGACGGCTTTTTATGCCAAGTTAAGGAGCTTGGGCTTGATTATCAAGAAGCCTCTAGATCAGAGGAGAGGTGAAGTCAGATGTATATTACAAAACAGTCTTTGGGGCAATGATGTACAAGGTGGATCATGTAAGTCATGGTGGATCGACTATATTAATAAGACTAGAGTCAGAATAGACAAGTACAACTGAAGACATGTACGTTAATGCCAAAATTATCTAGAGGTCTGAATACAAAATTGTAATAGATTGGAAAGATATTTAGAAACAAACCAGCGGGACTTAGCAGCTTCCGGGATGTGGGTCATTAGCACTGTTTAAGGGCAAAAAAAAAAAAAAATATATTGCATTCCTATATTCCTGCAGAAATTTGCAAAACATACTAGAGTATAAAGCTCAGGTTAGCCAGTGACGGGAGATGTATAAATACAATTCTGGATGGAATATGTAGAAATACTGCATTTGACTGTAAAGAGCCATTTTTTAATTTATTCAAGTGTATTTATTTGTCCCTCAATTGATCAAGAAATTAGTCTAGCATTGATAAAACGTCTATAGGGGTTGGTAAAGGCCAACCTGTGGGGCATATCCTGTGCCCACCCTCTCCTGCCTGCTTTTGTGAATAAGGTTTATTGCGTAAAGTTTTATTGGGACACAGCAAAGTTCATTTACATATCGTTTATGGCTGCTTTTATGCCACACTGGCAGAGTTGTGTAGCTGCTACAGAGACTGTTTGGCCCCCAAACACCTCAAGTGCGTACTATCTCGCCTAACAGTGAGAGTTTGCTGATTCCTGAAATTGAGTAGCAGACAGCTCTGCCTGGAGTGAGCTGCAAAGCAGGAAAACCAAAGGGAAGAATGCATCAAAACTGGTGTGTTATTGTCCCTTTGCTTCTGGGCTCTTGGGTGAAATAAGAGACAAAATGGTCAAAAGTCCTTGGTAGAATAGTGATTCATTCAGTTGACTGGTGGATGTGAGTCGGGAAGTATTTCATGCATGTGACACCAAGAACCACGTGTAGGGACCTGGAGGTGACCTAGTTAAAGGGTCACTGGATCCTGTAGGTGTAAACCAAGATCTGGGCACCTCAAGGAGCAACCACAGGAGGGCAGCAAAGTCACATGACATTAAAAATACCTACTTGAGAGTCATAGTCCTCATTAGTGTATACATTGGCATCATGGGCATCAAGTTCCAATGGAAATGTCCCCAGCGTAACTATGCACGCCCAGTATTCTCTGGAGGATCCAAATTAAGAAACATTCAGCAATGAAACCAACCATGTAAAAGTAAGAAAGAACTTGGATTAAGACGAGATGTGTCAATAGAAGATCCTGGTAATTTTTACTTTTAAATGTACATTTTGGCCCGGTCACTGAAAAACAACCCGAATTCATTGAAGCACCTCAGTCCGTCCTTTGGAAAGAAACAAACAAACAGTGTCTTTTTATTTTTTTTAATAATGAGCATTGAGGGATCGTATTTCATTCTTTTTTCCTTTCTTTCCCCCCTACATTTATTTTTTTCTGTAGTATGTCTGTGTCAAACCTTGTGCTAGAGAAAGGGGATATAACAAACACAAGAATGGAGTGGGGTAGTTATTTTATGATTTTAAAATTAGAGCCACACAAAGAGTAATAACCATCCCTGAAAAAGAAAGCATCGTTTAAAATTTTAAGTTAGTTTTTCTTTCTCTTCGCTTACCCTAACTGTGACCAAATATCAAATCATTTCTCAATTCTGAAGAGTAGACAAACGTCTTCAAAATCTTGGGTTTGGCGAATAGAACCTCTTAATTTTAATGGAGACAAATGTGCCTGTTCTGTTCTGGTTTGTAGCTCTTGTTTAAGAATTCCTTTTTAAAAAATTGGTTTTAAAATAAATGTGTAGAAAATGTTTTGGTAAACTTTGAAGTCATTAGAATACTAACATTTATATTACAGCTGCACAAGTCATTTCTTGACTGCGACCTCCACTATTGACCTTTTTCTGATTAACTCTTGTCACTGGGAGGTGCCTTTTGTTTGCATGTGGTACCTCTATAATAAATGTTTGCTGAAAAGACTTTTTTTTAGATCCCTGATATTTTGAGGGCAAAGTTAATAAGTATTTGCACCTTCTTGACCAGGGTCAATTTTAACCAGATCTTGCCAACTGAACGGAAATGATAGCTTCACAATTGTAACATTTACAAATGTGAACCTTTTTTCTTTGATTATTCCAATAGTTAAAACCTTAGATTTGGGGAACTAGAAGGAATTTGAGTAAAAAGAATTAACTTAGTAAAATAATGGATGTGTGTGTATGTATGTGTGTGTGTGTGTGTGTGCGTGTGTGTGTGTGAGAGAGAGAGAGAGAGAGAGAGAGGGAGAGAGAGAGATAGGTGGTGGTACGGTAGGGTGGGAATCTCAGCTTTGGGATAGCCATAAAAAGATGTAGGCCTGTATTTGTATGTATTTATAACCCTCGTTTGTTGACCATAGTCTATGTAATCTCATGGAAAAAAAAAAGTTTTGGAGAAAATAGGACACTTGAATGCTAAATGCAGCTAACTCCTTCTTACCCTGTTTCACTTTAAATAATTTCTCCAGTGTAGCAAGGTTTTCTCATCGTGAATCCTCCGAGATCTGCTTATAGGGTGTTCTGTCAGCCCTGCAGGGAGAAGGACTCCCAGTCTAGGCATGATCTCTTACCAACCCACAGCGTGTAGATTAAAAACACCGTTTGGTGGGGTGCCTGGGTGGCTCAGTCTGTTAAGCATCCGACTTCCGCTCAGGTCGTGATCTCGCGGTTTGTGAGTTCAAGCCCCTGGTGGGGCTCTGTGCTGACAGCTCAGAGCCTGGAACCTGCTTTAGATTCTGTGTCTCTCTCTGTCTCTGCTTTCCCCCCCACTCACACTCTGTCTCTCTCTCCTTCAAAAGTAAGCATTAAATTTTTTTTTAAAAACCCCACAATTTGGCATTTAGTGAGATAAAAATGGGATATTTGGATTTCCCCTAACCAAGTCACAAGCAGAGGAGTCCCTAAAGCTGAATAAGTAGAAAGCAGCCTGGATCAACAAGTGGAAGACAGACAATTTGAGCCACACATCCCCAGGTTTCAAAGAGACATGCTCAGAGCACAGAACACACCGCTGGGTGACCTTTAAAGAAGTCAGTGTATCAACATGCAGGACAATATAGGTGCTTTTCCCCATTCCCTGAAATCTCGGTTTTCCCAAATTCATTCTTCCGTGAAAGACACATATGAGAATTATCGTCATTTTTTTTTTCTAATTCCAGACAGAAACAAAAATCAGATGAAGAAGTGAAAAAAAGAAAGGAAAAGAGAGAGAATATTTTTCAGGAACGCTTGTGAGCTCTGTACTTAGTTCACCATCCAGATGTTCCTTGAGCCTCTTTGCATGGGAATGTGTTTTAGAATGAAAAGTGAAGGCTCCAGGGGCGCCTGCGTGGCTCAGTCTGTTGAGCCTCTGACTTCGGCTCAGCTCATGATCTCGCGGTTAGTGAGTTCGAGCCCTAGGTCGTGCTCTGTGCTGACCACTCAGAGCCTGGAGCATGTTTCAGATTCTGTGTCCCCCTCTCTCTCCGCCCCACCCCTGCTTGTGCTCTGTCTCTCTCTGTCTTTCAAAAATGAATAAACATATACAAAAACAAAACAAAACAAAACAAAACAAAAAACAAAGGCTCTTGGTTTTGAGAGGCTTACACTTTAAATAAAAAATATATAGTGTCATTTCATTGCATGGTGATATGTGGCATCTGGACTTCAAAATGTCCTGGAACTTTGCATTAGAAAAAGAAAAAAAAAAAGATACATTTATTAGGAAAATACTCTATTTTCTTAGCAGTTGGTCAGCACATATTTGTCCTTAACATTGCAGATAAAGATACAATCTGTATGTCTTTATATAACTGGAAGAATAAAACCACACCACCCAAAACTGGGACATAAAAAGACCTTATTTAACATGTTAATTAGGCCCTTGGTTCAAAAGCTTTAGCCAGTTATTTATGTTGCTAAGGAAACAATTAATAGGAGGCATACAGTTTTTAAAAATGAATTTTAATTGCATTAGGTTAAATTGAAAAGAAAACTTCTGTTGGTATTTTGATTAGGATTCAATTACAATTATTTTATGGTATACAAAGATTTGACAAATTCACAATAGTGTCTTCCCAGTTGAAGACCAACTATTTCTTCTCATTTATTTATGTCCCCTTTTGCAGTCCTTAGAAGAAGTGTAGAGCTTTCTCAAAAATATTTCTTTTATATATATAATATTTACCTTATATAGGTAACATATAATTAATAACATGTCACATATCTGACATAACTTTCTGTTCTGTGGATTTTTTTATATTTTATTTTTTTAACGTTTATTACTTTTTTTTGAGAGACAGAGACAGAGCGAGAGTGGGGGAGGAGCAGAGAGAGAGGGAGACAGAATCCGAAGCAGGCTGCAGACTCTGAGCCATCAGCACAGAGCCCGACGTGGGGCTTGAACTCACCAACCATGAGATCATGACCTGAGCGGAGTCGGACTCTTAACCGACTGAGCCACCCGGGCGCCCCAGTTCTGTGGATGTTAATGTATCCATGGTTTAGGGTAATCACCACCATAATCGAGTCACATAAAGGTTGACATATGAAACATTTCCATCATTTCAGAATTGTTTATTCATTTCTTAGATTATTTTTATTTCTATTGTAATTTTTTACTTCTTTGTGGTTTTTACTTGGTTATTTTTATGAAGCTCACAAAAATGCATTTGATAATTATTGCAATATTTTTGAAAGGAGAATAGTATGAGGCCTTGACTAACTAAAGATATAATAAAGTATTTTATACCTGTACCGTAAGTACACCAATTTGGCAGTGAGGGCAAAGAATATACGGCTAGAAAGAATAGAATGGAGAGTCCAGAAATGTATCTAATTATACACGGGAGGTTTTTTTTTGTTTGTTTTTTTGTTTTTTATTTATTTTTGGGACAGAGAGAGACAGAGCATGAACGGGGGAGGGGCAGAGAGAGAGAGGGAGACACAGAATCGGAAACAGGCTCCAGGCTCCGAGCCATCAGCCCAGAGCCTGACGCGGGGCTCGAACTCACGGACCGCGAGATCGTGACCTGGCTGAAGTCGAACGCTTAACCGACTGCGCCACCCGGGCGCCCCAATATACACGGGAGTTTAATAGTTCATAAAACTAACATTTCAAATTGGTGTGAGGAAATGTATTTGTCCGTGAAAACAGGTCCTTTCTAAGTATGATACATGGTTCAAAAACGGAAAGATAAGCACATAAAATTTAGAAATTTTTGATGGCTAATGTCACAAATAAGGTAAAAATACAAATAGAAAACTGAATATGACATATGGAAAACTGGTTTCATCAATATACAAAGAGCTTCTTACACACAGGTGTAAAAGGCAAAAAAAAAAAAAAATCAAATATAAAACTGGGCAAAAGATTCAAGAAGGCAATCCTCAGGGGGAAAAAAAAATGTTCCTTTCCCTGAACAAAGAGAAAAATGCCAGCCTTGTTAATGTTGAAAAAATATAAAATACAACAAAATTATATAGCATTTTTCTCCATTAGATCGTCGATCTTTTTTTCATGTTTATTTATTTATTTTGAGAGAGAGAGAGAGAGAGAGAGAGAGACCATGCATGCACATGAGCTCATGAATGACCAGAGGAGGGGAAGAGAGCGAGGGAAGGAGAGAATTGCAAGCAGGATCCGCGCTCTGCCCTGTTAGCCCAGAGCCCCATGTGGGGCTTGATCTCGAGAACCGGGATATCATGACCCGAGTCAAAATCAAGATTTGGACACTTCACCGACCGAGTCACCTGGGTGTCCTTATACTCATGTTAATGAATATATGAAGGGATGGGCACTTTATTTTTGTGAAAGTATGAAGTGCAGTAGAATTTGGACAATTTCACATACTTTTAGAAACAGAAATTAAAATGATCTTACAGACGCATTCGCACAAGTAACAAGTGAGTTATACGTACACACTTTCATTGGAGTACTGTTTGAAAAATCTAGTAAAGAAGGTTGTTTTGTACATGCATATGAGACCACTTAAACATATGATAATAGAAAACTATGCTTTCATTGAAGTATTCCTTAAGTGTATGCAGGCACGGATTTAGAACGCTATCCAGCATGTACTGATAAGGGAATACAGCAAGTTGCAGAGTAGTAGGTGTGTTATAATTCTACTTGTGTTTGATATACGTATCTGTGTGGCTGCCAAGGTCTAGGTGTGAGGTGGAGAGTGTGGTTACAAAAGGATAGTGTGAATGTGTCTTCTGGAGTGATGGGATTGTTTTGTATGTCAGCTGTTATGTATCCTGATTACGGTGGTGACTGCACAAATCTATAGATAACTTAAAATCTTTAGAACGGAAAGTTATGTCCGATAACTGGCAGACAAGGTAGCTGTAGGCTCTTGTTCCTCCATGGAAACACTATCTAAACAAGTAGAAATGAACTGAAATAACTTTATAGAAGGTGTGGAAATTATCAAAGAGCTATAGCAACCAAGCAAACACCCAATGGGAGGAAAAGGCCACATTCAAAATGGTAGGAGATTTCATGGAGTCTTTACTTCTTCTTGCCCCATCCCCAAACTGGCATGGTGTGGCATAGTGTAGGAGGAGCTGCAGTCTATACCCCAGTTACTTCTGCAAATCAGAAGGAGACAAGTGGACTTGTTCTAAATTTGCAATGTTCTGAACTATCTGCAAGCTGCTTGAGGGATTGATCTCTATAGCAACTAACTTGAAGGTACATGACCAAAAGTGCCTTGGATTTCAGGCTAGAAAAGGATGCTGGAAACAGCATAAAACTGTAAGAAGATTACAGATCTACAAATGCCTGGAGGCCAGGTATCAAAACCAGAGGAATTCAACAGAACAACTAAGGCTCCAAGAAGTAAGAGTGAGACTCTAAGGAAAATTTAAATACTTAAAAATAATCATGTACACTGGGAAATTAGGGCGGGAAAACACTGCATACATGCGAGGGAAGACACAGACCCAGTAAAGGCCTCAGAAGAACTTAAGCTTTCGTTTAAGGCTGACTACTAAATTCTTCCCCTGCACAGAAGTAGCCTGTAAAGACCGAAAATGGTGGCAGTTTTTCCAAATGCCCAATTTTTAAGAAAAAAATCGCAACGCATACAAAGAAACAAGGAAACATGGCCCATTCAAAATATCAAAATAAATCTCAACAAGAAACACAGCTGTGAAGAAACACAGCTGTCAGACTTATTAGACAAAGACTTTAAAACAACCATCTTAAAAATGCTTAAAAAGCTAAAAAAAAATAGTATGGGAAAAAAATCTAAAGGAAATCAGAAAAAACAATATATGCACAAAATGTGAATATTGTCAGAAAGATAGAAATTATTCAAAGAAGAATGACATCTTGGAGAGGAAAAATACAACAAGTCAATTTAAAAATTCACTAATGAAGTTCAGTGGACTCAAACAGGCAGGGGAAAGAAATTAGCAATTTAAAGAAATGTGAGATTATGAAGTCTAAGAACCAAAAAGATAAAAGAATGAAGAAAAATGAACAAAACCTAGGGACTTGAGGGACATTATCAAGAAGACCATTAGACGAATTACGGGAGTCCCAGAAGGAGAAGAGAGAGGCAGAGAGCTTATCTGAAGAAATAATGGCCAAAAACTTTCTAAATTTGATGAAGGACATGGATATGTACAAACACAAGAAGCTCAACTAACTCCAAGTAGGAAAAATCCAAAGAGGCCCACACCATACGTTAAATCAAACTGTCCAAAGCCCGAGACAAAGGGAGAATCTTCAAAGCAGCAAAAGAAAAGCAACTTGTCATGCACAAGAGATCATCAATAAGATTTTCAGCAGATTTCTCAACAGGCCAGAAAACAGTGGAATGATATATTCAAAATGCTAAAACAAAACTCCAAACCACGCCAACCAAGAATTCTGCATTGGGAAAATTATCCTTCAAAAATGGAGAAGAAATTAAAATATCACCATATAAATAAAAACTGAGAGTTTATTACCATGAGACTGACCCCACAAGAAATGCTAAAGGGAGTCCTTCAACTTAAAATGAAAGGATGCTTGATAGTAACTCAAAACGATATGAAAATATATTTCTCCAGTAAAAACAGATACACAGGTGAATGTAAAAATCCCTCTTATAATATTGGTTTAAACTCCGCCTTTTATTCTTTTACAGTACTTAAAAGACAAAAGCATAAAGCATTTTTGCCTATGTTAATGAATACAAAATTTAGAAAGCTATAACTTGTGACATGAATAACAGATAACATAAAATTGGGTGGAGTGAAGCTACGCAGGAGTAGAGTTTTTGTATGCAATTCAAATTAAGATTTAAGTTTAATATAGACCATTAAAATTTTAAGATGGCATATATAATCTTCATGGTAACCACAGAGAAAATATTTATAGAATTTATACAAAAGGAAATGAGAAGAGAATGATGTGTCACCAAGAAAATTCAACTAAACGCATAGGGAGGCAGCAAGGGAGAAAATGAGGAACAAATTAAGCTGTAAGACATTCAGAAAACAAATAACAAAATGGCAATAGCAAATCCTTCCCTATCAATAGTTACTTTAAATATGAATGGATCAAACTCCCCAGTCAAAAGACATAGACTGGCAGCATGGAATAAAAAAGACAAGATCCAACAACATACTATCTACAGGACACTCATGGAGATCTAAGGACACGGCATATGTTGAAGGTGAAGAGTTGAAAAAAGATATTCCATGCACAGAGTGACTAAATGGAAGCAAGAGTGACCATAGTAATTTGAGACAAAATAGACTACATCAAACACTGTTACAAGACTCAAAGAAGTAGGTTATATAATGACAAAAGGATCAATTCGCCAAGAAGATATAACAATTATAAACATACAGGTACCAGACATCAGAGTTTCTAAACATATGAAGCCAACAGTTGTAGAATTGAAGGGAGAAATAGACAGTTTTACAACAGTAGCAGGAGATGTCAATATCCCACTTCTAATAACGGATAGTGCATCTAGACGGAAGATCAACAAGGAAATGATGACTTCAACAACATTATAGACCAATTGGACCTAACATGTACGTAACAGAGTACTTCATGCAAAAGCAGCGAAATACACATTCTGAAGTGCACAAGGCAAGGATATGGAGAAACTGATTACCTTGGACACTGTTGGTGGGCGGTAAAATGGTGCAGCTGCTATGAAAAACAATAGGGTGTTTCCTCAAAAACTTAAAACTAGCATTACCATATCATCGAACAATTCCACTTGAGGGTATACACGCAGAAGAACTGAAAGGAAGGACTCAAAGACGTATTTGGACATCCATGTTTATAGCCACATTATTCACAGTGGTGAAAAATGTGGAGGTAACCCAGGTGTTTACCAGAAGATGAGTGGATGAACAAATTATGGTATATACCTACAAAGGAATATTATTCAGCTTTAAATAGAAAAGAAATTTTGATACATGTTTTAACATGGATGAACCTTGAAGGCATCATGCTAAGACATTTTGCCAGTGACAAAAGGAGAGATACTGTATGATTTCCCTTATATGAGGCATATAGAATAGTCAAATTCATAGACAGAAAATAGAATGGTGCTTACCAGGAGCTGGGTGGGGGAGGGAATGGAGGGATAATCTTTAATGGATATGGAGTTTTAGTTTTGGAAGATGAGAAATGTGATAGAGATGGACGGAGGTGATGGTTGTACAACATTGTGAATATACTTAACGCCACGGTTCTATATGCTTAAAAATGGTTAAAATGAGAAATTTCATGTTCTCTATATTACCAAAATAAATAAAGCAAAAACATCATAGATCTATACAGCGCAAAAGGTCAATTTTACTTTAGGATCCAAACAAAAAAAAAAAAAACGCATTTTTATATACACACTTTCAAGACGTAAAAGAAAATAATAATCCATCATTATTGGTTATATGTTTGGAACAGAAAAATGGGCTTGGAGTGTGCTTGCACATTGTCAGTGTTCATTATTAATCTTGTTTCTTTATTTTTAAAATCATGAACATATTTCATTTCAGAATAAAAAAATACCTATCAAAACCTCCCTTCTTCACTTAAAAAAAAAAGTGGTATAATGTGTCTTATTCTTATTTGCACTGGGCTCAAAAGGAACTCAATTTGAACTTTATTATGGGACGCTGCCTTACAAATGATTATTACTTCCCTTGCACTTAGAAAAACATTTATTTTCTTATGAGTTTACAGTAGACATTATGTTTGCCATGCAAGCGTATGAGACGTATGGCATTGGTGTGTGTGTGGGCACGCGCGTGCACGTGTGCACGTTCGTATGCACATTTGTATGCATCTATGGAAGCCAACAGTTACTTACTAGAAATTGGAATTTTAAAGGGGTATGTCTGCCATTGACTTTAGAACACCTCAGAGAACAGGGCATAGATTTCCAACTCCAGTGTCTCCTGCAGAACTTAAAATAAATCCCAAGCTTTCGTAACTTTTCTCCGTGTCTTTGCCTTCTAACCACAGTGTGTTCTATCGCGGCCCCCAAGGTAGTGTTTTGGACTAAAAAGCTCAGACTTGAGCGGAGGTATGGATGCGAAACCGGTAGTAAACCTTGGGGTGAGGCTAGCTGCTGGATGGGATTTCATCAAAGACCGACGGAAGTGCGCTTTGCAGAAGATATACTGGAAGCTCCCAGGACAATCTGTCCGGGAATGCATTTGTAACGCACCTCGATAATAGGGTAGTAGTTTGGATTTAGGTGTATGGTACATGTTGGAGACATGGGAAGCAATATCATTGGAAAGTATTGATGGTTTTCTCGTGCATGGCGGATCAGCTGATCCAAGTTCAATAAGAAACAAAGCTGTATCCAGTTAAGAGAAGGGCCTCATGATGGTTTGGGATAATAAAACATGCCTTCTGTGCTAGATTTTTTTCCATTTTACCTGCTGGGCTGCAGAATCGTTGTTTCCCATGGTCCTATCCAACAAGGCAGACCTACTTCCTTGAGGAAATAGAGACTATCTGGACAAACCCCCTGCCATGGTGACCGGCATCCATGAGCCGCATACTCTGACTGCAGTGGTAAGAGCCTTGACTCTTTATTCTTTTTTTTAAGGCTGGATTCCTGTCTCCTTTTCCTCCCTAATGGGTCTGAACATAGCTAAGACGTGTCATTAAGGCTTTCAATGGTTTTACTCATACTATGTGAGTCTTGTTCTTTGCAATTAGGAGGTGGGGACACGCCACTCGATTCTACCTTTGGAATAAGACAATTAATCCTTAACTAATAGAAAGCTCAGAAATTAACATTATCATAGGAAGGGGGCATCCTTGAGGACAAGAGAGTGATGTTCGGAACCGGGATGTGGCATACATCTGCGTTTCTTGTAGTTTTAATCACTTTTGAGGATTTCCTTTCCCCTGACTGCTAACCACCTTACATTGCATCCACTTTTACACCAGGAGCGGACGCCTGGCACAGCCTGGACAATCATACCGACCTCATATTTTGAATACAGTATTATAATTATATGTGGTAGTTTTTTAAAGAAACAACAACAACAACAACAAAAGCGCTTTCTATGTGCCAGGTACTGTGGTAAGCATTTTACAAATGTTAACTAATTTGATGTTAAAAATAACAGAAAATGATTCCTGACCCAGGCGGGATGGGGAACTGCGTACTGATTGTGGACAGGACTGAAAAGGCAAACAAAGGATAAGAGGTACCCACAGATCAGCAAGGGCTGGTAGCTTATAAGGGACAAGAAAGGAAATAAGGCCAGCAGAGCACAGTTGAGACCGGGGCCCGGGAAGATGGACCCTTCTTTGGAAATTGTTCCTGGAGAGATACAACCACTCCCACGATGTGGCCGCAGCAGGAAGGATGCAAGGAACATATATCACAATCCCTGTCTCCTCTTGCTTACCAGGCTTCTTCCAGGGCTTTCCATTGGTTAAGCCCAACCAGAAACCAGTCGCTAAGTAGCCGGCGTGCTGTAGTGTATAGGAGTCAGCTTCCCCGGACTACAAAACCAGGCAGCCACTGGGTCTGGAACGAATGGCAAATGGAAAATGGCCATCACGCACCTCCAATCATTTTAGGAATTAAGCAGAGGACAAACTAGCAAAACAATAAAGTGAATACTAATGCTTTTATCCTCTCCCTGACTTACCAACCCGTTTCCTCCGTGACCCTGTCAGCTATGGAAACCATAAACTGTGTGTAACGATGAGGGTTCTAGGTGCCAGGATTCGAGAGAGTATCCCAACAGCCGGGGCCGCCAGCTGCTTGGGCAAAGATTTTACATTTACCCCTACTCTTTGCCAGAGAATTCTGGGGTTAATCTCCTACCCTCACTCACACCAATCCCGCTTGTGATATTGACACTTAAGAAACACAGGGTTGTTTATATTATGGTGGAGAGCTCATACTATCAATTTGCACATTAGGGAGACCAGTTACTGCCCTTTTCTATCAGGATCTATTGAGTGGCAGCTGGAGAGATATCCGCTGCTAAAGAAAAAAAAAATAAAAAAGGAGAGAGAGAAAAAAATAAAAAAAAAATACTTAGCTGTCTGATGAAATGCTTTAAATGCATAGGGTTCACCTTGGGGTTGGCTGCTGTTCAGATTTTATCCATTAATAACACACAGGGCTGCCTCTGTACTCTCCAGGGCTGATAGGAAAAATAGTACTACTTACAGGTCCTTGATTTGCCTGAGGGAGGATTTTCCAAATGCAGGTTGTTACCTCCTGTACACACGCATGTACGTATGTTCAGCACGCCAAGTTCACATGCCTGCAATGGCACTTCCTGGAAAAAAAAAAAATGTTCTCTTTTTTTAAATCAGATTATGCATAAGAGGATTTTTCCATTCCGGGACATTTTTTTTTTTTTTTCTGATAGGATAATTTTTCAGAAGGTGATGCATGTGTCAATGTTTGTCTAACCCTCTGTTTTACCCTCGCCCACAGAGCTCCATTAACATCTTCACTCACTTCAAGTCAGTGGATATCATGTTTAGAAACGGATGGGGAAGGGAAACACTGAAACTGTGATCCTTTTTCAGTTTTCGCCCTGCTGGAACGTAACCTGATCTTTGACTCTAAAAGTGAAAAATTAGAATTGTTACAAGAAGGCAACATAAATGTATTGCCTTGAGCTGCTGACTGGCAGTTATGTTCTTAACAAACTGCTGTAAGTATTGCCTCTCACTCTTTTTAATTTTTTTTTAAATGTTTATTTATTTTTCAGAGAGAGAGAGATACAGAGTGCAAGTGGGGGAAGGGCAGAGAGAGAGAGAGGGAGACACAGAATCTGAGGCAGGCTGCAGGATCTGAGCTGTCAGCACAGAGGTCGATGTAGGGCTCGAACCCAGGAACCATGAGATCATGACCCAAGCTCAAGTCAGATGCTTAACCGACTGAGCCACCCAGGCACGTGCCTCTCTTTCTTGGAGGACACTTGCAGAAAGATTTTTAAAAAAGAAAAAGAAAAGCCTCTAGATGATTCGGTTTCTGCCATAGGTCAGTCTTTCAGTGCAGCTAATGAAGAATTTGGCATCACTTTTGCTACGGAAGGATTCTATGGGCAATCCTTGAACATTGATTATGGAATTATCCAAATTGTGTTGTATTACCTTCCCTCTTCCAGTGTAAACCGAACAGCCATTTACTATGGAGAAGAGTTATTTAAACGTTATTTCAGATGATGAGTCTTTAGCGTGTGAAAGCATGTAAAGATACTTATATGAAGGAGAGAGATGGTCAGTGAATTATTTTCTGAAGAGTTTTGCTAAACAATCACATTTAAAGCAAGAAAGGAACGACTTTAGCACTTCAGTGAGTGAGAAGTGATTTGCTAATTTTTCTTCGTATCCAAAATTCAACTGCTTCAAATTGACCAAGAACTGTTCAATCAAGTCATTCTATACTGAATAGTTACCTAAACCAATCTATTGACTCTAATGGTGTTCAGGTCTCAAATTAAGCAAAGAGTTGCCCACATCCCCATCACTGGAAATAGAATTGATCCTCTCAGGGAAGTTATATCAGATACTAAAGCAATTGTCAACCTTGGATTATCCATATTGGATTAAGCATTTTATTTCATATTATCTACTCTAAAATGTTAGCCTCAAACTCAATTGCCCCGTTTTTTTTTTTTCCCACGGAGCGTTCGCTGAATTAGCACAGGCTAGAAAACGTTGAGTCTGCAGCCAAAATTACTGTTGAGTCAAGGCTTAATACTACTTATTCACTAATTAGCTAAACCCTGTAAATATACTAAAAGACCATGATGGCTCAGAAATGTTTCTACACATATGGCATGTTTATTTTTAGATGTTTGTTGTATTTTTTTCTTCCTTATAACTTGCCGTAGAAGTGACATTGAATTCTTGGCTTTGACACTAACTGTGTGACCTTGGGCAAAACACTTCGCCTTTTTAGGTATCAGGTTTTTAAATCTGTACAGGGCAGATAGTAAACACTTTACAGTGCTTATGTGAGGATTGAGAGAGCTAAAATATATTTATTCTTTTTTCAAAAGCTTTTGGTAAAATGTCATAGAAGAATATGTTTATGGTGCGAACGAAAATGATCACACTAAGAAGGAAATAGACTGAGGGCAAAATTTTATTTCTCCAGCCAGTCTTTCTATTTAATTATTAATTTGCACCATCAAAAAGGTCACAAAAGGCATAACCGCAACAGGAATATCATTAGAGCCCGGGTAGAAGGACAGGGGCCAAGTGGAGAAATGATGGTAATGCAATTTAAATCAAAGAAAGTCAGAGATAGGAGTAACGGAAGATGATGGCCGCAGCCCAGCGACAGTGTCCTTATTATAGCACAAAACAAGACGGCAGAAAACAAATGGTCTCTATGTGGAAATTACATGCTCAGAATAACCTGAAGGTGACGCCTAGCCTCCAAAATCAACTAAAACAACCAACCAAAGAAACCAAACCACTCCCAGCTTCACATCTCTCACTCTCCTACTACAATCCATCACAACGTAAGACCCCTAGAAGGGGTCCAAACCCTAGAAGGCCCCATGGATTTTTCAGGGTGTCCAAAAAATTGGTGGAGATACACCGAAGATGAAAGCCAGTGAAGAGAACCCCAGGCTGTTCTTAAACTACCCGAACAAAGTAAGTCTGACCCTAAGTCAGAAAAAGTATCCAAGTGGATCTTAGGATGGAATATAGGGAAGGGTTTTTAATGCATGTGTAAACAAAAGTGGCAGGCCCAGTTCAACAGGGAAGGCAGGGGCAATCGTTGCAATGCATAGAAGATAGGAGGAAAAAAGATGAAAAGGGGAGAGAAGCACTCTTTGGCAGTAGGTAGTAAAGAAGAAATTATGTGGGTGTATAGGGGATGGTTTATTCAGGGTCCTGAAAGTCAAAAGAGAACTTTATTATTATTTTCTTTTAATGTTTATTGACTGTTGAGAAAGAGAGAGAAAGAGAGAAAAAGCATGAGCAGGGGAGGCGCAGAGAGAGAGAGACACACACACACACACACACACACACACACACACAGAATCTGAAGCAGGGTCCAGGCTCTGAGCTGTCAGCATAGAGCCTGATGCGGGGTTCGAACTCACAAACCATGAGATCATGACCTGAGCCGAAGTTGGATGCTCAATCGGCTGAGCCACCCAGGCTCACCCCTAAAAAAGAATTTTACATGAGAAGCTTACAACTCCCCTCTCGTTCCAAAATGAATGCACAAATAAATAGATAAAAAGACTGGCCAACATACCTGGACTTTGCTATGTTGATAGATGAGAATTCCATTAAACCAGGAATCCTAGAAAACCCCTCAATACCAGAAAATTAAACAAATGGAAAGTCAAGTCCATACAAAAGCTATGATTACAGAAAATCGGGAAACAAAATCTCATACATACTAAATGATGAGAAGTCCTCCTGGAAATGAGCCATGAAACAGAAGACACCTCAAAGTTAATATTTCAAACAATTAAAGAGACCCAAACAAGCAATAAATATACAAAAAGCAAATTCGAGCCACAAACTTTAAAAGTAAAAACCAAAATCTTGACCCCCAAGACTGGAAGAAATGAAAAGGTAATTGATTTAATGCAGGAGAAAAAAATGAAAGAGATGGACAGAATTGTCTCCCAAATGAATAAATATTGCAAGGTGCCTGAAGAATAGACACAAATGGTAATTTAATAAAGGTCACTGAAGAAAGACAGAAAAACAAATAAAAGGGAAATTAAAGGGCCAGAGAGAAAACAGCGAAAAGGAGAGAGAAGCACAGAAGGAAAGGTATTTATTAAATCAGAATCTCTAAAGGAAAAAAAAAGAAAAAACAAACAAACAAACAAACAAAGGGCTGGACTTAATATGTAACCCAAGGAAAATTTCCAGAAAGAGAGAGAGAGAGAGAGAGAGAGAGAGAGAAGACTTGAAAATTACTAAAATAATTCAATTCATATATTTAAAAAAACAAAATTTTCTAAATTAATCCAAGATAAATCATTTGTATAGCTTTGGTATTTGAAGGACCAATTGATTGTACCTAAAACCCTTCATTCACTCATTTTTGTAACTGATTTTTTTTTAACTGAGGAGTTTGCGGTTTTATTTTGTTAAATATTGTTCCATAATCATCTTACTTTGTGTATGAGTACAGAAAAGTCTAATGACTGCCTCATTTTCTTGTGTATGTTAGTTATTTGATCTTTTTGCCTCGAATCCTTGAATGCGTTTCATATACCTTTAAAATTTAATAGTTTTAGTTCTTGAGATTGATTATTTTGGGATTTGATAATCATACTAGTCTCCAGTGAAAAGAGGGATATTAACCGAACTTACACATCTAAAAATAATGACCTTCCTAAAATAAATATACTACATATCAGAATCTATGGAGTGCATTTAAAGCAGTAATTAGAGGAAACTTTATGATAGTAACATCTCTACTAGAAAAATTAGAGAATGAAAATTAGTGAATTAAATTCTCACCTCAAAGGCTAGAAGAAGAACAAAATAAATTTTTAAAAATGCAAAAGAAAAGAATTAATAAAGCAGAAATGGATGAGATCAAGAATAGAAAAATGATAGACATAATTGATTAATTTAAATTCTGATTTTTTTAGAACAGCTAACAAAATAGACACATCTAAGTTTATCCCCCCAAAAAGGGACCTCTAAAATTAGAAATAACAAGGGTAACACAACCACAGGAACAGAACAGCATTTAAAATCCTAAGAGAATCCCTTGCAGATTTCTATGCAAAGTAATAGGAACACCTAGGTAAAAAGAATAACTTCTTAAGGAAATACATTTGAGTGAAACTGGCCACATTGCAAGCAGAAGACTTGAAAAGACCAATTTCCATTGAAGGAATAGAAACGGCTGCTAAGGAAATGTGATCCCAAAAGCACTGGGCCCGGATAACTTCATGGGGGTTCTACAATATCTTCAAAGGCCAGGGGTAACCCTCTAAGTTACCTCAGAGCCACTGAAGAAGAAGGAAAACTTCCTAAATTCTTTTATAAAGCAACAGAAAACCAAGATCAATATTTCCCACGTAGGGCAAAGCGAACATATGATAGAAAATGTTGGCACACAGAATACAGTGCGAATCGAAGATAAGAACACACATGTCCAAATGAGATCTATTCCAGAGACCTGGTCAGCTCTTCCCCTTCCCCCCTCCCCCCAGCCTCCCCCACCCATGATCCTTTCCCTCCTCCTGGCTGGGGCTCCCAGCAGCTTCACACCTCACTCTTGCTTACTGTAGTTTCCAGTCACTTTGGTCAAGAGTGTCTGAATTTATTGGTCACATGACTTTATAAGGTCACCAAAGGGAGGGAAAAATGGATGTTGAGTGCACTTTGAGTGAGGGCAAGGCTCAAGTGGACTCAATTTAATATTTAAAATGCACTTCCGGGGGCGCCTGGGTGGCTCAGTTGGTTGAGCACCTGACTTTGGCCCAGATCATGATCTTGCGGTTCGTGGGTTCGAGCCCCAAGGCGGGCCCGGTGCTGACAGCTCAGAGCCTGGAGCCCACAGCTCAGAGCCTGGAGCCTGCTTCAGATTCTGTGTCTCCCTCTCTCCCTCTGCCCCTCCCCAGCTTGTGCTCTGTCTCTCTCTCTCTCAAAAAATAAATTATAAAAAACATTAAATAAGTCAAATTAATAAATAAAATGCATTTCCAAAGCACATTTGGAATGGTTCACTCTGCAAAGCTGCACAAGCTGGAGTGTTCTGAGATGATTGGTTAATATGACAATTTCACTCTGTATATGCAGACTTGAGAATTCGATGTGGGGATTAGAAATCTGCAGACAACACTCTGGAAACATAACTAAGGTGGCCATTTGTCTCATGCTCCCCTGTGGAGACCTTCACCCCTCTCCTTGTTATGATTTCTCGGAAATATTATTTTGAGGTGTTAGACGGATGTATCTTAGATCATTTCAATGTAAAATGACTTGTGGTTCATGAATAGTGAGTCCTTTTTATGTCATTTTTCCCTTAAGCTTGTTTAGTTCAATTGGCTCAGTTATCAAGCAACAGCTTTGCACATCCCCTTGAACTAGACTCTAGGTCAGCTCTATCTTCCCCTTGACTGAATGATTTACAAAGCTCTATTTCCTTTCTTTATCTTTTTGTTTCAACTTAAAACTGGTACTGGGGCGCCTGGGTGGCTCAGTCGGTTAAGCGGCCGACTTCGGCTCAGGTCATGATCTCACAGTCCGTGAGTTCGAGCCCCGCATCGGGCTCTGTGCTAACAGCTCAGAGCCTGGAGCCTGCTTCGGATTCTGTGTTTCCCTCTCTCTGACCCTCCCCCATTCATGCTCTGTCTCTCTCTGTCTCAAAAATAAATAAACGTTAAAAAAAAAATTAAAAAAAAAAAACTGGTATTAATTTGGGGCGCCTGGATGGCTCAGTCGGTTGAGAGTCCGACTTCAGCTCAGGTCATGATCTTGCGGTCCGTGAGTTCGGGTCCCGCATCGGGCTCTGTGCTGACAGCTCGGAGCCTGGAACCTGCTTCGGATTCTGTGTTTCCCTCTCTCTCTGCCCCTCCCCCGCTCGAGTTCTGTCTCTCTCTCTCTCTCTCTCTCTGTCAAAAATAAACATTAAAATTTTTTTAAATGGTATTAATTTTTATTTTATTTATTTATTTATTATTATTTTTTTTAACGTTTATTTATTTTTGAGACAGAGACAGAGCATGAACAGGGGAGGGGCAGAGAGAGAGGGAGACACAGAATCTGAAACAGGCTCCAGGCTCTGAGCTGTCAGCACAGAGCCCACCACGGGGCTCGAACTCAGGGACCATGAGATCACGACCTGAGCTGAAGTCGGACGCTTAACCGACCAAGCCACCCAGGCGCCCCAGTGGCATTAATTTTTGGACTAATCATTATATATTGTGTCATATTATATAACAATATAGAATCATATTTTTTTTAGACAAAAAGGTCTCTGTATCTAAATTTCATAACTCTTCTTTAGGTTATCTATTCCTCCACTGGGAATATAACATTTGATTAAAACGCCCAGATTTTGTGATGGGATGATTTTTGCTCCTCTTTATTTATAGTAGGTCTGAAGTGAGAAATTTCTTTGAGAATGTCTTGCCAGGAAAATCTTTGTTTCCCTAAGGATTCCAGTGTGCTTCTTTTCATTCTGATGGTGAGGGCTATGTAAATTACTGTGTCCACACATTTTTCCCTCACTCCTGAGAAAAATCAGAGTCCTTTTTGGTATTTATTTACAACACAAAGATTAATGCACATGGTGGGAACATATCTTAGCTTTCTACTTTTCGTCTTGTTTTATTTTTATTATTCTCATGAACATGGGTTTTAATACCAATTGCCTTCTCTCCTTTGGAAAGCCATAGTGAAAAAGTTAATAAATTATATTTAAAATTAAGACATTTAACATTTGAATGTCACTTAGAATTTGCAAAGGGTAGGAATATACTTTGTAGTCATACTCATTTATTCTTAAAAAAATTTTTTTTAATGTTTATTTATTTCTGAGACAGAGAGAGACAGAGCACGAGTGGGGCAGGGACAGAAAGCGAGGGAGACACAGAATCTGAAACAGGCTCCAGGCTCTGAGCTGTCAGCACAGAACCCGACGCGGGGCTCGAACTCATGAACGGTGAGATAGTGACCTGAGCCGAAGTCAGACGCTTAACCGACTGAGCCACCCAGGCGCCCCTTTACTCATCTAATCTTATTCTTCTTTTACGTCTTTTGCACTTGGACAGACTTCGATGCATGTGCTTTATACTTAATACGATCTGGAAAAGCAATATCTTCCTTAGACATGATCTTGCACTTAGGAATAGCAGGAAGGCAATGAAGTGAGACTACAGGGCAGATGGGAGGCCACGACCACAGAAGACATGGCATTGATGGAATAATTTCCACCTTCTGTTTAGAAACTCCAAGGAGTGGGCGATAACAGGTGTGCAGATCCCAGGGTCTTCTTCGACCCCGGGATCTTTTTTTATTGTTGAAGCAGAGGTTTGTTTTGTTTTTCATTTATCTGTGGCAGTGTGGTTAGAGTGCACCAGAGTCTCTGGGGCCCCTGAAGCAGGAAGATGTGGATGTGGCTGCATTTCCAAGAGAGAGAAGAAATGGAGTTTTCATCTCAAGTGCTCTGGTCAATTTCCCGGTCTGTGATGGGTGGAGAGGCCAAGGTGCCAGCACATGGATTCTTTTCCTCATTGAAGGGAGTTTAGAGAAAGAAGCAGTTTCTCTTGCTTTGAAATATTAAAGAGAACCTCCAGAAGTCTCGGCAGCATTTACTGGGTCTGGAATGTATAAAAAGTTGGGGAAAAACGTGAATGGTCTTTACTGCGATCACTGAAATCTTTTTCTCATCCTATTCTCGAACAAATAAATGCCTGCCCTACTGAATGGGAAGAGGCAGAGATAAAAGAAGACACAGAGTGTGGTGCCGGGTGGCTCAGCTGGTTAAGCATCCAACTCTTGGTTTTGGCTTAGGTCATGATCTCACGGTTCGTGAGTCTCAGCCCTGCATCGAGCTCGACACTGACAATGTGGAGCCTGCTTGGGATTCTCTCCCCGCCCCCCTTGCCTGTCTCCTTCTCTCCCTCTTCCCCACCAAAAAATAAGTAAAGAAACTTAAAACATTTAATTAAGAAAACTCATCACAAAGCTATTTGGACAGAAGATCTCATTAGACATTTTTCTGAAGACTGATGTGTTCTTTATACAACGAGACCTAAAAGACGTTAGCCATGACAGTCAAGACTGTTGCTCATGTTTGTTTGTGTGCTAATTTATTTATTCAGCACCTACTGTATCCCTGGCACCGTACTAGATGATGAAATACATAAACAACGAAGACAGCATTTTCACTTTCAGGAAGCTTCCTCCCATGGGGGGAGGTGGGGTCAGCTACTGTACAAAATAATAGCGCATCTTTGTTAAAATCGAAGCATTTTGGGGGCACCTGGGCGGCTCAGGTGGTTAAGCGTCCGACTTCGGCTCAGGGCATGATCATGTGGTTTGCAGGTTCGAGCCCCTCGTCGGGCTCTGCGCTGACGGCTCAGAGCCTGGAGCCTGCTTCGGATTCTGTGTCTCCCTCTCTCTCTGCCCCTCCCCTGCTCACACTCTGTCTCCTTCTCGAAAATAAATAATAAAAAACATTCTTTAAAAAATTTTAAGTGGAAGCAGGTTTTACGTTGTAATGGATGTTTTTCAAGAAGTTATCTCCAATATTACAAAAGTCATCCTCAAACGACCTCTTAATTCTAAAGACGGAACCAGTTAAACTCAAACGGGAGCGTTTTTACTTGACGTCATTGTGCTGCTGACATGTCAGAAATCACACGGCTGTATCATGGTTCCTGTTCTCCAGCATCCAAAACTCACAAGTTCAGTGACACATCTCGGAAACAGGTACCATTCTTTCAGTGGGATATCACTTTCCAAAGAAAAATTCATACACAGATACAAGTGCACAAACATGGGTGTCTTTACATCGTCTGGAACAGCAAACATCCTAGCCTAATCTGTCTACCCTAACCTGTTTGCCTGGGAATTCTAACCCAGGAGAGTGAGCTCTCGGGGAAGTGTCTTCCTGCGTCTCTTCCATGGGCCTCTTGAGAAGAGTGGCGTGGAGACAGATTAAAATAGGCAACTGGCCCCTGGCACCCAGACTTCAAACCAGGGGGTGTCATACGATACCGGAAGCCCTGGTGAACCTGAGGGCTTGCTGGTGGGCTCACCTTGAAGCTATCCGGACTCCATCACGGTATCCTGTATGATGGTCGGAAGAGCGTGGCTGAGTGGATCCTTGAGAGGCTCTTCAAGAGTCTTCTGACCTGGCTTCTGGTCTCGGTTTTCCCCTAGGTTGGTGTGCCCTGCGGGCACAGGGGCCCAACGACCGCCAGGAACACAAAATACTACTTTTATTAAGTTGGCGCCGTTAAGGAGAATGCGCCGGAGGGAATTAGGAGGTTTCCCAGAAAAGTAGAATGGGGAGAAATTTATGAGAGGACTTGGGCTTGTAGAGGGGGTTTGGGGGAGAGTGTAAGAACGCAGGAATCTGGTCTGAATGGGGCGTTGTCAGGAGGCAAGGGCAACTGGATTGGGCATTTGATTTTTGTCCAGGAGGAGGAAAGTGAGGTGTCACTGTTGCTAAAGAAGCAGTAGGGAGGGGAGCGTTTGGTAATTTTTCAGGATGGCGTAGTGGCCTTTTTATGCTTATGTTGAGTGGTCTTGGGTTTGTCCTGTTCCATCACAGTCAAGGTGTAGACGCATTTGAGCACTCTTTTCTGTGAGATCATTTGTGTTCAGTGGGGACGCCAGTCTGCTCAGTGAGGGCTCAATGAGCAACTCAGAGAGAGAGGGCCCAACCTGAAAGCCCTGTTACATTAAAGGGAATGAGTGAGGCCACTCTTTGTCAGTCTGGTATTCGGGAAAGTGTGAGTGGGGCGCCTGTCCTCAAACACTCTGGGGGACATATGATTAGTAGTGGCAATACTTCCTTCCTTCCTTCCTTCCTTCCTTCCTTCCTTCCTTCCTTCCTTCCTTCCTTCATGTAAACATTTGTTATCAACCTGCCAGATGGAGATTTGTGACATCAAGGCCACAATCCTCAGTGGTAACGTAAGCACCGGCTGCAAAGAGAGACTGTGAAGTCAGAGACTGGAGATATGGCATAAAAGCAGACAGAGAATGTGTCAGCCACCCAGAACCATGGGCCTGAGCTACGCGTGACCCCCTTGCACGGAAGCTTGGAGCCCAGCATGGTCTTATTACTGTCACGGTTATGCACTTGGTAAACCCAGTTGGGAAGGCCCCCGATGACTGGCCAAAAAGACTCATGGTGGCGGGCATAGAGATCTTTGGAGAAACTCGAATGGACCGAAAGGAAAGAACATGAATGACAGGGCAGGGTCTCTGTCAGCATACGAGCCAGATAAAGAGAGAACACCCAAAACCGAACACCGTGAGAAAGACGACGGGAAACCCAGACCCTTTCCCTTCTAATCTTCACTCGCATTTGATGACTCCGCATATTCACTAAAAATGCCTGCTAGTTTAATAACTGTTTTAGTTAGAAAAAAAAAATATTAACATTTTATGGGACAAGAGAATCCTGAATCAGCCCATCGTCCCTTCATGAAAACTTGAGCAAAGCAAGTATTGACAAATTCAGAATGGCCATAACCGTGTCTTCATTAGCTCTGCTTGGTGTTTAAAATATCTATAAAGTGTTCTTTAAAAAAAAAAAAAAAAGTAAAAAGCTGAATTTCTTTGGCAGAAAAGTAATTGTGAAGTTTTTAAGTAAATGAAACGGGCTCTCTTTGCACTGAAATGTAAAGCTTCCGTTGCCCCTCCTTAAATGTTTAAAGGATTTTTTTTTGTCAGTTTCAGCATGAAGAAACATTAAAATTCATCGCAGCCGAAACCCATAGTGGATTAAAAAAAAAAAAAAAAGATGTTAAATATCAGCAAATGGATCTGATAATCTGCAGAGTATTTCTGCTGTCAAAGAAGGACCGTGGGATAAAAAACACATGTTCCGGATTTGACATCCCTTGGCATCTTGTAAATAGCCTACACGAATCCATACCTTAAAACTGCCAACACCAGCAAAATTGTGCCCAAGTTTCTAGTAAGTTAAGCAAGCAAAGCAGAGCGAGGAAATGAGGCTAGATTGCATATAAAAACCCAAGGACCCCGAAAACTGACCTCAAACTCATTTTACCAAAAGATATTCTCTGCACTTTTGCAGAATTGTCCGTTTATTTATAAATCAAAGAGCGTTTTTGTGGTTTGTATGTATGTATGAGTAAATAAGAACGGAGAGAACAAACATACTAGGTGGGGGTGATAGGGTAGGTGGGAAGAATTTTCCATGTGAAATAAGGCCTGCTGAATAATACAAAATAGACTTTTTTTCATTATTAAAGGTTTCTGCCTCAAGAAATATTGAAGTGATCCTTTGGCATGGATTTCTGATATTTTAACACCGCCTCCCTCAAGAGGAAAAAAGAATCATTTAACAGTGTGTGTTCAGATTCAAAATTCAAAAAGCTCAGGTCCCATAATGCGTCCTATGAAGCAAAACTGTCCGTGACTATCTCCGCACATGTAATTGGTGGTTCCCCCCAAAGTCAAAGTTCTGAAATTTTGTTCTACCAACCAACGTTATTAGCAGTTCACTCTTTCTCCTAAATGATGAATCAAGGAAATTGGCAACGATAGCCACAAATACAGTAGCATCTTCCATGCTGATATTACCTACAATGAGCTGTTCTTCCCATCAAAAGCAAAAGAAATCATCTTTTTTTTCCCCTCGGAAAATGTATCAGGGTCAACGCGCATCTCAATACAGCAAAAGTGATGAGGACATTTTTTTTGAGAATGCATTGTACGAGAGACGATTTAGAAACATTCTTCTATGTAATTCTTACAAGCCTGCAAGCCAGGAATTGGAGAAGGTTGAGGTCTGGAAAGTTGTCCAGACCATCTCTTAAGGCCAACGAGGAGCAAAGCTGAATTTTGAACACTGACTGATGGGCAGGATGCTAAAAGCCCTGTTTGTTTCTTTGTTTGTTTGTTTCCATCACTTCCTGATGCCTTTTTGACAAATAGCTTAGTCGCTCATAGTTTATGGACCACAAAGTTTCTGGGGATTTCAGCTTGGACACATCTGCTTCTCTGACCCTTCCCTGACCCTTTCATACTGACAAAAACACAGGTAGATATATTCTACCACTCCTTCCAGCAACACAGATAAACACGCAGTGTTCCAAAATAAAATCACCATGAAGCCACTTTGCAACTTGCGCTCTTTTGATAAGTATAGATCAATCTTTTTAAAAATGTCTTAATGTTTTATTCATTTTTGAGAGAGAGAGAGAGAGCTTCAGAGCACAAGCAGGGGAGGGGCAGAGAGAGAGGGAGACACAGAATCGGAAGCAGGCTCCAGGCTCCTATCTGTCAGCACAGAGCCCGACATGGGGGTCGACTCACAAAACACAAGATCATGACCTGAGCCAAAGCCGGACGCTTATCTGACTGAGCCACCCAGGCACCCCAAGATCAATCTTTCTTCATGCCTATTTATTATGACACTGAACCATGATTCCTGACATATCTGTCTATCAACATTTAGATCATTTTTTTATTTCTTTCGTCATTGCAAATGATTCCGCAATAAATACAAACGTTTGTTTTTGCGAATTTGCACAAATGTTTCTGATCCCTAGCATTCAGAATTTTGGGCATGTGAAACTGCATGTCTGAAAATTTGAAGGCCATTGCTAAATGGTCCTTCAAAAAGTCACAATAATCTTTTTAAAGTTTATTCCTTTGTTTTGAGAAAGAGAGCACAAGTGGGGGAGGGGCAGAGAGAGAGGGGGAGAGAGAGAATCCCAACCAGGTTCCACACTGTCCTCACGGACCGTGAGATCATGACCTGAGCTGAAACCAAGTGTTGGTCTTTCAATCGCTGAGCTGCCCAGGGGCCCCAAAAAGTCACAGTGATTTTTCCCATTTATACTGTTGAGGACAGCCTGTTTCCAAGTTCACTGGCCAACCTTGGTATTATCAAACTTTTTACAAACATCAAAGGGAAAAATGTGATTATGTTTTTATTGTGTTTCTATTTTTTTCTTTTTTTGACATTTAGGGCTATTTCATAGATATTTTGACTACTTATTTTTTTGAGAAATATCTGTTTACATCCTTTCTTTATTTTGCTTTATTTATTTATTTGAAGGAACCAATGATGTATTATAGATAGGAATGCTTTCTTAATCTGTCTTGATTTGTTTTTAAGCTCTCTTTAAATGTTTTTAAGCTCTTTAAGCTCTCTTTAAATCTCTTTTTTTGCTATATAATGAGACCGAAAAAAATGTATAGTCAAATCAGAGGTGATGCTTTTCTAAGCTCTGGATCTATTATATAGGTTCTATTATTATCTGTGTCATGTGGCTAAGAAAACTGAAGCGCCCAGAGATCTCTTGACCCCAAGAGGAACTCCAATGGTCTGACCCCAGGCCTGCCAGAGTGTATGGCCTTTCTGTGGATTTCCCATCGATGGCTTTTCAGTTGAAGATAATTCAAAGATAGTTGAGTAGAATTATTAAATCTTAAGCTTCCCAGAGTAAGAGAGAAGGCTTTGGAAGTCTCCTTGTTTCCCACAAGAGGTTAGGGCTCACGGTTGTAGAATCTGTTGGCCTCTACTGGAGCTCTGGTTTGACCTTTCCATGACAAAGGCTAAATAGCCAAAGCGGGCATGGATGAATGAGTCAAGGTCGGGCTGCAGCCTGGAGAGTTGAGAGGCCTGTTTAAGCAGCTTTGTCTGCCCTGAGGCACTTGCCCAAGGGCCTGGGAATGAACTTGACTCTGACTCTGGCTGTTCCTGGCTATCTGACCCCACCCACCTTTGGAATCTTCCTCTGATCTCTGAGGGCCAATGAACTCTCTGCTTAGGCGACATCCTCCTGCCCAGTCACTCAGGCAGACCCCCCAGCCGGTTTCTTCCCTTCTGTTTTGACAATGCGTCCAACTAGAGCTCACGGGGTCCTGCCAGCAGGAACCCCCAGACTGTGCCCCCCAGGTCAGTCCTGCTCCTATCTGGTTAGTCTCAGGACTCTGACTCCTCTTTTCCTTCCAGATCCCTCTTTGGAGATCTCCTTCAGAACCCCAGGTCCACCTGTGTGGACCTTGTCTTGCTGTCTAAGGACAGTAGCTTGTTTTCTCCTATGACACCTGGTTTCCCAAATATTTCCCAATTCTGTGTGATCTCATTAAAGCATATCTACCTGCTGTGTCTAATCAGTTAGTCTGCACGAATATGATAATTGGAGACAACAGTTTAATGCCGTTCTGTCCTCCAAAGGAACAGATAGAGATTCAACAGGACCCTTCAGCAGATAATGCCTTCACCCCCTCAGATGACTCAAGTATTGGGACCCTAAGCTTCCACTGAAGGTGCATCTCTCAACATTCGTGAAGTTACCCTGGGTAGGTGGGCCGACCCCCCTGACTCTGCGTGAAGCTAGGTCTAAACCTAATATTTATGTAGGTCAGGGAATTATTTTTTTAGTCCCTTTCTCCTTTCACAAATGCGCATTGCTCTTCTTTTTTGTGTTTAATGTATCAACGCCAGAAAAATGTCCATAATTCTCCGCTCTGCATAGCTTGTTACACAACTCTCAACACAAAATTTGATATGTGAAAATTGGTTCTTTTGAAATTTTTATTTGTATTTTTTTTGGCAGGCTTTTTGAAAGGCCCGTTTTCTGGCACTAAAAGTAGCCAGTCTTGGCGTGAACAGCCCCTGACAATTTCCAGCATATGGTAAGAGAAGACGCTTCTGCCTACCCATCAGGTAAGTGCTATCTTTCTGACTGGAGCAATGATAGATGCCGTGCTTGGAGAGCAGTGACTGCTGGGAAAGGTGCCAAGCAGCCAACTGGCCGATAACCACTGAGCAGGTCAGAACATACCAGGCCTCTGGGTGAGGCAGACCTGCTCATTCCCAACCACACTGACGCCATGCTCTGGAAAAACGTACACAGGGAGGTCCTGATTTGGGCTGCGGGGCTGAATATTATCATTTGTTTTGTGAATGTAGCTGTAGAGTATTAAAATGAGAAGGGTGGGATTCCCGGTGAAATATCCATGTAGACAGCATGGCTTCTGCAGTTTGGTGAGGACCCCTAAAACTTGTCCCTCTCGTGTATGAAATGGACTTAGCCGTCTCAAAAAAAAGGTGAGACGTAAAAATCAGAATTCCTGCCACCCAGCTTATCAAAGCATTTACTTTCAGCATTGTCTGTCCAGTGTCGGTCATGTGGTCAATTTGATTGTTCTGGAAACTGCTCTGTTGTTTCATAAAATATCTATATATCTATATATAGATATTCAGCGTAGAAAAGCGCAGTGGGGTAAAAAGTATGAAATGCAGAAAGTTCATTCCAAATACCACCCACCTAGCAATACTCATAGATAATGCTTTGAAAAATAGGATTATAGAAATCTTTCTATTCACATACCCAGTATTTTATGAATCAGTTCATGCCACCCATGCTCACTCATAACCTGCATTTTCCATTCAAGGATATATCATGCGTATTATTTTTTAAACGTGGCATCAGAGACCATCGCATAGGTGCACAAATATTTGCTTAAGTGGTCCTCTAGGGAGGACATTTGCATTGTTTCCAATTCTCTATTACAGCAATGCTGTGGGGAATGTCTTGTGCGTAGGCGATCATTGCATTAGGAAAAAATTCTAGAAACGGGGTTGTTGAGTCAGTGGTAGTAACATTTTGACCTTTGGTGTGTGTTGTTACGCTTTCCAAAATACCTGATAATTTATTTATTCAGCATATATATTAACCATTGGATTTTATAAAATGCTGTCATATTCATGAATTGATTTTTATCTGCAGTGTGGCAAAAAATAGCAGCTGGTAGTTTTCAGGTAACTGGAAGGAAAGTGCATGCCAAGGAAATGGATTTGGGGCCCTTTGGGTGGTATTGGTGGGGCCATTGGTAAGAAGCTGGCAGAAATCTCTGCTGAGAATTTTGGGAAGTGAAACTATAATATCACCAAGATCATCAGCCTCCAGCAGAACTAGTAAGACACAGCCCCACTTACACACACAAATAGCGATGGATTTGTGTGTGTTACATGACTTTTTCTTCTTTTATTGCATTGGCTAGGACATCTACGGCAATGGTGAATCGTGTAAGTAAGAATGCATAGATATTAATGGGGATAGTTTTAATATTCCACCCAAGTGTAATGATTGCCTCAGGATTCTGGTGGGTACCTTAGTCCCATGATTCTCCCCAGAGGCAGTGTTGCTGACCCCACCCAGAAACATTTGGCAAAAGATCTAAAGATCACCCCTACTGGAATCTAGTTGGTACACAGTGATAGCTCTGCTAACCATGTTACGAACCCTCCACAACAATGATCTGGTTCAAATGGCCAACAGTCCCAAGGGTGAGAAATCTTATCCTAGTCCACGGGACAGCTCAGTCTTTAAGGGAGTAGACTTGGGAGATAGACTGCCTGGGTTTGAATCCTGGGTCTGCAACTTACAACTAGTGGGGTTTTATCAAATGAAGTTACAATATCGGTAACGTCTGAATTGTTTATATATATGGCCTGTCGTTGCTTTTGAAGATCCCACCACACGCTAATGACACTGTCGTTAGAACATAGCATTTGTAAACCAAGTAATAATTAAGGGGATCCCACTTGTTGTCTGCCTTGCTACATTTCGGGAAACGCTTTTGGGAGGAGTTTGAGGTAGATTTGTCCTACAGGCACAAAACAAAGTCACGAGGCAATAATTGGAGTCAGACATGAAATGGTCAAACTGAACCGTAGTGAAGAACGGCTAGAAGCATACCTCTTGTACTTTTTTTTTTCATCCGGACTTCGGTCCCCTCCAAAGTAGAGAATCAATCCTGTGGTTCCACATTCTTCTTGTCATGTTTCTCTCTATTAGCAACTCTGCCTGGATGGTACTTTGAAACGACAAAAATAAGAAGCTCATTTTCTCAGAAGCCAAGGAGGGTGGGTATAGGATAAGAACAAGTATCCTAGCCCTCCGCATAGCTTGCTCCCCCTGCACTTAAACTCACCTGGGAGGATTAGAATGATTTCTCCAAAAAGTGGGGGTGGGAAGACGGCGAGAAGAGTGCCATGGCATCTTTCATATTGCTTCATTTTCTCTCATTTTCCTCACATCCTTTGAGATGTGTTCTGGAAGAGTTCCCTTGGTTTTTTGCCCACTGAAAATTGCTCCTCAGCTATGTACAGTCTGTTTATCCCATCCATTAAACTTCCCATTGATGAGACTCCATTTCTTTAGTGTGACAATCATGTTTTTTCGTTAGCTTTCCTATACATCATACAGCAGTGTTAGCTTCAGCCGTCACGTTGGACATTACGTCCCTGGTACCTATTTATCTTGTGACCTAGAAGTTTGTACCTTTTGACCACCATCGTCCCATTCCCTCTTCCCTCAATTCTGCCCCTGGTAACCACAAGTTTGACTTTCTTTTCTATGAATTAGTTCTTTTATTTTTATTCCAAATGTAGGTTAGATTTTACAGTATTTGCCTTCTCGGTCTGACTTATTTCACTTAACACATTGCCTTCGAGGTCCTTCCACATTGCCACAAATGGTAGGATTTCCTCATTTTTTATGTCTGGATAAAACATGTCCATACATTTCTATATATGCCCATTATATATAAATATGTGTATTTATAAGTGTACATATATATTTATCCATATGAATGGATACTTAGGTTGTTTCCATGTCTTGACTATTCTAAATCATGCTGGTATAAACATGGGGAGGGAGATATCTTTCTGAGTTAGTGTATTTGTTTCCTTTGGCCATATTCCCAGAAATGGATTTCCTGGGTTATATGGCAGTTGTGCTATTATTTTTTTGACGATCCTCTATATTGTTTTCCACAGTGGCTGTACCAATGTACAATCCCACCAGCAGTGGTTGAGTGTTCTTTTTTCTCCACATCCATGACACCATTTGTTATTTCTTGTGTTTTTAATCATGGCCATTCTAACAAGCATGAAGTGACATCTCATTGTGATTTTAATTTGTGCTTCCTTAAGGACAACTGATGTTGTGCATCTTTTCATGCACCTGTTGCCCTATGCGTATCTTCTTTGGAGAAATGTCTATTCAGGTCTTATTATCACTTGTTTGCTTTCTATTTCATTGCTTGTGCTTTAGGTGCCATAGCCAAATAATCATTGCCAAGACCCACATCAAGGTCCTATGTTTTCCCCCCAACCGGGAGTTTCATGGTTTCAAGTGTTACATTTAAGTCTTTCATCCATTTTGAGTTTAATTTTTCTGAGTGATGAAACATATAGGCCCAATTTTATTGTTTTACATATGAATATCCAGTCTTCCCAGCACCACTTATTAAAGAGACATTTTTTTTCCCCATTGAGTATTCTTGGCTTCCTGGTCAAATATGAGTTGAGTGTATATGTTTGGATTTATTAGTGGGCCTTTGATGCTGTTTTATTGGTCTATTTGTTTGTATACGTGTATTATACTGTTTTGATGACGACAATGTTATAGTAAAGCTCGAAAGAAGGAAGTGTGATGCCTCCTGCTTTGTTTTTCTTTCTTCGGATTCATTTGGCTATTTGGGGTCTTTGTGGTTCCACATAAATTTTAGGAGTGTTTTTTATACTTCTATTAAAAAATGCCATTGGATTCTTGATAACCATTACATTGAATTTATGAATGGCTTCTGATAGTATTGACATTGTAACAATATTCTTTTAATCCATGAACATAGGATACCTTTTTATTAATTTGTGTCTTCGTTTTCTTTCCCCAATGCGTTATAGTTTTCCGAGTAGACAGTTTTCAGCTTAATTTGTGTCTCTGGGTATATCTGCTGGTAATGTCCTTGAGCAGATGGAATCTACTATCATGGCCTATATTGGGGTAAGGCAATTGTTCAAGTTCTGAGGACAGGGATGGAGGTGTATGCCACTTGCTAAGAACCATTAGAGAACTGCTGGTGTGGCTCCCTACCCGAATGAGGCTATAGGATGGGCTCTGTGTTTGCCTGGGTTTTCTGGTCAGGCTTACTAGATGGTCAGAACCAGGTACTGTATTCAATAATAGATGGGGCTATGAATTAGCTTTCCTACATGGCAGGACAGCAGGAACTGGCCCAGGGCCTATACACCTTGTTGCTGGGGACACAAATCAGTCCAGAGTGTAGGCTGAATTCCTTGGAAATGTGAGACCACCAGTTTTGCCCTACAGATGGGAGATGCCATGGGCTATGTTCATTGTTCAAGTGCCACTGTACTTAGGGTTATTGAATGGGACACATGACCTATTGTGTGCTCTGCTTAGATTCCCTGGTTTGACAGGCTGAAAGCAGTATTCAGTGATGAGCAGGGCTATGAATTGGATTCTCTAACTGAGTGCAGCAGGAGAAGCAGCTCTAAAGCTGGTAAGAGCTCTTTGTTTGTTGTCTTAACTCGAGCCCACCTGCACCTCAAGTTCCCTGAGTAAGCCGACCACTGGCTTTGTTCTTTCTGCAAACTATAGGCTATGCCTGTTTGCATCCTGGCTCAAATTTCACTGAGTAGCACAGCTTCAAGGAGTTGTCACCAACCCTTCTGGGCAGATGGGACCAAAAGACACTCTCCACAGTGGATGGCTTTGTTTCAGCTCCCTTGCCTCGGTGGAAGGGGAAGGGACTGCCTGAGGCTGCTCTTGGTTTCCCAATTAGGTTCTCTGGTTGTGAGTGGCTGAAAGCTACCCTTAGCCCTGACTGCCCTGAGCCTTGACTTAATCCTCTAGCCTGTCCATAACACAGGAATATTCTACACATGGTACTGGCTGTGCCCTGGGGGCTATCAACTCTGCCTGCCTGACTCTCAGCTGAAGTGCTTTTGGACCGATAGAGATTCCAGGAATTTTCACCAGCCCTTTTTAGCCAGGTGGGGCTGGAAGACATGCTCCATGGTGGGTGAGTAGTTCAGTTCTTTGCCTGAGTATGAGCAAACCCAGCTCCAGGGTGCAGAAAACTCGTTTCGAGATTTCAAGCAATCAGCTCTGTACTCCACCAAGTTCCCTGGTCAGAAGGTATTGACTTGGTCCTTTCAATGAGCAAAACCTCTGATTAGGGTTATCACTTGGGCGCTGCATGTATGAAGTCAGTGCCAAGGTCTATGTGTGGGTTGTTGTAGGCCCTTCCCCTCACTCAGATTTCCAGTGGTTGAGCCCAACACATTCTCCTGCAGTTTCTGTGGTGTGAGATCAGAGTAGGGGCTCCCACAAAGCAACTCACAATGTTGAGTGTAGCTGGTTGTACCCCCTGGGTTTTCTTTCCCCACTGGAGGAAGTGGAAGCTCAGGGAAGACCTTTCTGTGTGCCCTGGGGGAGGGGCAATGTGGTCAACCTGTAGCTGCTCCTCTTAGCCTTCCAACGCAGGCTGTCTTGTTCTCTGTGGTGCAAGGGGATGATTCGGCCTCACCTCTGCATGCTAGGATTCACTCAGGGGTGTCTTATTCTTAAATATTTGTTGTTCTCATGATGGGGAGCGAAGTCAGGAACAGCCTGTGTCACCATCTTGATGACATCCCTCCCTATGTTTCCATGTTCAGATATTTAATTATATACAACTATATATAATATAGATTAGATATAGATATAGAACTAGTATATTCTATATATATTGAAAATGAAGGGATTAGGGGCCACCGGCCCCTTGCACCGTCGGGAAGCTCTGTATAACTTTTGTTTCCCCAGATATTTAATGGTTGGCCAAAAAACTTACCTATAGCATAGTCAGTTAGCACATATTTTTCATATTATATGTACTATATACTGTATTCTTACCATAAACTACCAAGAGAAAATAAAATGTTATTAAAAAAAATCATAAGGAGGAGAAAATTCATTCCTGTATTTATTGAAAACAATCTGCATATAAATGGAACTATGCTGTGTACTTCAAACCTATGTTGTTCAAGGGTTGACTGTAGATTTGTAGATTTGTATATTATATATTTTACATATATACAATATACTATGAAAATGTATATAATTACTATACATTAATACAGTAATTAAATATAATATATATTATATAGTAGTAATATTTATTATATAGTAATTATATATAATATATAGTAATATTGTAGATTATATATAATATAATTACCATATATAATATATAGTATATATATTATATATAATTATTATATATAATATATAGTAATATTTATTATATAGTAATTAAATATAATGTATATTATATATAATTAAAGATCTTTAAATATATCCTCGTCGTATTTAAAGTATATGATACTTTTTTCTCTCTCTAAAAATGTTAAGTTATCTTTTAGTGTGGGCCCACATAGGGGAGGTATGAATATGTGCGTGTGTTGTGTTGCGTATACAGTAAAACCTTGCTTTGCGATCATAAATCGTTCCAGAAACATGCTTGTAATCCAAAGCATTCATATATCAATGAGAATTTCACAATTCATTGGCTCAGTTGTGATCATGTGACATCCGGCATTATGTACTACTTGTCTTGCAAGACATCGCTTGTTTATCAAGTTAAAATTGATTAGAAATGTTTGCTCGTCTTGCAGAACACTCGCAGAACAAGTTACTTGCGATCCAAGGTTTTACTGTACATCCGATAGCCTTAACCTCATCATCTCCTTCCATGATTATGTCAAGAGCCTCCTATTTGATTCCCTATTCTGTCTTTTGTCAACCTTTAATCTGCAAAGAATGGCCAGGGTTATTTTTTTGTTGTTGTTATTTTTTTTGTTTTGTTTTTTTTCAATATATGAAATTTATTGTCAAATTGGTTTCCATACAACACCCAGTGCTCATCCCAAAAGGTGCCCTCCTCAATACCCGTCACCCACCCTCCCCTCCCTCCCACCCCCCATGGGTTATTTTTTTTTTGTAAATTGGATCATATCACCAAACTACTTTGAATACGTCAGTGGTTTCTTGCTGCACACGGGACAAAATCTTTGCTCTTTGTCTGATGTAGGTGAGCACTCTTACCGGTTTTTGCCCCCCTTTGGACACCCCAGCCACAATCGCGTTTCCTCAGCTTTTTGGATTTACTGAGCTCTGTTTTGCTTCAAGGACTTTAAATATTCTGTTCCCTTTCTCTCCGCTTCTCAGGCTGGCTACCTCCTAATTCCTTTTAATGTCTAAGGTTTGAAAGTCCGTCTCTTCCTCTGAGGAAACTTCCTGGAATCTTTAAGTCATTCTCTCATTATTATATTATTTGCACTCTCTGTTTTTTTCCTGCTGACAATTTACATTAAGTGGGAAAAAAAAAATCATACGTGGTGGGTGATTATGTTTACTGTCTACCTTGTCCTTGCGGGAAGCTCCATTGGGGTGGGCTGAACTTTATCCTGAACACCTAGCTTGAGTCTGATCCCTGTAAATGTATGAATACACAAATGGTCGCCTCGACGGTTCCATCCCAGAACATGGGTGTAAGATTCATTCCATCTCCCCAGAAATGCATTCCTGGAGGTTTTCCTCTCCCGATCTTGAAGAATGGCGTCTTTCGATTGTGTAACGCATGTCCACTTGCATTTTGCTACCAAACTTAACCAAATTAACAAGAAGGAGTTCATTCTCGCTCTCTGCCATCTTTAGGTGGGGGGTCATTTAGGAGAAACCCCGTTAGGACGGCCCACTGCACTACAGCTTTTGTCTGGAGGAGGCAATGTGCTCAGGGAACAGGAACACCAAGCTGTCTCCAGGTACTAACACTCACCGCCACCTTGGGGGCCTGCAGTCAGCAGGAAAAAGGAATCTGTTCTTGAAGTCCCCTGCCTGGCTTGGCCTTTCTGCAGATCTCATCAGCAGACCCACCAATTAGTGCTCATAATAAGGGCGTTTGGGGTTTTTCATTTGTTTCCTTCTCCTGATGTGGATACCAGGCTTGGCAAAAGCGGACTGGGAAAGCAATGTGTTTCAGGAAAGGACACCTTGCGGGGGAGACAGCTGCTTTCCAGACACCACAGAGTCAGACTACTCCACAGTGGTAATGAGGACTTAATGAGGACTGTACCCAGCAGACGCTCTCCGCAAAGGAAGGGCTGCGAGCCGGTGGGGCCGCAAGCCGCCATTGGACCCAGATGTCCTCCTGCACGTTGGCTACGAGGAGGGTCCCCCTGCCACAGACCCTTGTCACTCTATAGGGACTCCAGATTCCACGCGGACTATGGTGAGAGGCAGTGGACGCACCCTAAAGCTGGGATGGTCACACATTGCTAAACTACTCGTCCTTTTTGGATACGGCGGGAGAGGCTGGTCTGAGTGAGTTTCCTGAACTGGGCTCCATCTGCCTTATGAGTCTTGAGAACAATGAGCATTTGTCCTTTCTTTGCCGCACCCCTGCTCCCCTGTTTCTACCACCTGCAGTCTTTTGCAGAAGAAGCCCTACTTTGGCTTACACAGTTTCTATGTTGCCTGAAACAGCGCCCTGCGGACGTGGGTTAAAAACCAAGGCTATCCAAGAACACATACTTTGGTGTCAGGAGATGTGGGCTCCGGTCCCAACCATCTCAGTTCCTAGCTGGGTGACCTTGGGCTCATCACTAAGCAATGTGATCATCAGGTTCTCTGCAAGTGGAACCAAGGCAACTCTGCCTGTCCTGCTTAATGGCAGACAACTCTGTTTATTGGCAAGGCCGATGCACTGAATGCGCCCCTGCCCCCCAATTCATATGTTGAAATCTTAACCCCCAATGTGATGGTATTAGGAGGTGGGGTCTTTGGAGGTGCTTAGGCCATGAATGGCACTGGTGCCCTTATGAACAGGACCTCATAGCTCTCTTGACCCTTCTGTCATGTAACCACATGGCAAATGATGGTGGTGTATAAACCAGGAAGCTCTCACCAGATATTCACTCTGCCGGTACCTTGATCATGGACTTCCCAGTCTCGAGAAGCGTGAGAAATAAGTTTCCGATTGTTTTCAAGACACCCAACAACCCAGACAGACTAGGAAACGGGTAATGATACATGAGATCTCTCTGTAAATCTAAAGAAACTATGGCTATAAGGCTTTGTAGGGGGGGTGGTCAGTTACTTTTCTACCAAAAGCTTTATTTACGAAGGCCCATAGCTGAAAGAAGACAGCACACTCCTGATACCAAAACCAAAGCAGTACAGAGAGAGAGAGAGAGAGAGAGAGAGAGATAGCAACCAGTATCCTTCATGAATATAGATGCAAAAGTTCTTAATGAAATGTTAGCAAATATATATACCTAGAGACATAGTAACGGAGTTGCACTGACGTGTAAGCAGCAAATCATGATGATCAGTGTCATGCACCCAGAAGAGAGGCCCAGAGGTACAGCTGGCAAGAGGGAGGGGGGACCAGGTAGTGCAAAATAGCCCCAGAACAGAAAATGTAGTCACAGAACATGGACAAGCTAGTGGGTGGTTCTGCCTCCGAGGGGGCCTGTTTTCACACTCAGTCTGGACTTATTATCTATATTTGAATTACTGAGTTGTTTTATTAAACATGTTTTCGTTTGTTTGTGTTACATTGACAAAAATGTTGGGGAATCTCTTTGCTGGGACTTCCCACTACTTTTTCTTTCTTTCCTTCTTTCTTTCTTTCTTTCTTTCTTTCTTTCTTTCTTTCTTTCTTTCTTTCTTTCTTTCTTTCTTTCTTTCTTTCTTCTTCTTCTTCTTCTTCTTCTTCTTCTTCTTCTTCTTCCTCTTCCCTAGACTGACATGGCACACACCACATTTCACTTCATTTTTCTCTTAAGACCTGGTCATAGCTCTGTGTATTTTGAGGTCAGTTTCATCATCCCTCTTTCCTAGAGGATGTCTAACCTCAGCGTAGGCGGCCGAAATAGCCTTCCTTCTGGTTGACTGAGGACGCATCAGTGAAAACAGACCCTTTGGCACTACTCGGGTATCGAAAGGAAAAATGAAGCGAATTAGTGCTATTGTGATGGGTGACCCAGGAGATCTAGAGATGCGCAAACCAACGTTCTGACTCCGAAGAGTCGGTGATCCATCTAATCGGGAAGAAAAGCTAAGTTACAAAAATGGGTGTAATTCGCCAGGGCAGTGAGATAAATAGGAACACCCTTTACGGTGTGGATTTCAGGGGAAGTCGCTTCCAAACCAGACCTCCAAGGTGGGTCTGATTTGGGGAGATGGGGGATGGACCGTTGAGGGTTTTCCAGGCAGAGGGAATTGCATGAGCCTGACCTGCCTGATCTGGCTCCCGGACAGACCTTCGCCTGGGCATTTCCCCCTCTCTTCACCAGGTCTTCTGAGCTCAGCTGCGAAAATCTGCCTTCCTGCTGCTTCAACGCATCTTCTCCTTCTCCAGGAGCAGCCCGGACTTCAACCAAAGGGCAGCTCCTCTGGCCTGCGCTTGTGAGAGTAAGATTGTTCCCCACCCCCGCTCTTCTCTTTTCACTCGTAAGGGGTAAACCCAAGCCCAGGTGTTTTCACTTCAGAGCCTTCAATAGCCACCATACGCTCGGCCCTTGGAAGGTAACAAATTTGCTATGTCACAATTGATAATCAACTCTAGTAAAAGAATGTCCAAATCAATTGAGCTTTAGCAAGGGCAAACCAGCTGGACGCAGGCGGGCTCCCAGCTAGAGCTGGCTGGGCTTGATAAATTTGCCCTTATTATGGCTATTGATGTTTAAATTTCTTCAGGGATGTTGTTACATGGGTGCCTGGTGGTGACAGAGGTACGGTGACCTCCTTCGATCCTTAATCTACACCTGTTAGTTGGCTCCCTGGTTGCCTCTGAGTATACTCAGGCTTAAAGGTTAACAAAAGAAAAACAGGCCAAGTTTACGTGATGGTCGCAGCGGATCAATGCAAGTAAATAACCTTCTCTGTCTTATTTCCCCAAGCATTATTGATCCAAGTTCTTTGTTCTTTGTCATGTTTCTGTCTTCTTTTCCCAGGGGACACTCAACGATCAGCTCGTATTGGACATGTTAACTGGCGCATTATGACAGTTACCATTTTGTCACTCAATGTGCTGACATATATATATATATATATATATATATATATATATATATATACAATTATTTTACTTCTCTGTTGTCTAAGCGGGAGTCTGGTAAGTGGATCTCTGACACAATTTTTTTTTTTTGCTCCAATTTCTTTTCTTTTCCTTCTGTAGCAAGCAGCTAAATTCTGTGAGCCTCTACCGTAGGAATAGGTTTATTTATTATTTTAAATACCCATCAAAATGCAGAATGAGCGGAAGGTTTCAAACTAAAGGCACTAATCTGCTGAAGCTTGCGGCATATTCTAGGTGAGTTATGCGTGCTGAGGTCTGGTGTGGACCCCCAGGACTTAGGCTTCTTCAGAAACTGGGTCCTTTTCTTTCCTTTCCCTGGTAGTTTTTAAAGGCTGTTTTTTCATCTTTCCTTTGTTATCTCTGTGGAACGCTAAAAGGATGTGGCAGGGATAGCTCTGGCCACCCTGCACTCTTCTCTTTTCTCCAGTAGGATTCTGTGGGTACCCAACTAAGTAAGATTTGCGCATAAACGGGTGAGTGTTATTTTGAATGTATATAGCTTTCTTATGCAAATTCATTGGTTTCTATTCATATGCATATGATGGACGTATAACAACTGCAAAATAGAATTGTCCACTTAATTACAAGAAAAAGTTCTACAGAGGCAGGAGATCTCTTTGCTAAAATCCATTACACCCTAACACATATCTGTCTAGTTAAAAAGAAAAAAAGCATCTTTTGGTTACAAAATAAATAAAACTAGCTGAATGATAAGATCATGACAGTGTTGTATCCCCTTTCTGTGTGTCTTCTCAGTTGTGACGTACGGCTTAATTCCGAAAAAATACTTGAAAGAACTTAAGATATTTTCATGCTTGGCATCTTGGGAAGTAAGCCCACTACTTTTAATCTAAAAATTAAATTAAATGGAAGAAAGCACTAGTATTTGCCAGTGTTGCCCTTGAAGTGAACATAAACTATGTCAAATGAAACAAAACCAATGCTAGGGCACCCAGTTGGCTCAGTCAGTTAAGCATCTGACTTTTGATTTAGGCTCAGGGCATGATCTCGGGATTCATGAGATGCAGCCCCGCGTTGGGCTCTGTGCTGACAGCATGGAGCCTGCTTGGGATTGTCTCTCTCTCTCTCTCTCTCTCTCTGTCTCTCTCTCTGCCTCTCCCCCACACATGCTCTCTCTCTCAAAAGAAGTAAATGAACTTAAAAAAAACAATACTAGTTATTTTGCAAAGAAAAAAGGAGTCTGTTAACGACTAGATGTTGCCCATATTTCCTCTCTAGGCAGCTTTAAAAAAAAAAAATTAAACTTACATGATTATCCAAAGCCTTTATGGTCAAATGGCATAAAATCTTGGTTCTTAAATTATTTGCCCAAACTTCACTCAGAGCTGTATGTAAATCAAGTGTTTCTCTCTTGCATTTGTCAATCATTAAAATGCCCCACGTATATAATTAATACCATTGTAAACTCCCTTGTCCCCCAGTTTCCAATTTAGTATTCTGTTTCATCCACTGAAGAGTCACCTTTTAAGCGATGTGTTAATACGATATGAAAGCTCATTTCTATCATTTCTGTACACGCAGAAATCACTGCAGGCATTGCTAGAGAATGTGAAATTGGTTATCATTAATGTTTAGAGCTTTTCATCCTCGGTGTGCTTTGCAAACACTAATTAACAGATCCTCTTATGACACTCACACCAAATGGAGTTGTTAATGGTCTAGTCAACAGATCGGAACCCTTGGCTTTTGGCCACTTAGTTAACTTACCCCGCTATTTCAGAGACAGCAGGCAGGACAGGTAATAAACCCTGGACCTGATGCTCTTGCTTTTTTGTTTTTTCATTCATTTTTATTTTCTTAATGTTTATTTATTTTTGAGAGAGACAGAGAGGCAGAGTATGAGAAAGGGAGGGGCAGAGAGAGAGAGACACACACACACAGAATCTGAAGCAGGCTCCAGGCTCTGAGCTGTCAGCACAGAGCCTGGTGCGGGTCCTGAACCCACAAAATGTGAGATCATGACCTGAGCCAAAGTCGGACACTCAACCAACTGAGCCACCCAGATACCTCTATTCTTTTGTTTCAAATATATATATATATATATATATATATATATATATATATATTTTTTTTTTTTTTTTTTTTTTTTTTTTTTGAGAGGGAGAGAGACAGAGAGAGAGACAGAGAGAGAGACAGAGAAATAATGAGCAGGGGAGGGGCAGAGAAAGAGGGAGAGAGAGAATCCCAAGCAGGCTGCATACTGCCAGCACACAGCCCAATGTGGGGCTCAATCCCACAACCATGAGATCATGACCTGAGCTGAAGTCAGGAGTCAGACGCTTAACTGACTGAGCCACCCAGACTCCCTTGCTCTTGCATTTTTGTGTGGTATACTGATGTTTCCTGAAATGGAAAATGTGTCTTCCTCTTGGATGCTCTCATCTTAGAGTATCTCTTCTTGTCTTTTTTTTTTTTTTATCACTAAGCTTGCGATCCTTCTGTTCCATGTAACCACGGCATAGTGCACCATCACGAACATCTGACTACATATGTCATTCAGAAGATTATACAATATAGCCTAGAGACCACTTTAAAATTAGTCCTTACTTTTATTTTTAAAATGTATCATTAATGATAAATCTCTGGCCCTCCTACAAAGGTCAATGAAGTTTGAAGAAAGTGTGATCCAACGTTGAACAGAAATAAAAATGAAATCAACTGAAAGCATTTCAACCTTTGGATTTCTGCTGTATGACCTCTTCCTTCCTGTCCCCCCAAGCTGTCGTTGGATGTTAAAAGCGACAAAAGAACTATTTTTGAAGCTTTAAAGTATTTGGTTTTATAGGCAGTGTCTGTTTGGGAATTGTTTCTCCCCCAAAATGAGAATTTTGTCAGTTCGCAAGAACCAAAAGTTTCCAAAAATGGCATTGAAAGACATCTTTAGTGTAAAAAATGCAAACATAACCACTTGCCATTTTACAATTTGCTGCAAATTTACATTTTACTACAAGGCTTCTATTTATTTGTTTTCTATCCCTTGCAAGATCTACCTTTCTTATAGGAGTTTCGGCATTAAAATAAACCTTGTGGAGTGTTTAGATATTCCCAGGGTTTACTCTTGCAAGAAACCGATCCGTAGACGCTTTGCTTGGCAGATCTTATCAGTGTCAGAAATTCCAGACACTTACATAGCATAGCATCATTTATCCAGAGAAATTGGAATACGTTTAATACACGAAATGTTCCATTTCTCCAAGATAGCTCAGTACGTTTGTTAGGTACTTGGATTTGCTGCAACAGGAGGTCCACGCGAAATATATCTTTCAACGCGTATTATACAGGTGGGCACCTCTGGGTTCTCTCTACCGGTTTTCCAATGGAAGGCCAGGCCAAGGGTTCCCATAGAGACAAGATGTTCTGGTTGATGCCAATTAGAGCACATGTAATTATTATAACTTTACTCCCATGCAAAGAGAGTCTACACGAACCAGAGGGGTCATTGATTAGAAACACACAAGCATGGCACCATAATTCATCTGCATACAATGCTTAGTAGATGATAACTATCATGAACGTTCACACGGAGCATGGCCTTATTATCAGTGTACCTCATTTGGTGCCCTTCTTTTCTGTACAATAAAGGCCACCGTGAGTCTACTTACGTACTTGCTTGTATCAATGAAATGATTGTGAACATCGTGACAACAGAGGCTGTGTCGTGATCAGTTTCGTATTTCCCGTGCCTTGCCGAGTCCGCCCACAGAAGTTGGTGCATAAAACTGCATGAAAAGTGATACTCACAGCCGCCGGCATGAAATAATTATATTCCTTTATCACTGTCGACAGTTATTACTAATGCTAGCTGGAACATCAGGAATACACTAGGCCACCGGGCCACCTAAGAAAGGGCCTGAAAATTATACAAATCAAAACCACACCCAGATATCACCTCATGCCGGTCAGAGTGGCCAAAATGAACAAATCAGGAGACTATAGATGTTGGCGAGGATGTGGAGAAACGGAAACCCTCTTGCACTGTTGGTGGGAGTGCAAATTGGTGCAGCCACTCTGGAAAACAGCGTGGAAGTTCCTCAAAAAATTAAAAATAGAACTACCCTACCACCCAGCAATTGCACTGCTAGGAATTTACCCAAGGGATACAGGAATACTGATGCATAGGGGCACTTGTACCCCAATGTTTATAGCAGCACTCTCAACAATAGCCAAATTATGGAAAGAGCCTAAATGTCCATCAACTGATGAATGGATAAAGAAATTGTGGTTTATATACACAATGGAGTACTACGTGGCAATGAGAAAGAATGAAATATGGCCCTTTGTAGCAATATGGATGGAACTGGAGAGTGTGATGCTAAGTGAAATAAGTCATACAGAGAAAGACAGATACCATATGGTTTCACTCTTATGTGGATCCTGAGAAACTAACAGAAACCCATGGGGGAGGGAAGGAAAAAAAAAAAAAAAAGAGGTTAGAGTGGAAGAGAGCCAAAGCATAAGAGACTCTTAAAAACTGAGGGGGCGCCTGGGTGGCACAGTCGGTTAAGCGTCCGACTTCAGCCAGGTCACGATCTCGCGGTCCGTGAGTTCGAGCCCCGCGTCAGGCTCTGGGCTGATGGCTCGGAGCCTGGAGCCTGTTTCGGAGTCTGTGTCTCCCTCTCTCTCTGCCCCTCCCCCGTTCATGCTCTGTCTCTCTCTGTCCCAAAAATAAATAAAAAACATTAAAAAAAACAAAAAAACAAAAAACTGAGAACAAACTGAGGGTTGATGGGGGGTGGGAGGGAGGGGAGGGTGGGGGATGGGTATTGAGGAGGGCACCTTTTGGGATGAGCAGTGGGTGTTATATGGAAACCAATTTGACAATAAACTTCATATATTGGAAGAAAAAAAAAAGAAAAGAAAAAGAAAGGGCCTGGAATCACGCACTTGAGCGTTTGTGACAGCTCCAAGCTTGAGGGAAGCAGGAGCCAGATTTGTGAGGTCACTGGCTGAAAGTTGCCTCTCTCCTTGGGGGGTAGGGGTGGGGGCGGAGTTTGGACCGGGCATGCCCAGATTGAAAACCAGGGCTCGATTGTGCCCCATTTTACCTTGCATTTTGCAGTGCAGCTGGGAAATGGATATGACTACGTAAAATTGAAGGAACGTGGTTCTTTCTGAAGATTCTGTTCTTCGTTTCCGGATGGTGGTCCTGTAGCTTTGTTTCACTGTGGCTCCACTGCTGCCGACTTCCACAGCAAGTATGACCAGTAGAATTACCTCACGAAATACCTATGGTTTAAAGGATGATGGTGTTTTCTTTCTCCCCTTTACGCTACATGCCCACTATAGGTCAGGATGGTAGGGTGAAGGCAGTCTGTTTATTACAGTCATGAAGCGACTCTGGCTGCTGGGGAGTCGCCATCTTGACCGTTGCTATTTCCATCCCAAAGCAAAAGACAGAACTCCGGAGGATCTTTCATTGGCTCTTAGAAGGGAAGCGACTAGAAATAGTTGACAAACAGCTTAAATGGCCACTGGGTTTACTTTGTCAGGCACACATTTGTGTGCTTCCCCTTATTCCCTGAGCTGTCTCTACCAGTGGACTAACCACTCACTCATTCTGGGAGTAGCCGGCTGTCCTTCCCAATGTTGGCAACACAACAGCCAAACAGCCATACCTTGGGGTACCCGGACCTTGCCGCCACGGTCAGACTTTGGGTGCGGGGTGGAAAGTCTGGCATCCCTAAAAGCTGCAGAAGGGAAATGATGATGCCAATCAGAAATGTGTTTGGGGGTTCACTCCACCATGGAGTGGATTTTGGCCAACGACAAAGAGAAAATTTTTCTCTTTCCTATCTTGCAAAAACTATTCTGAGATTTTACCTTGGAGCATTACAAGCCTGCTGAGTCAACCGCTGTCTCTCACAGTGGCTCTTGGCCAAGTAGCAGCCGGCATCATAAAGTATCACTTCGAACCACCTCACCTTTTCTCTTGCCTTAAGTTTCTCTTCCTCATCTTCATCAAATTGGGCTTGCACCTCCCAAACAAAGGACTAGCCTTCATCTCTGCTTGAGGCTCTGTTTTCTCAAAAACTTGGGTTGAGACATCTAATCGCATTTGCTCCAGGTTCTGCGTCTACACAGTATCATGAGGAAAGCCTGACCAATCAAAATGGATTCAACATGGAACCTGACCAGGTCACGTTTGTTTAGTAGTTGACCGCCAGTGGACCTCAAAATTGCCACACTAATATTTTTGGTCATTTTCATACTTGACAGTTTGCGCAGTCAGCTTATTTAATTATACCAGTAACTGATTCAATAATAATTAATTTTTTTTTAAATCGTCGTGGCGCCATTGACATTTTGGAGCGGATAATTGTCGGTTGTGGGAAACTGTCCTGTACGCTGTGAAACGTTTAGCAGCATTGCTAGCCTCTACCCACGACATAACCAATAGCACCTCCTGTTGTGATAACCAAAAAATGTCTCTAGACCTTGTCATATATTTCCCGAGGGGTGAAAGCAGTCCTAGTTGAGAATTGCACCTATGAACATTTTGGCAGCTTAAACTGTCCAAGGTAATTACTTTTTAAGCCATGATTTAAAGATACTGAGTTTGTCTTTCATATTGTTACCCTTAATATGAGAATACTATTTACTAAATATGAACTAACAACTTCTATAGCCTATTTTCCCCAACAAATTAAATACTAGTAATATGAAAACAAGGAGCAATATCGTTCGAAATTAGTGAAGATACGAACTGTAAGACTTATATAGAGGGGTAGAAAAATGATAGATAGATACATAGATAGAAAAGAAAGGATAAAAGAAAGAAAAAGAAAGAAAGAAAGAAAGAAAGAAAGAAAGAAAGAAAGAAAGAAAGATTACAACACACCAAGAGTATTTATAAACAGATGTTATATTGAATATGCTTAAGGGCAGATGATATCTCTTAAGTGCATAGTCGCTGTATTTTTATAAACATGAATAATGCTAATTTTTTTTGAAAGTTATTTGTTCTATTCAATTCTTTATACTGTAGCCCTGAGATCTTGTTGGGATAATATTTTCTTTTCCTGTTGGGAAACTTTTTTTTTTTTCTTTTTCCCCTAGGTAATGAAGAAGCATACCTTGTTCAAATTGTCTTGAAATTCAAATGAAGAAGTCTAAATTAATGAGGTTTTACTATGCTTGAACATATGCCGGAGACTGATATCAGATCATCTGCAGATTCTGAACCAATAGCAATTATGTTTGTATCTTCAGCAGTGTCAACCTGAATTAAAAATTGGCCAACTTTATTAAGAATGCCCCCAACACACTGCTTAATTAATTTAGAGATACAATCAAATAATGTAGTTCACTGCAGCTTCTAAAATGATAATGGAGAAACACCATGCTACCTTTTCTTACTTTATTATAAATTCAAGCTTTCTTAAAGTAGATCATGATAATTGCCCAATATAAGTTAGACCCAGTGGGAAAAACTCACGTGGCAGTTTTTTGTTCAAACGTGTTGCTAATTCCTTTATCCATAATGTTCGTTTCTTTACTGTTAAATTTCATTTACACTAATCAATTGCATAGTCTATGTGTTCTACCTAGCCCTCTTCAATGGTCAGACTGATGGGATGGGTTTCATTAAATTGATTCGCTTGCTTGAGTCACTTTTTCCATGTACATGGTCCCTTGCTAAAAATAGGTTCAGATAAAGCGGAAGATATGTGTGGGTGTAGACAAGATGGAAAAAATGTGTGTAACATGTCTGAAAGGATGTTTCCTACATGATTAATAGAGGCTCTCTCTGAGCGGTGGGATTCAAGAATTCTTTTTAACTTATTCTTTATACTTTATTATTTGAATTACTTACCAGAGCTATTGTCCATCAAACTTTTAAAAATATTCTTTCAAAACATTGTTTCATGATTATCAGAACATTATCAGTAAATAACTTTTCCAAAATGCTATTAATTTTCTATTTTTATTTTTAATATATATTTTTGAGAGAGAGAGAGAGAGAGAGAGAGCACGTGAGCAGGGTGGGGGATAGAGAATCTTAAGCATGCTCCCGGCTCAGCATAGAGCCTGACATAGGGCTTGATCCCATGACCCTGAGATCATGACCTGAACCAAAATCAGGAGTTGGATGCTTAATCGACTGAGCCGCTTGATGCCCCTATTAATTTTCAATATACATTTAATTTTTTTCAAAATACTCCTTCAGAAATGAAAGATGGTGCCCTGTATTTGAAAATACTATGCATGAGTATAATCATAGACATTAAAGTAATTTCTTCTCATGCTTTTATTTAAATTTGAAATTATGCTAGTTGAACCAAAAAAAAAAGTCTAAGAATTTAAAAAAATGTAATGCTGCCATTTTCCAACATTTTTGTTTTATTTGGGCATTCTGGTCTTCATCTTTTCACTTTTTTACAAGTGTATTTTTACTTTCAATGAGATTAATTTGGTAAATATACAGATACAAATGCATCCTGTGAACAGCAGCAATGATGTCACACATTCTTTGAGGAAATTTTGTGATTACATACATAATACATTTTTTAAGTGAACGTTATATATAACTAAATAATATATAATTGTATGACAAAATGTTTTCTGTGTATTTAAGATGTAAGTATATAAAATAAAATGTACATTATATATTATATGAAATTATATATCACATAGATTATATAATATATATAAAATACTCATTTATTTAATGAATTGCTCTCTATAATATATAGAACACACATACGTGGATGATAATACATCAAATAAATCAGTCCTCAAAGGACATAGTATTGAATTAAGCCATCATTTTTTTCATCAGTTTTATATTATTACTTAAATACATACAAATATAAAACTAAGTACAGTATCTTTATCCTTACAATTTCTTTAAAACTAAAAATTCTAAACAATTCTAAGTGCATTAAATGAAGGCAAAATCATAAAGCCGGTAAAATTCAATATGGTATTATTTTTAACATGGTAGACGATTTTATTTTGGTAAACCTAAAAAGGGGAGGTACACCGTAGAAATATATAGCCTCAGATACGGCTCCACATTAAATTTGTGTCTGTATTTCAACTTTAATATTGTCATTACAGATTTTGTACGTCATATAATAATCTATGTACTGTGTATAAAACAATTGCTCTAAGACTCGATTTGCCATTCCGGGATTATTGAAACTCAAACTTTATCCAAACTTTACGCGTAAGCAATGTGCCAATACCAATTGTAATGAATCATTGGCTATATCTGTGAGGCTTTCTTGTTCACTTAAATGTAATGTTGGTGTTGCTGCACTGCTGATAACTGCATTACGGGCATCTAATTCAATTGTTGCTCAAAGTACACGTAGAAAAATTCTTGTCTTGGCGTCACATTGACTGCTAATGAAATGGAGAGTGTTGTGTCACATAAAACCATGATCCACTCAATACATTCTGTCTCCAACACAAATGTGGCCTTCATCCTTAACACACTTTTGTTTAAACAATAAACTAAAAAATTACATAATAAATAAATAAACAAATAACTCAGATGCAATTTGCTTTTATTTCAACTTAATCCATCAGAAACAAAAAAAAAAAAAGTGCAAATTACAGCACTGAACTTGAGTGACGAAACTTAGTTTACAGACGGTCCAGTGTATGTTCATGCTCTCTTGTTTATAGAAGCATTAAAAAATTAGAAAGTTGGGGTGCCTGGGTGGCTCAGTCGGTTACGCATCCGACTTCAGCTCAGGGCATGATCTTGCGGTCCGTGAGTTCGAGCCCCGCGTCGGGCTCTGTGCTGACAGCTCAGAGCCTGGAACCTGTTTCAGATTCTGTGTCTCCCTCTCTCTCTCTGAACCTCCCCCATTCATGCTCTGTCTCTCTCTGTCCCAAAAATAAATAAACGTTAAAAAATAATTTAAAAAAAATTAGAAAGTTATTGTAGAGGATTAGAGGTCTCCAGAAAATGAGTCGGCAGAATGTGTTCCAGGTTATAAAATCTTAGTTTAGTGGGAGACATGAGTTTAAAACTTAACTTTCCAGTCATTACTTCAAAATTATTACTGAATGCCTCGTAAGTCCTAAGAAAGTGTTAGGTGATGGTTGAGTGGAACAGACATGTTCCAAGCTTTCCTGGAACTTGAAATTTAAAGGGAATTAATGTAATGGGAGGAAAGTTAGACTCTCACTTACAATGTGACTTGAACAAGCTATTACTTAAACTCTCTGAGCCTCAGCTTGGGTGGCTGTACTATCACCATCAGAAGACGATCCTTTAACATTTCAATTTTGTTTTTTAATGTTTTATTTATTTTTGAAAGAAAGAGACACAGGGCGAGCGGGGAAGGGGCAGAGAAAGAGAGGGAGACGCAGAACCCGAAGCAGTCTCCAGGCTCCGAGCTGTCAGCACGGAGCCGACGTGGGGCTCAAACCCACAAACCTTGAGATCATGACCTGAGCGAAGTCGGGTGCCCAACCACCTGAGCCACCCGGGCACCCCTGATCTTTTAACATTTTCAAGTCTTGGCCCAAAGGAAAACATTACCAGTCAAGCTTACTTACGCCAAACTAAATCAAATTCAGGATAACTACTGGTAAATCCATTTACAAACTAGTTCAATTTCTATCATAGTGCAACCATTATGGTCAGCAATATTAATGATTTGATAGTTTGTGTTCCCATCGAGACTAGCCTGTTTGAACTCTCACTCCCAAATAATGGTTCTGATGACACTGGCATGCTTGTTATTGAAATCGGTCCTGGCTGGAGTGTGACAGGCCAACCATCTCGCGGTGGGCTGAGGCACTCCAAATAGATGGGGGTGATAACAGAAAAGCAACTTCTTTAGCTGAAATTCCAAGGAAATTTTCAAGAGAGGTAGCACGTGGTTTCCTAGCTTGGAACAAGGAATGAGAATGACTGGGCATCTTGCTCGGGCAGAATACAGCATGGGTGCTGTAATGATCATCCTGACTTCCATCTGAAAGACATCACCTCTCACAGCGGGTGATGGAATGCTTGCATCACGACACATGAGGAATTAGCAAGGCAGTAAATCATTGCAACACTTACGGCAGGACAGGCTTTGCTCCGTTTCGCTTTTGGTACAGAAAAGAAAGAGTTTGAAGAGTTTGAACTGCTAATGCCCTCAGCTTACTTTAGCTCTAAAACCACTTCCCCTAACATTGGTGGATTTGTGCTTAGAGAGTACTATCTGATTTTAATATTAGCTTAAGAAAAACATAATTACGAAGGTAAATCTGTTGAGGGGACAGTCAAATTATATCTTCCGTGTGTGTGTGTGTGCGCGCGCATGTGTTTAACCAGATGCCCCAAATGATGACCATTCTTCCAGTACAATGATCAGCACATAGTAGGTTCACAATAAACATTTGATGAATGTGTGAAATAAACTCTTCTAATATTCAAAATAATCAAAAGATGAATGTTAGCACTACCGATGTCTAAAATTGCCTGAAATCAGTGTTGGGATCAAGGCAGCATTTATACAAATAATTTTAAATGACATCTATTTTGAAACTTTTAAAAGACCAATCCACCTTTTTTTTTTTTAAGTTTACGTATTTACTTTTGAGAGAGAGACAGAGAGGAAATCCGAAGCGATTTCTGTGCTGACAGCAGAGAGCCTCATGTGAGACTTAAACTCGCGAACTGTGAGATCGTGACCTGAGCCAAAGTCAGCAGCTCGACCGACTGAGTCACCCAGGCGCCCCTATCTGTTTTGATTTTTTAAATCAGTATATATTACTTCCGAGTTTGAAAGTAAAACCAGGCTTCACCAGAAGAAAATTTAAAAATATACAAGAGTCACAACAAGATTGGTAACTGTCAGTAATGGGCTTACCCACTGATAACACTGTAGGATTAACGCTTGTATGCAGTTCCCAACTTTTATGCATCTGTGTAATTTAAGTCACACCTATGTGTGCAGAATATTACAATGGTGTCGTGGATTGAACTAGGCTACTTTGTTGTTGCTGCTTTCGGATGCTACCGAGATACCAATCTACTCTTACTGGGAAATAAGGCAAATATTTTCCATAGTAAGTCCAGCTAGAGCATCAAGCAAATATATTAAATTAAATTAAATTAAATTAAATGTTTAATATAAAAGCACATTAGCATGCTATGTCTTTAAGAAAAGTCTACTAAGCCAATTTAGTCTTGGGTCAACACAATTCATCAAGAAAGGGCATACAGGACTAAAAATGCTATAAAATGGCTTCTATATCCCCCACCCCCCACCCCCACCCTTGGTATAAAATATTGCTCATTTACATCCTTTTTATTCAATCTCATTCTTCTGGCTTTGCCGCAGAAGGCAGAGATGCCTGGAAACCTTATTTAAAAATTTGGGAAAAGGAGTGCAGGAAAGTGTAAAGATATTAATGTGTTTCATTAATTGTAGAGAGTATAACCTCATTTACTCAACTGCCCTGGGGACATTGTTGCTCCTGTAAATGGAGAAGCAACTGGTAAATTGGGAACCACGGGTCTTAATGCTTAAAACAGAGCTTCTAGCTCAGAGACAGAAAGTCATGTTCCAAAGAAAGCAGAGTTTCTGCTTTGCCCATTTAAAGCTGAACAAAACGCAGTGCAACTGAAAAATGCAGGGGGATGTGAAACCGCTGTGAAATCCCAAGGGGGAGAAAAAAAAGAGTCTGAGTAAAAGTGGAATTTTCGATAACCGCGTCAGCATTATCTTTCCCAGTGGTGATTGCCAAAACTGTATTTGTTTATAGTTGAAGATAAAGAACTAACTTGGAGCCACGGGGAAAAAATATTCTCTATTTCCCTGAGAAATAAAAGTGTTCAAGATTCTCTTGCAAAGTCTGGAGATCGTGCCGGACGGGCCTGCCTGTGGGGTATTTCCTGCCTAATGTTGCAGTCCTGAGGGCTCGTGATGGGCTCCAGAAAAACATCAATATTAAGTTGTGCTATTAATTTGAGAAAAGTTCGGGGGTGGGAATGACACACTCAAATGCAGTTTTGCCTCATTAGACGTGAACCTGAACAGCCGAGTGTCTTTCTCAGGCTGAGTTTCTTCAGATCACTCTTGTGGTTTGGGGGGAAATACTGATGACCCATGGCTCGTGAGCCTGTAATTCGTTCCCCCATGAGTCATGAAATCTCCGCCAGGTTCTGTGTATTTCTTTATTTCTTTATTTTTTATAGAGCTCTGAACAAAAACAAAGTCAAACTCTTTCGTATGGTGTGCAGGATGCTCCAAGCTCCGGCCTTGGCTCTGAAGGCCTTCTTTGTCTTTCTCAGTATCTTTCTCATGAGCCAGTAACTCTGACCGGCTGGTTTACTTCTGGCTCTAACTGAACCATGCTATCTGGACGTGCAGATGGTCCAGAGCTTTGTGGCTTCGGCACCTAACGCAGATCTTTGCACTCAGCAGGCATCAATGCCTGTGTTTACCCGGCCACCACGAGCAAATGTGAAATGCTCATTGTCAAACACAGACACAGCCCCTGTGGATAAAAACGGCCTGGTGCCCCATTTTGGAAATGTTTCATAGGACCTAACTGGCTTTCATACAGCATATGTATGGTGAGCATTTGTCTTGCCTTGTGATTTTCAAAGGAGACAGTCTAACAATATGGAAAAAACACCCAGGGTGTGCGGTCAAGCTACAAGTGAAAGAGATTCAAGGACTTTTTGTGAGCTCCTATTCGAGGCCGTGTACGGTGTTTGCTAATGATGAGTAGGAAAGAATTCCTTCCTTTCAGGAGCTTACAAGAGATGGGAAAAGATAGACGTGCCCGCTACTGTTGATTTTTATCAGATAGACTGTGCTAGGTACTGTTGGCAGGCTGAGGAAGGGTGATTCATTCTCACTGGTTCCACCGAAACCTGGCACTGAATGGTGACCTGGAAGGACAGGTAGATTTCATAGGTGGAGGCAAAGTACGGGGTGTATCAGGAGGAAGAGATAAGGTGGGCAAAGATCCAGGAGGGCCAGAGGGTATCTGTAGCTAAGCACCATTGGAGAGGGGTAAAGATTGTCCGGGAAAAATGTTGAAGGAGTAGAGAATGAGCCTTCGTTTTCCCAGGGGCGTTTTTGGGGCTATCACAAGGATGCGATGGCTACTGTTGATGCCGAGGAGGCAAAGCTGGAAGGACTCACCGTTCTGTGATGCTGTCGGGTCCAGAAGTGGAAGAGTCGAGGCTGTTACGGAGCAAGAACCCAAGGCCACGGAGGTCCGCGGGAGTGCTGGACAGTCGAGCCGTGCCTGGCGTCCACGCTTCCCTGGGAACGCAGAGCAGGTCACACGATTTAACACAAGTCTATGGACGGTTGATTCATCTACGGAATGGTTGGATGCCATAGGGGGAGGAAAACAAAGTATATAAGAAATGTGCAAATTAACGAGCTTACATTCTAGGAGGGGGAGATGTAAGACGCACACACGTTAACAGTTTGTTTCCTCGGCACGGAGTTAATGAATCTTTCCTGAGCACAGCTACGGCGTTGAAAGTAGAAACTCAAAGATCAATCTACCACTTGCCTTTAAGGCTCTCCAGGTCCACCGGGGAAATGTGTGTATGGAGACAAGTTGTGATTTGATGGGACCGGGATCTTCAAGGACTTTGCACCCTTAAAAATTATTGAGGATCCTTAACGATATTTTGTGCGTATGGATTATATCTGTCAATATTTCTCAAATTAGGAATTAGAAGGAAAAACCGTTTAAAATATTTATTTACAGGGGTGCCTGGGTGGCTCAGTCAGTTAAGCATCTGACTCTTGATTTCCGCTCAGGCCATGGTCTCATGGTTCGTGTGATGGGGTCCCACATTGGGCTCTGTGCTGACAACCTGGAGCCTGCTTAGGATCCTCTCTCTCTCTCTCTCTCTCTCTCTCTCTCTGCACCTTCTCTACTCATGCTCTCTCTTTCAAAAATAAATAGATGAGGGGCGCCTGGGTGGCTCAGTCAGTTAAGCGTCCAACTTCGGCTCAGGTCACAATCTTGCAGTCCGTGAGTTCGAGCCCCACGTCGGGCTCTGGGCTGATGGCTCAGAGCCTGGAGCCTGTTTCCGATTCTGTGTCTCCCTCTCTCTCTGCCCCTCCCCCGTTCATGCTCTGTCTCTCTCTGTCTCAAAAATAAATAAACGTTAAAAAAAAATTAAAAAAAAAATAGATGAAGATAAATACATAAATAATAAATAAACATTTAAAAATTTATTTACAAAACTTATCTTTAAATGATAATTATAAACTCATCACATGTTATATCAGAGTGATGATATCATCCCATCTCATGTAGCTTCTGGAAAATTCCACTGTACGCCTGTGAGGGAATTACAGTGAAAAAGGCAAATCATATTTTAGTATTTGTATGAAAATAGTATGGACCTCACAGATCCCCAAAAGAGTGTGGGGAACTCGGACAGCTTCTTGGACCACAGTTTGAGAATCATTACAACAGGATAAGAGCTCTAATAGGAACAAAAAATGGGCACCATGCCGTGGGAACCGAAATTAGGGAACCATTTATACAGTTTGTAATACACGAACTCATAAGAAATGTTACAGGTCGGGGCGCCTGGATGGCGCAGTCGGTTAAGCATCCGACTTCAGCCAGGTCACGATCTCGCGGTCCGTGAGTTCAAGCCCCGCGTCAGGCTCTGGGCTGATGGCTCGGAGCCTGGAGCCTGTTTCCGATTCTGTGTCTCCCTCTCTCTCTGCCCCTCCCCCGTTCATGCTCTGTCTCTCTCTGTCCCAAAAATAAATTAAAAACGTTGAAAAAAAAAATTAAAAAAAAAAAAAAAAAGAAATGTTACAGGTCTCAGCCCCATATCATGTCATTTAGTATTCAGACAACCATATCAGGTGTAATTCAATACCTGTAGTTTACAGATGGGAAGCCTTTGAAGGTTATAAATATATTGGTCAGAGATAAACAGCAAGTTAGTGGCTGGTCTGGAATGCAACAAGGCACAATGATGATTCTCTCCAGCAGGTCAGTGTATAATTAAATAGCAAAATCCGATTCTTAATTAGTCCTTGATTAGTCCTTGTGAGTCATTGGACTAAGTTTTTTATGTCCACCATTTGTCCCATTTAATTCTTGCAACAATAGAAGGTAAAACCTATTATTATCCCCATTTTATGTGTGTAATGCTCTGGTAGAGGTCAGGTAACTGGTCTGAAGTCATAAAATTACAGAGGAGTAGACCTACCGTAAATATCCGGATCTTTCTGATGACAAAACTCAGTTCTCGCGCTATAATTCTGCCTCCTTAAAGAGTAACTACCCTAATCAAATAATAATAAAATAATAGCTAAGGTGCATCAAGTAAAACCCTTTCTATGTAAAACAAAACAAAACCTCCTTAATTCTAAAAAACAAAAACAAAACTACAAACAAAAAAGAACACTTTCCTATGTTTACTCCTATTTTGTAAATGGGTCCTTGTTGAAGATTCAAAATGCTGGAGAATCAAAGGAGTAAGAGACCCGAATGGCACATAAGAACTGAAAACAAACAAACGAAAAAGTTGGGGAAGTCATGGGTCAGGAAAAGACCACGTGTCAGCCAGGTGTCAGGTGTGGGTCGCGTTGCAAACGGACGGAGGGGACTCTGATCTCCCTACTGAAGGAACTCATGGTTTGAAAAGAACTGCGACCCTCATATTTTCAAAAATCAATATCCTTTGTGTCATTCAAAAGGGGACCGGTCCAATTTCTGCCCGCCCTATTCCTTTCTTTTCTTCCGCACTCAATCAGACTGCAAAGTGGATTTCTCCGCCCAGAGCTCTAACCGGGGAAGATGCCTCGGGTTCTGCTCCCGGTGGCGACATGTCACCGCGGTCGGCTATCTGCAATGCAAATCGCCAGGCTTTGGCATCCAAGATTGATGTCCCCGGTAAGAATGTACTTAGTTGCTGGGCTGGAGCTGAGTGGAAGCGACACAGCCCTCTCCCCAGCCTCGAGTGCCTGTCAGAGGTAACAAAGCAGGGCTGGGGGAGATATGAGCCATGTACCTTTTTTAACAGCACGTGGTATTAATGCATCTAAATTTGGTTGGGGCCTCCAAGTCTGGGCCGAGGGCAGATGGCATACCCGAGCTGGGGCAGAGGGCAAGGGGGCTTTCCACAAACTATTCTAGAGACTGGTGAGAAGACACAGAGCCCCGTGAGGCACAGCACCTGTCCGGGTCAGACTCCCATGTACATTCCCAGCGTTTCTGGGCAGCTCCCAGTGGTGTCCGGTGGTCTTCAGGCAAGGACCAGAGATCCCCGGGAAGCCGAGCCTGACTGCTGACATCCAGCCATGTGGTCTCCGTGCAGGGAGGGCGGGGAACTTGAAATCGGGCCAGGCCCTTCAGGTGCAAGAAATTCACAAGAAAGCCTGGAAACGATCTGGAGAAAAATTAAAAATCCATCTGAAGCCCGTCTTTTCCTTTGGACGGTAGTTGTGGCAATTTGGGGGTGGGGGTGGGGGAGGGAAGCAATGGATTTCATTTAATCCACTGCCGTCTGTGGTGCTTTCGATTTGTTGGCAGTGACGTGGGAGGAAGAAATTCTCTTCTGCCAGGGCCCTGGAGATCACACTTGTGTAACCATGTCTTGGCTCATTTTCTAGTGAATCTTTCCTTAGAGGAATGCTTCTAAGCACCCCAAGAGAAAGAAAACGGAAACTAGTGTGAAATAATGTATAACCATGTATCTCCTTTGGTAATTATAAATTACAGGATCAATACAGAAAACCGGATATCAGTAGAAAGAAGAAATCACTTGTTTGGGAAGTCACCAAATATCTAAATATCTAAAAGCAATGGCTCCGAAAATTTTGCGCGTGGCTTTCTAAATACACACACGCATATGCATGGAGCTTATAATACAGCATGGATACGTTGTAATTGCAAAAAGCAGGAAGTAGCAATTTTCTATCAGCGCTTCCATCAGGGACTGAGCATTGGATTGCACACATGTACCATGATCAGGCTAACGTTCTCCCAGAGCTGTGTGCTTGGATTTGTTTTGCTATTAAAAAAAAGACAAAACAGGGCGCCTGGGTGGCGCAGTCGGTTAAGCGTCCGACTTCAGCCAGGTCACGATCTCACGGTCCGTGAGTTTGAGCCCCGCGTCAGGCTCTGGGCTGATGGCTCGGAGCCTGGAGCCTGTTTCCGATTCTGTGTCTCCCTCTCTCTCTGCCCCTCCCCCGTTCATGCTCTGTCTCTCTCTGTCCCAAAAATAAATAAAAAACATTGAAAAAAAATTAAAAATAAATAAATAAAATAAATAAATAAAAATAAAAAAAGACAAAACAAAACACGGTAAATATTATTGTGCTTTCATCTTTAGGTATTTCTCTGGTTAATTATAAATTTTGGGGGGGGTAATTTTGGACTCTGTTATTTTCTATAGACCTTTCTTATTTGTCCTCATGAATCCCAGACCCGTTAAATAAAATGATTGATTTGGAGGAACTGGTCTTTTCTTGGTCAACTTAAAATTGACAACATTTCTACCAACATTCCAACTTGGACCACCTTGGGAACATGCAGCAGGGAAAGGATGATGTAAATGATAAAATCCCGGTGGGGGCGCCTGGGTGGCTCAGTCGGTGAAGTGTCGGACTCTTGATTTTGGCTCTGGTCATGATCTCACTGTCCATACTGCTGGTGTGGAGACTGCTACAGATTCTCTCTCTCTCTCTCTCTCTCTCTCTCTCTCTCTCTCTCTCCCCACCTCCATGCTCTCTCTCTTTCTCTCTCTCTGTCTCTTTGACCCCATCTCCTACATTCACTCTCTCTCTCTCAAAATCAATAAACTTTAAAATTATAATAATAATAATAATGATAATAATAATGGTATCCCAGCATTGCTGTTTTTCTCCTGCCATTTGCAGGTTGAGTTTCCACATCTATTCGTGCATGTACCATGTGCAAATGTGTTATCCCCAAAACTCATTTGTAAATTGGCCGGTTGGAACTGGAGAAGTGTTTTTTCTATATAATATAAAAAAATATGTGTCAGTCTCCCAAGAGGGTGAAACAAAGCATACAGAAGCCTTGCAATGATGATATTTAACATTATTGAACACCTTCTATTTGCTAAGCAATGGATACATCAGCCCTCCTCTGAATGGGCCTTAAGTTATAAAATATATAATATATATTAATTTTATATAATATATATATAACATATAATATTAATTTTATATAATATATAAAATATATAATACAAATTAATTTTATAGGATATAAAAATATATAATATTATATAGAATGGATAATTAATATATATTATGTATTTATATTTTATATCATTAATATATATTATATACTTATATATAATAGTATATAATATATATAATATTATACTATATACTATAATATATATATAATATATATACTATAATAGTATATATAATAGTATAATAGTATATATTATACTTATATATATATAAGTATACTTATATTGATAAGTATACTTAATCAATTTAATGTTGTATTAGAGGACATAAAATATTTTGAAATTTGCTGTTCTGCTTTCTCCATTCTTTTATTCTCCTAAAGCACTAAAAATAAAAGATAGTGAGATTATATGGGAAAGAGTTTTCTTTACCAAGAGAAATAAAGGGGTGAATTTGAGGTGGAAAGTGATCCTGTGAAGATTCTAAAGAGCCCCTCCCCCTCCGCCTGAAGTACTGTCAAGGACGTAACTAAGAGCCAAGACCAAGGATAACCCTACTCCTTCGCTATGTCGCGTTGTCCTTTACAATTTATGAAACTTTATTCCTTGATTGAACAAGTAACATATGTATGCTGCACACCATGTGCGACAGTAGGCTTTCAAAGACACGTGGGTTAAAGGCAGACTCTCTTTTAATCAAGAAAAATAGTCTCATCTAATACGACTATATACAGTGGTACCTAACAGACAGTACATTCCCATCAAATGTTTCATATTCTTTGCGTTTATATTTAATTAATAGTGGCTCCCCCTACCCCCCCAAAATGTTTCTCTTGTTCTCTTGACTTTCTTTATTTTTGTTTCTCCTGTTCCCTTCCCAGTGTTCCACCCACCCTCTTCTTTGCCTCCTTAACTTGGGTTCGTGTCCTTGAGTGCCTTCACCAAGCATTGGTGTCCTTATTCTCTCTGTCTCTCTCCCCATGAGTGGGGAAGATGGGCAGAGGAGAGAGAGAGAGAGAGAGAGAGAGAGAGAGAGAGACTCTTAAGCAGGCTCCACACTCAGCATGGAGCCCAACATGGGGCTCAATCCCTGACCCTAAGATCATGACCTGAGCCGAAATCAAGAGTCAGAGTCGGACACTCAACTGACTGAGCCACCCAGGCACCACCCCCATAAACACTGTATTTTTATTTTCATATTTATTTATGGTCTTCTCACTATCTTCTCTGATGTGACCTCTTGGCTCAGTGGGAGAGCAGAGGAGAGAGGACAGGAGGAGACATCTTAACGGGAGCCTAAATCCATACTCTCGAATGCTTCAGAACTTCTAAATGACTTTTAAACTTTGTAGAAGCCTCTTCTCTGACTATAGGGTTAGTATTTTTAAATTAATTTAAAATAATAATCATAAAAATATGCATACCTGCTTAAAACATTTTATTTCATCTTAAAGAATGGAAACTATCCAATGAATGAAGGATATATCCACATCGAAATATATTATCAATGATTTTTAGTTTCACATTCTTTAAAATGGTGCAATAACCTACAGAGCTTGCTAAGCAGAATTGCAGAGCCTTTTCTTTGTTTTTACTATTATTTTCCATGAGTGTCATCACCCATACTGAGTTCTTAAGAAATATATTTTTAAGTTTATTGATTTTGAGAGAGATAGAGACAGAGCAAGGGGGTGGGGCACAGAGAGAGAGAGAATCCCAAGTCACACGGGGCTCAAACTCACAAAACATTGAGATCATGATCTGAGCCGAAATCAAGAGTCGGCCACGTAGTCGACTGAGCTGCTCAGGCGCCCTTGAGAAATCTTTTTGATAATTATTATAAACTGCATGCTTGTGCCCAACCCCATGTATATGTTGAACCCCTTATGGGATGGCTCGTGGAGGTGGGACCTTTGGGAAATGGATAGGTTTAGATGACATCATGAGAGTCCAACCTTCGTGATAAGATGAATATACTTATAAGAGGAAAGACACAGAAGAAATTAGCAAGAGGGCTCTTACCTGGAACCGAACTGATCTGAACCTCGACCTTGGACTTCTCACCCTCCGGAACTGTGAGGAATAGATATTTGTTGTTTAAGCCTCCCAGTTTGTCTTGCTTTTGCGAGAGCAGCCTGAGCTAAGACAGTGATTTTCCTATTGAATTTTCCAGCGAATTTCTATATTTTTCCCTCAAGCCATCAATGCAGTTTTCATAGTAGCAACAACCCATACTCCTAGTTCATCCATTTATACGTTCATTAAAGTATGTGTTTGCAATGGGATAAACCTGGAATACAGATTTAGAGCAAACATACTTGACTTTTGGTCAGCATAATTGTCAAGAAAGATACGCTTCTGAATGTTGCTGCTAAGCGGAAGTATGCTGGCCCACTATGCAGTCTCCTCTGCACAGAAACATAGGTGCATAGGGGGAATTGTCTGATATCCTGCAACTCATCTGGGAGTCTGGTTCAAATCTTATACTCCTCTTTTTTGCCTTTGGGGGTGCCAGATAAAGGAAAGTTCTGTTCTCAAAGGAGGAGCAATCAAGAAAGGGAATTACTAAGTCTTTCCCTATGAGGTAGCCTACATTCTCCCCCTATTTCCTGTAGAAGTACGTGTGTTTCCAAGAGGAGGTGAAAAAAGCCTACAGAGGATCCATGAGACAGGGGCATGGAGAGACAACGAATGAAAAGTGGATGCTTCAGTCTCCAATGGCTGTCCAGGTGGAAGATAAACCCTTGGGAAAGGGGGATAAGAGGAATCACTGATAGAAGGCGGTGTTGACAAGTAACGCTCACAGGAATGGGTTGGGTGGAGTCAGTCCTGCTATGATGGACGTTAGAGAATTCCTATAATGAAACCTTTATCACAAAGTGAGTGTTGAACTCAAGAGGGTCTAGACAATGCCCAACAAGCAGAGGAGAATGAGGGAAGAGAAGGAAAAGATTGGGAAGCTGACTTTGTAAGATCGCATTAACGAGTGATTGTGATGAGCTACTTTGGGTATCCTGATTTTGGAGCCCGTGTAGAGCATTATGTTCCTTTAATACTCAATAATGATGCAGTAATACTCAAATTGCTTAGTACTTGTCCGGATTCTTTAAATCAAGATGCTATTTAATAATTTTAGTACTTCTGTGAAGGCTATGCAATTACCATTCCTGTTATTAATTGATGGATCTGAGGCTTACAGAGTTTTAATAACCCAACACAGATATCCTGAAATGGCAACCAAGGTCCCTGACTCCAGACCCCTTGCTAGGAGCCGCTGTTGTACTTGGTACTGTCTACACTAACATGTACCCTGAGGGTCCTGGTTTTGTTTTTAACGCTTAATTTAGGGGGAATAGAGGCATTTGGAGGGACAGAAAAATTGAGAGACATGCCCCTGGTTGCCCGTTGGTATACAGCCAAAATGCATTCCCCTTCTGCCTGGCAGACAGAGTGGATTCTAAATTCCTCTCCACTCTCTCTGTGGTCTCTATTAGAGATTCCGACAGTTACTAGATAAAGTTAAAGACTCGTGTAGTGATCCTCACACTAATTGGACCGTAATGTATAGCCTCGGTCAAGCACATCTTTCCCAGCACTTCTCTCCGCAGACGGCAATCGAGCCATTTACAGAAGATGCATTGGCTGCCAAGACCCTAGAGCAACCTTAAGCTGCACTGGCCTTTTAGTGGAAAACACAATTAATTTTTATACTGAAGGGCAATTAAGAGCGGGGTTAAAATAAAAATCTTTTGGAACGTTGAATGCCAAAGATTACATAGGAGATGTCTTTCCCACCTGTATTTCAGAAGCCCGCAAGCATACCAACTTCTGGTTGTTCCAAGTCAAGTTGCCAAATGTCCGTTTCATTTCGGTAAATGTGAATTGAAATAAATAGCTGTGTTAGCCGTGTTGCTATTCTGAAAGGAGATCACTTACATCAACTCTTTTACCAGCAGTAGCTCTGAAAAACACATGTGTGCCCGGACACCTGTTACATTCATACATTTGTAGAAACAACTACACAGATTTTTTAAACACATGCACACATCCATGGATAACACACCATGTGTTACAAGTTGCTTTAGCTAATTTCAGCACAGAGAACATCTTCCTGGGGGGAAAAATGTTTTTGTTTAAATAAAAGGACACACCAAAAGCAGGGGGAAGACACTTCTTTTATACATCATTTAGAGAAGCAGAGATTTAGCAACTGCTTGATTAGTTGGAAGGAAAAAAAATATAATAGTTGAGAAAACCTGGGGGTAGATTTTGGAAGATGTACATTAAAGCTATACTGGGTCACTTGTTAGCAAATTGTCTAACTACCAGTCAGTCACTTGGCCTCTCTAACTCTACTGGTCCTGGGAATTTACTTTTCAGTGAATTTTCTGCTCACATGTATTTTCCCATTTTTAAAAATGGATATATATTTTTCTTAACAACTTATAGAAGGTTTTATAAAATGTGTACCTTGGACACTAATATTTTGTTGAATGCATACATGGTAAATACCTTTTCCCAGGCTGGGCTGTCTGAGTACATCAATATATGATTAGGATGTGGATAATATTGGTAGAAATGCACCTTGGTCCCATCCATTTTGGCTGGATATTTCATATGCTCTAATGCAGAAATGTTATGAGATACACGTAGAAGTGTTCCCTATAGCATCGTCTGTAATAAAAGCTAATTCTTGCCAAGGACTTATTATTTCCCAAGAACCCTTTTAAGCTTTTCATTTGTATTATGTAATTTAATCTTCAAAATGACTCTGTGTGGTATGAACTATGTCATACCCATGTAAGTAAACCAAGGCATAGCAGTTAAACAATTTCCCCCAAATAACAGAGAAAAATAGAGGCAACCAATACGGATTATTGCCCAGGAATTCTGGCTTCAGAGCTCACATTCATAGCCTCCATGCCAAACTGTCATGGGTATAGGACTGAATCCATAGGCTGCAGTTGATTATTCAATGAAATGTCATTCTTTTAAACAGTAGATTTACATATATCGGCGTAGGTAAATGTCAAAATGACAATGCCAAAGTGAAGGAAAACTTGTTTCAAAAAGGTATAAAAGTAAAATATTTAAAGAAGATACAAAACTATTATGTAGATATAGATATATGCACATACATGTTTCATTTATGCATTCATATGCAAAAATGTGCAAATATGGAGGCATTAACATGTCAACCACAAAAGAGGGGTAAGCTCTTCAAAAGGCGAAAATGAAAGACAATAAATATATTTCTTTCCTTAAAGTAATAAATCTGAAGCTAATATGGCAGAATATTACATCTGTTAAATCTGGGAAGGGGGTACAAGGACAGCCAATATATTGTTTTCTCTACTTTCATGTTTAAAATGTTTCATAAACCAAGAACTTAAAGGCCACAAAGAGGTATCATGTGAAGGTCCTTTGTAAAGCCTAGCATGATATACACATGGAATTTATTTATGTTATGATCATCAAAAGTGAAACAGAAGGGCTTGGTTTCCAAATGGTTGAGTAAAGATTTCTGAAAAGCCACTTTCCTATAAAAGCAAAATGAATTGTAGAAATTAAAGCCTTGCAACAATTCAAGAAATGCTTATTCAAGAAAAGCAGCTGAATGTTAAGAAAACCCGTGAGGCTTATACTACTTTGGCTTGCCATTATCTCATCACTGTCCTTCCAGAAACTAGATAGCTTTAAAAAGCAATAGTCTCACAACGGTGGTAGCTGTGAAATCAAGGAGTGTAGCGGGCACTGGAGGGGCCAACACAGGTTGGAAGCCCCTAAAAGTGCGAGGGAATTGTCTGAAAGTCCACTTTCCGTGCTTGACTCAGAACCCAGTCTCTGGGAACAGCACTAACCTGCAGGGTATTTGCTGAAAAGAAGCAGTAGCAATTGTTTAATACCATAGTTGCCTGAGGGAGTGATGCTAGTCAGAGGTGAAATCTTAGGGCCTCCCCAGGCTCTGCACAATCCGGAAGTGAAGGCTAAGGGAGACTGCTTGTCAGACCATTGAACACAGGCCCAACAGAGCCTCTCGCCAAAGACTGGGAGACTCACTGGTTCAAAGCACTCAAGGATTTCTCTGTCTAATCATTGGCCTTCCACTATGGTAACTGAGCAGATGTCAGTTACTACACATGATAAAGAATACAAACTTTAAAGAAACAGTCAAGAATATCACTAAAAAGCAATAAAACAAGTACCTGGGAACCTGAGTGGCTCAGTTGGTTAAACATTCGACTCTTATTAATTTCAGCTCACGTCACAATCTCATGGCTCGTGAGTTTGAGCTCTGGTGACAGCTCGGAGCCTGGAGCCTGCTTTGGATTCTGTGCCTCCCTCTCTCTCTGCCCCTCCCCCAGTCTCACTCTGTCTCTCTGTCTCTCGAAAATAAATATACGTTTAAAAAAATTTTTTAAAAAACGGAGTTGGCAGGCTTATTATATACAGGCATAACTGGGAGATACTACAGTTTTGGTTCCAGGCCACCACAATAAAGCCAATATTACAATAAAGTGAGTCCAACAAATTTTTTGCTTTCCCAGTGCCCGTTAAAGTTATGCTTACATTATACTGTAGTTCATTAAGAGTGCAAGAGCATTCATCTCAAAGAAATGTACATGCCTTAATTTAAAAATGACGTATTGTTAAAAAACACTAACCATCCACCAAGCTTTCAAAAATCATCGTTCTGCTGTTGGAGGGGTTTGCCTCAGTATCGATGGCTACTGACCGATCCGGGTGCTGGTTGCTGAAGGTTGGGGTGGCTGTATCAATTTCTGAAAATTAGATGACAGTAAGTTTGTTGCATCGATCTTTCTTTCATGAATGATTTCTCTACGGCACGTGATGGCTGTTTGATAGCATTTTACCCACAGAAGAACGTTTTTCAACACTGGAGTCAATTCTCTCAAACCTGCTGCAGTTCTAGCAACTAAGTTTATGGAATATTATCAACTCTGTTGTCATTTCAACAATCTTCACACCGTCTTCATGAGGGGTGCATTCCACCCGAAAACCTACTTTATTTGCTCACGCGTTAAGAAGCAACAATTCAGTAATTCAGACCCATCTTCAGGTTCCACTCGTAACCCTACTTCTCTTGCTATTTCCCCCACAGTTGCGGTGACTTAGACCAATGAGATCTTTCTCTTCAATCTACAGTGAACTTCTTACAATCTCCTGTTCGTGTCGATATTCTGACCTCTTCCTAGGAATCACTAATGTTCATAGGGCACCTAGAATGGTGAATCTTTCCCAATAGATTTTCAATTAACTTGCCCAGATCCATCAGAGGAAACTCTATCTATGAAAGCTATAGCCTTGCGAAATGTATGTCTTCAACAATAACACTTGAAAGTCAAAATTACTTTTTTATCCATGGGCTGCAGAATGGATGTGGTGTTAGTATCCATGTAAACAACACAAATCTCATTGCATATTTTCATCAGAGTTCTTGGCTTGTCAATAAGCAGCAATATTTTGAAAGGAATCTGTTTCTGAACGGTAGGTCTCACCAGTGGGCTTAAAATATTCAGTAAACCATTTTGTAAAAAAGTGTGCTTTTCATTTAGGCATTGTTGTTCCATTGACAGAGTGGGCAGAGTAGAATCTGAATAATTTTTTTAAATTGTTTAATGTGTATTTGTTTTTGAGAAAGAGAGAGAGAGCGTGAGAAGGGGAGGGCAGAGAGAGGGAGACACAACATCTGAAATAGGCTCCAGGCTCCAAGCTGTCAGCACAGAGACTGATGCGGGTCTCAAACCCACAAACCGTGAGATCATGACCTGAGCCACAGTCAGATGCTCAACGGACTGAGCCACTCAGGTGCCCCGATTTACCATAACTTTTGAAGGCCCTAAAATTTTCAGAATACTAATGAGCATTGGCTTCAACTTACACTGAGTAGCGTGGCCTGAGGAGAGAGAGAGAGAGCGAGAGAGAGAGAGCTAAGACAAAGCAAAAAATAATAAAACAGGGTCTGCCTCAATTTCACTTCCAGTGAAAAGCTAGAAATGATTACGCTTAGTGAGGAAGGCACTTTGAAGGCCAAGATCAGCTGGAAGCTAGGCCTCTTGCCCCAAAGAGTTAGCCGAGTTATGAAAGCAAAAGAAAAGTTCTGGAAGGAAATTCAAAGTGCTACTCTGGTGAACACACCAATCATAAGGAAGTGAAACAGACTTATCGCAGATACGGAGAAAGTTTTACTGGCTTGGATAGAAGATCAAACAGCCACAGGACTCCCCGAAGCCAAAGCCTAACCCAGAACAAGGCCCTAACTCTCCTCAGTTCTCTAAAGGCTCAGAGAGGTGAGGAAGCTGCCCAAGGAAAGTTTGAGGCTAGCCGAGGTTGGTTCATGAGGTTCAACAAAAGAAGCCGTCTTCAGGGCACCCAGATGAAGGGGCAAGTGACGATATAGAAACTTCAGCGAGCTACTCAGAATTAACTCGGGAAGGTGGCTCCGCTAAACAACAGATACAGGTGAAACCATCTTTTATCAGAAGGCGATGCCCTCCAGGACTTTCATAGCTAGAGAGGAAAAGCCAGTGCCCGGCTTTAAGGCTTCGAAGGACGGGCTGACTCTCTTGTTAGGGGCTAAGACAGCTGCTGACTTCAAGTTGAAGCCACTGCCTATATAACATCCTGAAAATCCTTCAGGCTCTTAAAAATTATGCTAAATCTCCTCCGCATGAGCTCTATAAATAAAACAACAAAGCCTGGATGGCAGCCCATCTGTTTACAACATGGTCTACTGACTATTTTAAGCCCACTGTTGAGATCCATTGCTCAGAAACAAGGATTCCTTTCAAAATATTACCATTCGTTGACAATGCAACTGGTCACCCAAGGGCTCTGGTGGGGATGTACAACGAGATCATTGTTGTCTTGTTTTTGGCCTGCTCACACCGCGTCTGTTCTGCAGCCAATGGATCAAGGAGTCATTCTGACTTTCAGGTTTTATGATGCGAGAAATGCATTTTGTAAGGCTAGAGCTGCAGAGGTAGCGATTCCTCTGATGGATCTGGGCCTAAAAATTGGAAAGCTGGAAAGGATTCCCCGTTCTAGGTGCCACTGAAAACATGGTGATTTATAAGAAGAGGACTTTACCTTTTGCAACCATTTTTTTTTATTTTGCTATTTTTTAAAACTTTTGAATTTTGTGAAAGACACTGTTATTGGGCCTCTCTAAATTGTATAGGGTGAAGAGAAAAGTTTTCCCTTGATCACACACACACACACACACACACACACACACCCCCCGCAGTGCAGATACATGACACTTTCAGCTGGTATGTCAGTAACAGAGGGTAATATAAAAATAAAGCTGCAACATTTCAAAAAGATGTTTAACAAGAGAAATCTTGCTCACACAGCGTGTATATACGCCAGATGCCTAATTTATATACATACAAAAGAGAATTGCCTGATGTATCAAACACGATTCCAAAAGGGATTAATCTATGAATTTAGGGTTAATCTAATAAAAATATCATGAAGTTTGAACAAGGTGTCGTTTACAGCATTTTCCCAACTGTTTTTGAAAACTATTCAAAATCTACTCGAGTAACATTAAATTACTTCTGTAGACTTCTCATACGTGCTCATGTGTTTAAAAATGGCATAAAAATATACAAAAATGTTCATGTCATAAAAAAAGGTCTTTATTATAATTTTACATGTTTGTATCTATGCCAAATTTCAATGGTTAAAGTAATAGTGGGCCTTTTATTTTGTTTAAATTTTTTTAATGTTTATTTATTTTACAGAGACAGAGAGAGACAGAGCATGAGCAGAGGAGGGGCAGAACGGGGGGAGGGGGGAGACACAGAATCTGAAGAGGGCTCCAGGCTCTGAGCTGTCAGCACAAACCCTGATGCGAGACTCGGACCCACAAACCGCGAGATCATGACATGAGCCAAAGTTGGGTGCTTAACTGACTGAGCCACCCAGGTGCCCTTGGACCTTTTATTTAAATCAAAATACAATACTTTTATTATCTAACTCTAGAGGGTTTGATGATGTGGAAACAGTATATTCATAAGAATTACATTGAATAAATATTTATTAGAAAAACGTTACCTGAAAATTGTAATGCTAAGTCTACTTGACTAAGAGCAATTCTAGCATCAATTGAATAACAATATCTGAATCAAAAAGAGATGAGCCAAAATGACTTTATAAAGGCAGAAAACACATGCGGACGTAGTGCTGGGGTTGTGGGAGTTCAGGACCCGGCCGCCTCGAGCTCAGCCAAACCTGCGGGTGTCCCCAGATGCCTGGGTCCCTATGGCCCGACTCTTGTCCTTCCTAGGGGTGCTGACGATGCAGGGGATCCCCTGGGGACACTGCTGGCCCTCTGAGGGCTCCCGGTGGAGCAGCAGGAGCCCAGGGGCCGCTTGGGAAAGGCCGGAAGTTGGACTCTGCGTTGGCCAGCAGGTGCCTGCTGTGATCGTTTTCCTTCCTAAGCGCCTGGAGGTGTCTCTGTGTCAGCACAACTGCCTTCCAGCTTTCTTGAACGATTTTCTCATGGAAGAGGGTCCCCTTTCGACAGTAGGAGGTGTTTCCCTCCAGTTCTCTGCCCATGTCTTCGGCCATCGTCTTGTGTGAGTTTCGAATCTGAGACACGGACTTCATGTTTCTACCCGCGGTGCAAAGTTTCTTCTCGATTTCAAAGCAGCGCGTTTCCTCCTCCGACAGTTTTCTCTGGAGTCGCCTGAGGTTCTCTGGATACAATTTGGGCAGAATTTGAAGCTTCAGCTTCAGCTGCTGAATCTCACTCTCAAGCTGCGAATTTCCCTGCCGCAAAGAGGCTTCCTCGGCTTGCAGGCTTATTATCTGTCTTGTGAGCTCTTCCTTCGTTCGCTTTTCTTCCCACAATTGTCTGGCTATTTCCCGACTCTTCGCTTCCGCACTTTGAAGGGACCCGTTGAAATCCGCATCCTCAGCGACACCCTTCGGATCAGCCTCTGACCATCTCTGAGCATCTCCTGCTTCCTTCTTTCGCTCGACTTCCCCGGGGACGTGACCCAAGTGAGCTCCAAGGAGATCGGGCCAGGGGCTGGTCTTCGGCAGGTTTCCAGTCCTTGATGCGAATCGGCTGGCTGTCGCTTTCAGAGCCCGCTCCATCCGTGTGCGCCACGGCTCTGCCTTTCTTTCTCCTGCTCCTTGTCCCCCGCGTCTCGGCTTCCGTCTCGCAACTTCTTGGGCAAGCGGTCCTGGACCTTCTGGAACGTGGGAGTTTGCATTCAAATCATCCATTAGTTTCTTCTGAAGTTGTTCTCCCTCCTTCTCTGACGCTTTGAACGTGGGGGTGTCACCAGTCACTTGGGGAAGCTCAGGAGGCTGGCGCTTCTGAGCCTTTTCCAGAAAGTCAACGGGGTCCTGGAGTGACAGCCTACTGCGGTTTGTATTTATGGCTGACAGGCACAAGGTTCGTGAGGGGAGAGGACTGGCCTCCGCCCCAGGCCGCCCTAGGGCATCGTCAGCTTGGGTCATGGGTCCCACACTCCCACTGCGCGTTCCACAGACTTCAGTGTGGGCAGAACACCTTTTGCCTAGTGCCTTGACGCTTCCTAAGATGCGTCGTCTCTTCACTGTCAAAAATAGCACCGCCATACACACCAGGATCTCCCAGGGAAACTCACAGGGACCGGGGACGTGTCTCCAGCCTTCAGAAATTGCCGGCAGAGCATCCCGCAGGTGCTCCAGGACCAGCTGGGAAGTGGATCCGATGGGGCAGCAGGCCCACCATGGCCACGGAGGGCTCCATAGCTCTGCCTCCGAGGGCCGGGGTTCCGTGGGTCTCCGCTGATGGCTCAGAACCCTGGGGAGTGCTCCGTCTCTAAGGTAAACAGGTGCCTGACAACCGGAGCAGGTCAGTTGGGCCGGGAGAGGGGGAGGCCAGCCAGCTTCTGGAAGACAGTTCCCCTTAACTTTGCTCTGAAATAGAAAGCGGTCTCGCTTACACAGGCACTAGGGGGGTTGGAAAGGGCTGATTGCAACCGGGAGCCCAGCCACTCTAGGCCAATGTGGCCCGACAGCAAACCTAGGCCAGGCCATGACCCTTTCTGTGCACATGATCAAGTCAGGGCCGTGGTCTGGGCCCTGTCCCCGAGTGAGGCTCACTCTCCTGATTGAAAGCTTCCTTCTGATGTAGGGAAGCCTGGAGCTACTCACAAAAGTCCCAGGGATCTGTCTCCTCTGAGCCTCCCTCTCCTTTGCGTGAGGTCACCTTCGGCAGGCAGGGGCCCAGAGTGAAGGGTCTCCCCAAACGCATCAACTAAGAGACCTGGATTCCAATCCTAATAAGTCCGGAGAAATCAGTTGGAACTGGCAGCATGTTACAATTTCATGAGTTTTCTGTGGAGCCAGCGTGTCCCTGTTCAATCCAGGAAGGGATTCAACCTGCTCTGAGGGTCATCACAGAGGTCCATGTGGTCTATCCTCGGCCCATGCCCCCCGGGGGGCCCCCAGGAGTGTCTCCAGCCCCTGAAGTCATCTTCAGACGTGGGCCTCTGGGCAGGGGGTGGGTCCTTCTTTGGGCTCCGTTTGCCAGTTTTTATTTCAACAAAGCACATCTCACTCTGCTGGCATGTCTCTGGCAGGCTCAGCGCAGAGCCTCCTTGTCCATCCCCTGGGACCCCTTCACGAGCAACCTGTCCTCAGTCCCTTTGCTGAGAGGGGGACAAGAGAGCTGTCCGCTGAGGCCAGGCTGGGGGTCCTGAGGGCTGCCGGGGCTCAGACCCCAGAAGCTCCATAGGTAGAGAAGACAGGAGCTCCGACCAGGCCTGATGGTGTAGGGAGGAGGCAGCAAAATCTCACAAAGGGAGTTGTTTTCCTCTTTTTTAACTAGGTGATTTTTCAAAAAGCAGTTTTAGGTTTAAAGAAAAAATTGAGCAGGGACACGTGGGTGGCTCAGTCGATTAAGCGTCCGACTTCGGCTCAGGTCATGATCTCACGGTCCATGAGTTCGAGCCCCGCGTCGGGCTCTGTGCTGACAGCTCAGAGCCCAGAGCCTGCTTCAGATTCTGTGTCTCCCTCTTCTCTGCCCCTCCCCTGTTCGTGCTCTGTCCCCCTCACTCTCAAACATGGATAAATGTTAAAAAAAAAAGTTTAAAGAAGAATTTGAGTAGAAAGCAAAGAGCACATATACAAGCATACTATGTTTTCTCATGCATCCCTTTATTGTGCTTTGCTGATAATATTTTACACATTGACATTTCATGGCCACCCTTTGCGGAGCAAGTCTATAGGTACTATTTTGCCAGCGACATTTGGAAACAGCATCTGTCTCTGTCACATTCTGGTGATTCTTGCAATATTGAAAGCATTTGCATTACCTATTATGGTGATCTGTGGTCACCGATCTTTGATGTCACTATTTGTCATTGATTTGGGGTGTCCCTGGCCATGCCTAGAGAAGATGGTGAGCTTAATCATAAATGTTGTGTGTGTTCTGACAGTTCCACCAACAAGCTGTCACCCCATTTCCCTCCCTGTCCTCAGGCCTCCAAATTCCCTGAGACACAATATTGAAATTGGGCAATGGCCTAATTCCGTGGCCTCTGATATCAGCGAGCACACTGATAATGAGAAAGCTATATTCTTGCAGATATAGAGGAAGGTTTACTGGTCTGGATAGAAGATCAAACCAGCCACAACATTCCTTTAAGCCCAAGCCTAATCCAGAGCCAGCCCCTAACTCTCTTCAATTCTGTGAAGGCTGAGAGAGGCGCCAAAGCCGCAGAAGAAAAAGCGTGAAGCCAGCAGAGGTTGGCTCATGAGGTGAGGCAGGCAGCCGTCTCCGTGATGCCCAAGTGCAAGACGGGGCAGCAAGTGCTGATGGAGACGTCGCGGGAGGTTATCGAGAACATCCAGCTGACATCATTAATGAAGGTGGCTCCAGTAAATGACAGATTTTCAGTGTGGACGCAACAGCCTTGTATCGGAAGAAGATGCCATCCAGGACTTTCATAGCTGGAGAGGAGAAGTCAGTGCCTGGCTTCAAAGCGTCAGAGGACAGGCTGACTCTTGCTGGGGGCCGATGCAGCTGCTACCTTGAAGCCAATGCTCATTTGCCCTTCTGAAAATCTTTAAGGGCTTTAAAGATTATGCTAAATTACTCTGCCTGTGCCTTATCAATGGGTCAACAAAGCCCGGAGGACACCACACCTGTTTGCGACAGTTCACTGAATATTTTAAGACCACTGTCAAGACCTATTGCCTCGGGGGGAACAATCCTTTCGAAATAGTACTGCTCATTGACAATGCGTCCGGTCACCCCAGAGCTCTGACAGAGATGTACCATGTCATTTTCATGCCAGCAGGCCGACATTCATTCTGCAGCCCATGGATCAAGGAGTCATTTTGACTTTCAAAGAAAGAAATACATTTCGTAAGGCTGTAGCTGCCACAGAAAGTGATTCTTCTGATGGGCCTGGGCAAGTGAACTGAAAATTTTCTGGGAAGGATTCACCACTCTAAGGTGCCAGTAAGAACGCCGGTGATTCCTGGGAAGAGGTCAGAATGTCAACATGAACAGGCGTTTGGAAGAAGTTGATTCCAACCCTCATGGATTGTGGCTCAAGACTCCAGACGACAAAGTCACTGTGGATGTGCTAGAAACAGCAAGAGAACCAGAACCAGGAATGGGGCCTGAAAATGGAACAGGATTGCTGCAGTTCCATGATAAAATTTTAACATTGTGTTTTTAATGAAATTTGCTTCTTGCCGACAAGCAAAGAAAGTGGCTTCATGAGATGAAATCTACTCCTCCTGAAGATGCTCTGAAGATTATTGAAAGGACAACAAAGGATTTAGAATATCCCATAAGCTTAACTGATCAATCAGTGGCAGGTTTGGGAGGATTGGCTACAGTTTTGAAAGAAGCCTGCTGCAGAGAGATCGGCTGTGAAACACAGAGGCAATCAATGTGGCCAATGTTATTGTCATCTTTTAAGAAATTGCCAAAGCCGCTCCAGCCTTCAGCAACCACCACCGTGACCAGCCAAGAGCCAACAACGGGGAGGCAAGATCCTTCACCAGCGAGATTATGAGTCACTAAAAGCTTAGATGAGGGGTCGCATTTCTTAGCAATAAAGTATTTAAAAAAATTTTTTTTTAAGAGAGAGAGACAGAGCACGAGCGGGGGAGGGTCAGAGAGAGAGGGAGACACAGATTCAGAAGCAGGCTCCAGGCTCTGAGCTGTCAGCACAGAGCCCGACGCGGGGCTCGAACTCACAGACCGAGAGATCATGACCTGAGCCAAAGTCGGACACTTAACCAACTGAGCCACCCAGGCGCCCCTAAAGTATTTTTAAATTGAGGTACATGCGTTGTTTTGTGTTTTTTTTTAGACATAATGCCATTACGTGCTCAACAGACTGTAGTATAAACGCAACTTTCATATGCACTGGGAAACAAAACATTCCTTTGACTGGCTTTACTGCGATATTCACTTCATCGAAGTGGTCTGGAACCCAACCTGCAGTGTCTCTGAGGTGTGCCTGTAGCTGCATAATGGAATGTTACTCGGTCATAAAAAGGAATAAAGGATAAAAGGATATTTGTACAACATAGGTGAACCTTGAAAATACCATGCAATGTGAAAGAAGCCAGATGAAAAATGTCACGTATTATGTGATTCCATATAACTGAAACGTGGCAAATCCATAGTGACAGAAACTACACTACGGTTGCCCAGGGCGGGGAGCAGGAAGACTTAGGAGTGACTACCAAGTTTTCTAGAGTTTCTTTTAGGGGTGATAAAAATGTTCTGAAATTAGATAGTGGTGATCTATGCACAAATTTTTGAATATGCTAAACATGTGAATATACTAAAAACCCCTCTCTGGTGTCCCCTACACTAGGAAACTGGATGATATGGAATTATATGTCAATAGACCTAGTATTTAAAAAAACAAAACAAAACAAAACAAAAAAACATGTGAAGCTGGGGGCACCTGGGTGGCTCAGACGGGTTAAGCCTCTGACTTGTGATTTCTGACTTTGGATTTCAGCTCAGGTCGTGATCTTGCGGTTCATGAGAAGGAGCCCTGTGGGGGGCCCTGGGCTGAGCATGAAGCCTGCATCATCTCTCTCTCTCTCTGCCCCTCCCCTTCTCACACTAAACAAACAAACAAACAAACTTTTTTTTTTTTTTTTTAATATGCGAAGTGGACTCGTCTCACGTTGGGATGGGGTGTCTGTTTGCACTGTGAGTCCCGATCAAATTAACTTTCAGCAACTTCGTGCCATGGGGTCGGGGCTCCAGACCCCTCGTCTCTAACCACACACGGATCTCACGCTACTTTGCAGTGATTTCAAATGCAGGCACATGAGACAAATATCGAAGAGAGCCACGCTGCCGCAGTCCTCGTGGTGTGAGAAATGTTCCCATCCGAGTTGAAAGTCAAGTCTCTGACCTTCTGGGGAGGTGGTATTTGAGAGCAATGACGAGTCCGGGATAGGAGACGAGGGTAATTGTTAAGGTGCCGTGGAAATGATCCGTGTCTGAAGCCCCAGGCTTGCATAGGCCACTGATAAAATTCCTGCTGCCAGGGTAAAACAAAGCCGGGGATCCAAGCTCTTCTCTCACGTGCTACAAAGTCTGCATCTCGGGCTGTGCATCATCAGAAAGCTGCTAAGATTCGTCAGGAAGCGGTACCTATGAAAATCCCGTTCTTACCATCTGATGGCCATCGTCCTCCAATGTTTTTGATGTTAGAATTGCTGTCTCAATCGCTATTAGCACAGCGAGAGATCCGGAGTCCTGTCTCTAAGTTTGTCTTTTTCATGTTGAAACTCGATCCCCGTAGTAAGCCTCTATCCTGACCGGCTTACGAGATAAAATTAATATATCTTTATCAAGATAATTGGAAGTCAGGTTCACTAAAATGTCCTTGGGTGGAAGTCCTCAATCTTTGGGGGTATGGAACAGCGGTTTCTTGGTATCTTACATCACCGACATTAGGAGGCACAGACGGTGAGAAAATATCGCTAATCCAGATAGTGTATGAAGTTGTGCTTCAATACGATGCATGAGGGAGGAACAGACGTCATTCTTGTTTATCATCAGGGCTTCACCCTACTGTCCTGTCTGCCCCATCATATGGTAGTTCCTGCTAAATAAAACACATGGCACAGCACCTGTGGGCAGAGTACCCTGGACAACTCGGACCAGTCTGTTCTCTTTTGTTCTGAAATGAACAAAGACAACATCTATATGACTTCCAGCCACTGCTTGGGATCTCAGGAGGGAAGCCAATATTACTTCACCGATATCATTCTCTTCCGGCCAAAAGCAGAAGAGCTTGACATTTGGGTTGTCCTGTACCTCGTGTCTCTGGGCAGGTGCATAACTTCAGTCACGCTCTTTGAAATATAGGAAACAGTTCCTGGATGCTTCTTGTTTCCTTCTCAAACCTTTAGGGATCGGAGCATTGTAGGTCAGGAATTGCTGGTGAGGTGGAAAGAATAAAAAGCCCTCCATTCTATTCCCAACCATTAGCAAAAATTTCTAGCTTGATAATGATGTAAAGCATGGGAAAGTCATTCTAAACTTATGACCCATACCCCAGTATACAATGCAATCATGAGTAGGGCAGGGTTTAGAACGTCAATCTTGCTTTTTTTTTTTTTTTTTAATTTTTTTTTTTTAACGTTTATTTATTCCTGAGACAGAGAGAGACAGAGTATGAACGGGGGAGGGGCAGAGAGGGAGGGAGACACAGAATCAGAAGCAGGCTCCAGGCTCTGAGCCATCAGCCTGGAGCCCGACGCGGGGCTCGAACTCATGGACCGCGAGATCGTGACCTGAGCTGAAGTCGGAGGCTTAACCGACCGAGCCACCCAGGCGCCCCTCAATCTTGCTTTTTGAAAGTAAAATTGGAATGCATAGAATCATGAAAGCTTGGATGAATTTTTTTTTGGATGAATTAGTTTAGATGATGGTCCCCAAAAGGCATGTCCTAATTCTGGGGACCTGTGAATGTCATCTTATTTGGAAAAAGGGTATGTTCAGATGCAATTAAGTTAAGGACCTAGAGATGAACTCATCCTGGATTATCTAGGCAGGCCCTACATCCAGTGACAAGAGTCCTAATAAGAGACCCACCAAGGATTCAGAGAGAAAATGAGAAGACTGTATGAATGGAAATGGAAAGCAAAATGGAAGCAGAGACTAGGGTTTTTCAGCCCCAAGCCAAGGAACACCTGGTGCCACTTAAAGCCTGAAGAGACAAGGAAAGAATCTCCTCTAGAACCTTCAATAGGAAGGCAGCTCAGCCAACACCAGGAATGGGGATTTTTTGACTCCAGAATATCGAGATATACATTTCTGTTGTTTTAAGCCATCATTTTTATGGTAATGTGTGCCCTTAGCCACAGGAAACTAATATACTTGCTTCAACACCTAATAAATGGCTCTTTTACACATAGGTTCTTTCTAATTCTATGGTAATGGCATCAATACTGAGATAACTTTGTATCATCCGGCATCCCAGGATGACATCTTTTCAAGATCTCCTGCAAAGGGGCTTAGCGTATCACCTCCACATCCTGGTTTAGATATGTTTCTTTTCACAAGTCTGTGTGGGTCCAGTTACCACTTACTGAGAATCTTTAAAGCAAAAGTGGTAACCTTAACCATCCCTCACTTAAACAAGAGGGTATTGCTTTTTTTTTTTTTTTAATGTTTATTTATTTTTGAGACAGAGACAGAGTATGAACGGGGGAGGGTCAGAGAGAGAGGGAGACACAGAATGTGAAACAGGCTCCAGGTTCTGAGCTGTCAGCACAGAGCCCGATGCGGGGCTCGAACTCACGGACCGTGAGATCATGACCTGAGCTGAAGTCGGACGCTTAACGGACTGAGCCACCCAGGCGCCCCGAGGGTATTGCTTTTAATCATGATACTTAAGGCACGATAGTACTGTGTTGTACCAATATTTAAGTTCTTACTGTTAGGCCTTGGACCAGTAACATAATCTTCCTGTGCCTCTGTTTACTCATCTGTAAAATGGGGATATTAAGAGGGACATAATTGGTATTTACAGTGTAAACTTCATGCCGAGTTCCCTAGCACAGTTCTCAAAAATGAAAGCCTTCATTCTCAATATCATGACCACACCATGAATTAATTAAAAGAAAGAAAAAAAAAAAAAAATTGAAACAAATTCATTTTGAATTCTCTTGGGTCCTCTCTCAGCCAGTATAAAATGGTTCCACCTAGATTTAAAGAGTCAAAAGTAGATTAATGTTACAAATGTTACCCCATTACAAAACCAAATATAGTAAAACCTTGGTTCACAAGCATAATTCGTTCCAGAAACATGCTTGTAATCCAAAGCACTTGTATATCAAAGTGAATTTTGAGAACCTATGGCTCAATTGTGATCATGTGATGTTCGTCATCACGCAGTACTTGTATTACAAGATGTCGCTCATTTATCCAGTTAGACTTTACTTAAAATGTTTGCTCATCTCGCAGAACGCTCGCAGAACAAGTTCCTTCCAATTCAAGGTTTTACTGTATAAGCAACCCCTACCATCAATTTCACCACTCCCTAATAATTACCTCTGGTTCTTATCTGGCCACCACTTCTCAGATTTAAGATACAATTTTGGTCATGTTTACCCCACCCCACCTCAAAACCTTCCATGTTTCTCCCTGCCTATAGCAAGAAGTACAAGCCATGGAATATGCCAAGTTGTTACGTCTTTGTCTGTTCTACTGGGAATTTGTGTGCTTTTCTTCTTTCTGGTGAATCTTGCTTATGTTTGGTCGTTTGTTTGTTTGTTTTGTTAGTTTGTTTGGTTTAATTTGCCTTTTTTTTTTTGTAATTAACACTCCAGTATCTGCTCTTTCTTTATTTTTATTTTATTTATTTATTTTTTTAAGTTTATTTATTTTGAGAGACACGGAGAGCGAGTGAGGGAGGGGCAGAGAGAAAGGGAGAGAGAGAATCTCCAGCAGGCTCCGCACTGTCAGCACGGAGCCCGATGCAACGTTTGAACTCACAAACCATGAGATCGTGATCTGAGTCGAAACCAAGTCGGAGGCTTAACCGACTGAGCCACTCAGGCGCCCCTCTTTGTTTTTAAATGGACTAAATTGTTAGAACAGTTTTATATTTACAGACAAATTTGGCAGATAGTACAGAGTGTTTCAATATATCCCAAACCCAATGTCCTCTATCACTAAGATCTCACAATAATTAGTATACATTTGTCACTATTAATGAACTAATATTGGTACCTTATTACCAACTAAAGTTCACACTTTATGCAGAATTCCTTAGTTTTTACATAATGTCCCTTTCCTCTCCTGGGCTCCCACTCACGACACCACATGGCACTTAGTTGTTATGCCTTCCTAGGCTTCTCTTCAGAGTGACAATTTCTCAGGCTTTTCTTGGTTTTGATGACCTTGACATTTTGAGGAGTAACGGTCAGATATTTTAGAGGGCTAGCCTATGTTGGAATTTATGATTTTTCCATGATAAGACCCAGGTTCTGAGCTACTAGGAGGGAAAACAGAGATAAAACACTATTTTCATAGTGTTTTATTGCAGAATGTGCATTATTGACATGATTCATGGCTCTTGATGTTAACCTTGATCACCTGGACGAATAGTGCTTGTCAGGTGTCTCCACTATATTCCAACTTCCTTTTTTACATTTTTTAAATTATTTTTTTAATGTTTTATTTATTTTTTGAGAAAGAGAGAGAGAGCAAGCACCAGTGGGGGAGGGGCAGACAGAGAGGGAGACACAGAATCTGAAGGAGGCTCCAGGCTCTGAGCTGTCAGCACAGACCCCAAAGAGGGGCTTGAACTCATGAACCACAGGATCATGACCTGAGCTGAAGTTAGATGCTTAATGACTTCACCCAGTCGTTAAGCCACCCAGGTGTCCATGAATTGATGGGTTTTTTTTTTAAAAAAGTACATTTTCTGCTCAAATTCAGTAAACATTTACACATTGAACACATCTGGTTTATGTAGTGCCATATGAGAAGGTCAGAAACAAAATAGATTAAATTTTTTTTTTAATCTTTATTTATTTTTGAGAGAGAGACAGAGTGTGAGCAGGGGAGGAGCTGAGGGGAGGGAGACACAGCATCAGAAGCAGGCTCCAGGCCCTGAGCCGTCAGCACAGAGCCCAACACGGGGCCCGAACTCCCGAACCGTGAGATCGTGACCTGAGCCAAAGCCAGACGCTTAACTGACTGAGTCACCCAGGCGCCCCAGAAACAAAATAAATTTAAAATGCAGAACTTAAAAAGCAGAGGTTCCAAAAATTATGCAGCCCTCGGGGCAAAATCTTCGTGCGGCTTGTTTTTGCAAAGAAAGTTTTATAGGAACTCAGCCAGGCCCATTCACTTACATCTCGTCGATGGCTGCTTCTGTCCTGGAGCTTGTATAACCTACGACGTTGAAAATATTTACTAGCTGGCCCTTTACACAAGAAGTTTGCGGATTTCTGTTCTAAAGCCTTTCCTTGATCGTGGAGCGTCACATTTGCCAGGCACAGACAGTCCCCCACTTACGATGGTCCAACTTAGGATTTTGAGTTTGACTCTACGATGGGGTGAAAGCAATACGCATTCAGTTAGAAACGGTACTTGAAATTTTGAACTTTGAGCTTTGCCTGAGTGAGCACTAGGCAGCGGGATCCTCCCTTGTGATGCCTCACTGTGGCAAAGACCCACAGCACCCAGGTAGCCGTGCTGTTATGGGGATAAGCAACCGCTACACAAACCACCCTCCTGTACCCATGGAGTTGTTTTGTTTTTTTCACTTTCAGCACAGCATTCAATACATCACGAGATATCGAACACTTTATTAGAAATAGGCTTTGTGGTAGATGATTATGCCTGACTGTAGGCTAATGTCAGGGTCCTAAGCACGGTTAAGGTAGACCAGTCTAAATTATGATGCTCAGTTGGTTAGGTATACTAAGTGCATTTTCAACCTGCACCGATATTTTCAGCTTGCAATGGGAATATTGGGATGGAACCGCATCGTAAGTCGAGGCAGATCTGTACTTACAAAAATAAAAAAGATTTAACTCCAAATGGGAGAGCTGATATAAGGGCTTCCTATATTTTTGTAAGAAGTCTTTGGTTTACCTGTAAATCCGGAGGAAGAACTGATCGCTGTAATCAGGAGTCAATAAACACATATTTATGAAAGACATATTATGGGCCAGCACAGTGTTGAGAGCAAGGGATTTATTGATGAACAAGACAGACCTCTGCCACAAAAGAGTATAAATTTTAACGGGAAAGGGCTGCCCTACCCAGTATGGTAACCACTAGCCAAATGTGTCTGGTGTGCACTTGAAATCTGACTACTGTGAGTTGAGATGTACTGAAATTATAAAAGAGCCAAGAGATTTCTAAAGACTCAGTATGAAAAAAAAGAAGTGAATTATATCATTAAAGAAATTTTAATGTTAACCACATGTTTATTTTATTTTACAGGATCATGTGATTACATAAGAAAGTATATCATTAAAATAACTTTTATCCTCATGTCTCTCTCTCTCTCTCTCTCTCTCTCTTGACTTTTCAAAAGTGGCTACTAGAAAATTCGAAATTATAAAATGCGTCTCATATTATATTTCTATTGGACTGTGTGCTTCTAAACTTTAGAATTGTTCTGCCAGGGGCATCTCGGTGCTTCCGTTGGGTGAGCAACCGACCTCTTGATTTCAGCTCCGGTCATGATCCCAGGTTCATGGGATCGAGCCCTGGGCTCGGGCTCCATGCTGAGCATGGACCCTGCTTGAGATTCTTTTTCTCTCCCTCTGCCTCCCCCCTGCCCCCGCCCCACTAGTGCCCAATCTCCCAAATAAATTTAAAAAATAAAAACAAAAAAATGAAATTCTGCCGATGCGGTAGCCATTAATGTTGCCATTTAAATTACAATTAATTAAAATGAAATCTACGGTAATTATAAATTCAGCTCCTCAGTCACACAAGCCACGTCTCAAGTACTCACTGGCCACATGTGACTGGTGACTACCACCTTGGTCAGCACAGATGCAAAACATGTCCATCTCTGTAGCAAGTTCCAACTGAGAAGGCTGTCCTAGAAAAATATGAGAAGGTTGCCTGATTTGTTTTATTGATAATGACACACATTCCGTTAAGAAAGTAAAGAACTAAACATAAAATGGGAAACTGTCATCAGGCAAATGTATCTGTGGTTTTAGAGGTGAATTCCCTTCAAGGGCAGGTCTTCGCACAGGCACATTGGTTTGCTTGCAGGGGGACAAAAAACAAACAAACAAACAAAAACACAACACCTTGGACAGCCAATAGATGAATACTTAGGAAGAAAGGGAAGTAACCTCAGAACAAGAAAACGAGGACAAAATACTGCTGCACATTTAGCTCTAATGTACTGTAGGGAAAAGTATGACATCGGAACTATTTTTTTAAAAAAATATGCATTTTGGAGTATTTTGACTAGAGGACCTATGTAACTGCATTGTGCATTAAATGGATGAAACATCTTTCCCTGGATACGGAGAAAAGTCATTCTAATGGCGAGAAGCTGTATTTCTTTACGACCGCTGTTAGTTTCAGTGGCAGATGTAATATCAAGCCGATGGCCTCACAAAATACGCCAGAATTAGAGCATCCCTTGGTGTAGAAAGAAGGGAAATACACACACTAAAGGCATGAAACTAACAGCACTAAGGAGAACTATATCTGGGCCCCAGAGCTTGCTCCCTGGTGACAAGATTATGAGTTTTGGAGCTTTAGAGAATTGAGTGTGAATTTTATCTCAATGACTCACTGGGACTGGTATAAAGATATCAGCCCTGACCAAGCTCTTACTATACGCCGGGCACTTTAGATGTATTCCCTCACTGAATCCTCCCCAAACCCTACAAAACACGTTCTATCAGAACCCCATTTTGTGGAAGAACAAAATGAGGGTTTGCAAGATTAAGTTTATTTATTTATTTGGAGAAAGAGAGAGAGATTGCAAGTGAGGAAGTGTTGGGTGGGGGTGGAGGGAGAAGGAGAGAGAGAGAGGAAGAGAGAGAATCCCAAGAAGGTTCCACATGAGCTGTGTGGAGCCCAAGGCAGGGCTCAAACTCACAAACTGTGAGATCACGACCTGAGCTAAAATCAAGAGTCGGACCCTTAATGGACTGAGCCACGCTGCCACTCCTAAAGGTTCTGCTCTAATGAATGGCATGGGCAGGCTTTGAGAAAATACTCAACATTTTCCTCCTCCCCATGACATTTTACCCTGGCATTTATGTCTCTTGCACAACCTTAGACTCATTTTCTTCATTCAGAAAATAAGAATAATCCTATTTACCTTGGAGTCAGTATTCAACCAGAAATCCAAGCATTTAATTAGTGTAGTCATATGGTGTAAATGTTAGCGATGTCTTGCATTCATTGGAATAAGACAAAGTTGTTGAAATTCTTGAAAAACCAAAGTATCTTTGGAAACAGACTGATACATTTTTTTCTTGCTCATGACAGACCTAGGTGAGCGTTTCGGCTGAGAGCAGGCTGCTCCCGTGGTCATTCATGGACCCCTTCCTCAAAATCTGTGTGGTTCCACCCTGCCTGGCTTTCAACTTGTTGGAAAGAAAAGTGGGGAGAAGTCACATCCTCAATCATGAGGCTTACACCTGAAGACACACACATGTGTATTCACACTTCACTGGGGAGAGCGTACCTTTTGACTCTCACCTCTGAGAGGGTGGTTGGAAAATGCGGTCTTGCCATGTGCCCCATATCGATTCAACTACTAGGGAAGGAAGAGTAGATTGTGGTGGCTACCTTGTGGACTGTATATTTGTATCTCCTCAGAATTCGTATATTGAAACCATAGCCTTAACGTGATAGCCCTGGGAGGTGGGATCTTAAGGAGGTATTTAGTCATGAAGTTGGAGCTTCCATATTGGGATTAGTATCCTTGCGGAAGAGAAAGAGAGCTCATCCTTCCTCTTTGCTCCCTGCCATGTGAAGATAGGATGTGAAGATGGCCATTTGCTAACCAGGAAGTTGGCCCTCACCAGCACATTGATATCAGACTTCCAGCCACCAGAACTGAGAGAAATAAACGTTTGTTGTTTAATCCACCCAGTTGATGGCAATGTGTTACAGCAACCTGAATGGAACAAGACAGGACCCAAATTCAATCGTCAACAAGCCACCCTCTCTCTTCAGTGTGCTTTGGTTGTTTCCTTTTGTGTTTCACTCTCCACTCATCTCTGCTCCTATCCCTCCTGGTTTCCAGACCTGCCATTTTGGACAGGAGTCCCTGTGAGGTCTCCTCGAACCTATTTCCTTTACCCCACTCTAGATAAATAACCCACTGGCTTCCTAACACTTATGAAACACTCTGGCACACCTTCTTATACCCCTTCCCCACTCTTCCTTGGCAATGGACTTTTCTGGATCCATAAGTGCCTCCCACTGTTAATTCCGCATCCCCGGGAATAACCAGACTTAGAGCCTGCCAATACCACTTCCAACTTCTGGTGATGTTGGCCAAGTAACTTCCTTTCTGAGCTGAATTTTCTGCCTCTATGTAAGTGGAATAAGGTTTTTTTCTCAGGGGAGTTTTATATGGGAAAATTGAGATGACGAATGAGAAAGTGTTTTGCAACTCGTAACACACAACACACTGTGACAGTATGTTTTGAAATTACCATGAAGTACCAAATAAAATAATTATTTGTTATTTTTTTCTGGGTAGTAAGGTAGATTCTAATTTTCCCAATTATAAAGTATTTTATAGAAAGAATACATTGTCAATAGGTCTAATAAAGTGCCTTTGTGTTTAGCTTATCTTTTTAGTGGGGGATATAAATATACTAGTGTATTTCTAAATCAAATAACATGAATACTTCTAAGTTTTTCTCTGTATACTGGTAGCTTGCTTTCCAAAGTACTGATACAAGTTAATACCAACTTAAACCAATGAGTAAGGGTTCTAAATTTCACTTCTCTGTTACTTGGGTGGAAGTGATCATTAATTTTTCATATACTTCTTTTCACTTAATATGTATAAAATGGTCCAATATTACAATGCTTTGCATCCGCTTGACAATATTTCAGCACATTTCCTTATTATTTTTTTTCCTTTGAATTTCTTCATATCATTCTTACTTGCTTTTTATATACCTCCATTTTTGTTTGTTTCTTAAACATCTCGAAAAATAAGATCCCTAAATCTGGCAAATTAGAATCAGGCCACATGGTCTGATTTCTCTCGAGTGGAGGAAAGAGGATGCCAAGGGAGAACTGGAACCCCAGTATCCTTGTCTCCAGCAGACGTAGGTTTCCTTACTGATTGCCCAGGGCCGTATTCCCCTCAGCAAGTCTCTTTACAGGACAGTCACTGCTTCCTCTTCATAGAATTGTGCACAGCTCCTACAAGTTGTATGAAAACCACTGACTGTTGGTAGATTTGCACAGTGGGTAGTTTTTATAAATGCTTCTCTTAAAAAAGCAATGTCCCAGGGAAATCCCTGGGAGGCATGTACAGCAAAGCCTCGCTAGCAGCTGCCAGAATATGCTGGAGGTTCCCAGGGTTTGAATCTATTGCTCCCAGGGATTGATTCAATTTCTGTTCTGTCAGCAAGCTTAACCGCAGGCTGTGGTGTTGTGCTCCATGATTTCATAAACAAAAGGGATATGGCAAGAACAGAAGGCAGGATCCCAGAGAAAACGTGAGCCAGTGCAACCTCATGCAAATGCAACACATTGCTTGACCCCAAAATCTGCTGTGTGGGCTTGTAAACAGACAAAAGGAAGCAGGGCTCGAGGCTAATATCTGCACGTTAAAGTGAAAATATTACCGGTCCCAAATATTCAGAGCGGAAGCAAAATGGAGGCAACTGCTCTTGCCGATAAAACAGAAAATTACACGTTTGCCTCGGTTGCCATTGAGTTTTTATTTTCATGCAGACTGAGCGCTGGGCAATAAGGGAGAGCTGGTAGTATGGCGGGCAGAGCCCTTGGTTGGGACTTGAGGCTTGAGGTCACTGCCAGCCCAGCAACTCACCAGCTACGTGAGCTCGGTTGGTTCCTCTACTTTCGATCTTCCTTTACCGTAGGAGAACTAAGGTATTGCACCAAGAAGTTTCTGGTGTCCTGTCCAGCTACTCCTTTAGGGACATTTTGGCCAACATCTCCTTTTTTTTTTTTTTTTTTTAAACATTATATTAGTCTTTTGCTAAATAAGAATTGTAAAGGACCACAAGATGTTCCTGTGTGATCTTGTGGGTGTATCCAAAGCATGGATGCCATAGTTGGACTTGTATTAGATTGAAACCATTAACAACAAGGAGCCCTGCCCTCGAGGCTGATAGGTTGGAAAGACACTGCTACAGCACTTCTGAGAATTCATTCAAGATATGAATGAAAGAAGCCTACATACGGGCTTTTAATTTTGTTTTTGCTTCGAACCAGCAAAAGGGCAACAGATTCTAGGAGGAACACAAGAAACCGGAGGAGCCCATAAGAAGCTCTACACGTTCCAAGAGCACCAGAGGGGCTCTAGGAGCTACCGAAACATTTTATTTTTTTTTATTTTATTTTTTTTAATTTTTTTTTTTCCAACATTTTTTATTTATTTTTGGGACAGAGAGAGACAGAGCATGAACGGGGGAGGGGCAGAGAGAGAGGGAGACACAGAATCGGAAACAGGCTCCAGGCTCCGAGCCATCAGCCCAGAGCCTGACGCGGGGCTCGAACTCACGGACCGCGAGATCGTGACCTGGCTGAAGTCGGACGCTTAACCGACTGCGCCACCCAGGCGCCCCAGGAGCTACCGAAACATTTTAAAGAGACGCACAGAAGCCATACCTTCATCTGCAAAATTACAAAAACGCTGACATGACCTGCTTTTGATATGGATGATACAGATTCAGCATGTCTGATCTTTTCTCATCCTGACCTTAAGCTCTAACAGGCCACTTTAGACTTTGGGTTAAGTAAGGAGGACGATTATAAAAGTAGGTTGCTATGTGAAATATGACAAAGATGGGGCAGTTCAGTTGGGTGCCTACCATGGGGAAGGGCAGGAAGGAAGATATATGAAAAGGTGATGTCAGGACAACATGCTATGTTCTACGATTGCTGTTTACTCCTGCTGGTCACAAAGGCCAAGTTTTCTTGCTTGGTGTGGTCCTTCAGCAGAATCACAAAAGGCAACTGAGGAGTTACAAAGAAAGCGGTAAAGAGCTTTGCAGGAACACAAGATCATCTCAATTAAGTGCAGAAGGTGTTATGGACGTTGATGCATTTGGGGAGTTCCAAGCATGAAATCTGAGGAGGAGTTGCTAAGAGATGAACCCGAAGAGGCAGCAGGGATGCGGTGGAGGGTTTAATGTGCTACGCCAGAAGGCTTAAGCATTTTTGTGTGGACAATGGGGTGCCATTGCAAGGTTTTCGATGAGAGTTTGACAAGGCTGGTTTTATATGGTCCCCATAGAGGGAAGTAGAAAGCATCCTTGTCGTTGAAAAATTTAGAAACAATTCCCCTAAGTATTTAGGCAATTTTCCCCACGTTTTATTATTCCCTAGCACATCACAGTCCACTCCATGCTAACTGCCCAGTATGGCCTGCTCTGTTAAGCTACAGTGGGGTCAGTTAGTCTCGGTGTCTCTGTAAATTTATAGCCCATTTTCTACACTGATCCCAGACTTTCTATTACTGAAGTCGCTAGAATTCCAACTCCCTCTCCTCTTCCTAAAATCTGCCTAAAGTTTCTCTAGGTTCCCAAAGATATCTCACTTTTCATATGATTGGTGTGTTCATTATCTCTTGACTGTGTAACAAGCGATGCTGAAATGTAGCAGTGTAAAACACTCATTGCTTATAATCTCATAATTTCCATGCATCGAGGATCTGGGCATGGTTTACCTCGGTGCCTCTGATTCGGGGCCGCTCACAAGACTGTAATCAAGTTGTTGGCCTAGGTTATACCATCACGAGGCTCAATGGGGAAGAAGCTGCTTCCTCACTCGCTCAAGGGGCTGTTAACAACTCTCAAGCCTTCGCCGACTCTTGGAGATATCAGCTTCTTGCCATTTGAACCTCTTCAGGAGGCTCCACACAGCATGACACCTGGATTCTTGCAGAGCAAAGCTCCAAGAGAGAGAACCAGAAAGAACGAAAAAGACGGAAGTCACGGTGCTGCTGTAACCCAACTCATAAACGAGAGCCCATCATTTTTACTGTATTCTAACTCATAAGAAGAGTAACTAGGTTCAACTTCTACTCAAAGGGAGGGAGTGACACGAGAGCATGAATGGTGGGAGACGGAGACATTGGAAGTCACCCTAGAGTCTTTCAACCGCAGGCGTTACTCAAAAGTTTCTGTTTCCCCAATATTATTGAAAACAGTTACAGTCCCATGCACACATACTGTCTTTCCATGTTGGTATAATTCCTCAATCTCGAATGTCACCACTGAACCCCATTCAAACAATTGCAGCTGTTTTAGTGAAGCTGCTAGTCTGCATGAGGGCTAGATTTTGAGAATATTCACGTTTTCTGCCCTCATCTGTCAAGTGGGGATAATGATTGCTTCCTCACAGGGCAGCAATGATGAGCGAGGGAAGCTATGTATTACATGAGAGATAGTGATACGTTGTAAAGTGGTGGGGGGGGAGGGAGGGATGCTTGTGGATTTCAATGCTCATCTCCCAGTTCAGTGACATTTCTTCTTCTGCGTAGAGCCCCAAGTGTGAGCAAAGTTGAGCACTCTACATGTGCTCAAAACTGGGAATGCCTGATCCAGTCCTCAGATCCTCACTCAGGATTATTGAGGGAGTAAGGCTCTTTGCAAGCAAGGTCTTTCATTGACCAGTGCCTACCTTCCTCTCTGGATCCACATTCTTGACTTTTCAAAGTTCACCTTAGAGTCTCTGTAACTGGAAGACAAGGGCCCATGTAACAGAGAACATAGGCTGGCCTAGAAAAGCCACTTTCACTGCCCTGAACTGTGTTGCTCCGGGAAATGACAGTCTCAGACAGTACTGTGTTCAGAAACGCTTTCATTTAACTCCTGCATTGACATTCTTTCTTGTATTTTTCTTGTGCTTAATACTGAACTCCTCTGTCAGATTGCAGCGTCCTTAAGGTAGGTGGCAAGTTTTACACTTTTTTTGTGCATCTCCCTAACCTCTCGTGGGAATGCGAAATATATTGCTGGTATTGATTCAATCACATATACTGGGAATTTGCAGTTGAAGTCCAAATAAAGGGACATTTAGTCCCAGGAAGGAAGCTGATCTTACCATCGTCACAAAAGGTCAAACAGCAACTGAGTGTGCCTTTGAATTGCTTCGGTTCTGAGAAACCAGTTTTGGAAGTTCTATCTCGGTGCAGATTACTGATTATTTGGGGCTGAAACCTGTTCCCTTTCCTTGACTGGAATAAACACAGAGAAGAGTGGTGATATGTACAACACTGAACAGGGTCACATTTTCTTCTAGATGACACGACTTACTTTCAGCTACTTGAGCTTGACGTTGGTGCCTCCTCTGTATTCATGTCTTTTTCTGGTTAAATACCCCCAGTTCCTCATACAGGAATTAACCAATTCAGCTAAAGATTTTGTCCATAGTCAATGTAAATTCAGTAGAGTTATTTGGAATGGTCTCTTCACCACCAACAGAAATAACAACTAAATTCACTCTACTCTATAGAGGGGGTGCTAGCTCAGCTACAGAGCCACAGGGATCCTGAGGAAGGAAAATCAATAAAGTAATGTTAGAAGCCAAAGTCCTTGCCCTCATCAGGCTTATAAGTAAAGATCCAGACTCTGTTAAACTAAAATAAGAATGCAATAAAATAAAATAAAATAAAATAAAATAAATATAAGCTAAATAAAATAAAATAAAAGTTAAAGAGTAACGAAAAAATTGAAATCCTTTTGCAAAATTCTATAACGTTTTATTTTATTATTTTTTTTAATTTGTTTTTTAACGTTTATTTATTTTTGAGACAGAGAGAGACAGAGCATGAACGGGGGAGGGGCAGAGAGAGGGGAAACACAGAATCGGAAGCAGGGCTCCAGGCTCCGAGCTGTCAGCACAGAGCCCGACGCGGGGCTCGAACTCACAGACTGTGAGATCATGACGTGAGCTGAAGTCGGACGCTCAACCAACTGAGCCACCCAGGCGCCCCTATAATGTTTTCTTCAGAATACACTTTGTCTTCCTGACAATCAGCCTGTTTGTAAAAAAATATTCTACTGTAACCAATGATGTCACTTTTTATTTGTTCGACATATATTTATTGATCCCCTACTATGTGACCGGCCCTGATGTGACTGGAATTGAGAAACCAAGTCACTGCTCTCTCCTGAAAGCCTTTCTAATGGAGTGGATACATGAAACAAAGATACGAGTAAGAAAGCTCCATAAGGGTGTGGTCCTTTCTCATTCTGTTCTCCCAGGCAGCAGATGATTTCTGAGAAGGAGCAGGGGAGAGAGGAGGGTAGGTTTTATGAGGGACCCAGAAACTTATCAGCTGGGATTGTAGGAGTTGGAAATCTGGTTGAGTTCGGGATGAAACCTCCATCATTTCTGTAGTCGCCTGGGGGCTTTGAGATAGGTATTATCAATCCTCACTGTTTGGAAGGCTGGAAAGTTCAGGCTCCCAATGTCCCAAACTGAACAGGAATGTGGTCTTGGGACCTTGGTCATAAAGCTACCTTCTGTCTTGGGACTGGATCATAAGATAGGAAAAGAAACAATATTAGAGCCTAGAAGGACTGTACCTTTGCTACAGTTCCCATACCTGCTAAGACAGTGGCTTTATGCTCTGAAAAGGGATCACCAGCTACCTAGGATTTGACACAACCTTTCTGGGTCGTGTCTCTCCTCTCACCCTCTTTTCAGCCAAACTGCACTGGTTTTTCCAACTCTTACTTCTTTGTCCCATCCTTTCCCTTTTTTCTAAGTGCTTCCCTTTTCCTGATCAGTTTTTGTTTTGTGTCTTTCTGTAAAAGTCTTCCTTCAAAAAATAAAACCCAGTAGAAATATTTTCTGTAACAAAAGATGAACAATTTAAGATGAGACCCATTTTCCAACCCCATAATTGCTTTGTTAGCATCTCCCCCCCCCCCCACCCTTGATTCATAAGAAACCAAGCAGCATATAAAGCAGGGGGAAAAATATCAATCTAAGTGTAAAATTTAAGTATAAAATAAAGGTCAACGTCGTTTGGCATGTTCTACGTTCTGCTCCATGGTTCTTGGGGCTTTATTTATTTATTTTTTTTTTGCTCAATCATATCTACTATCTTTCCTGTTTAACATATAATTACCCAGGATTTACATTTCTGAGTTGAGGTTTATCTTGCAACTGACTTCTGAGAATGACTATCTTACCTAGTCTATCAAGCCAGTCCTCATTATAGCAGGCACAGGGGTAATGGTATTTATTTATTTATTTTTTATAAGAGAGAGACAAAAGAGGATTTGCCATTTCTTCACTGAAAATCTGGGTAATTTTTTTTTTTAATTAAAAAAAAATTTTTTTAATGTTTATTTATTTTTGAGACAGAGAGAGAGAGAGCATGAATGGGGGAGGGTCAGAGAGAGAGGGAGACACAGAATCTGAAGCAGGCTCCAGGCTCTGAGCTGTCAGCACACAGCCTGACACGGGGCTTGAACTCATGGACCGTGAGATCATGACCTGAGCTGACATCAGACACTTAACCAACTGAGCCACCCAGGCGCCCCGAAAATCTGGGTAATTTAAAAGATTTTAAGAAGCTAGTAGCTTTATTTATAGTGTAACTCTTGGAAGGAAAAAAAGAGAGCTGAGGTTGTGAATGTGAATAGCCATTCAAAGATAGAGTCCAATCAAAGGAATAGAAACTAGTAAGATAAGCTCTTTCCTATCGTTCCAGGACGGGCCCTTTACTTCCTTTTATTTTATTTTTTGACTATTTAAAATTTTTAATTTTTTTTTTACATTTATTTTTGAGAGAGAGAGAGAGAGAGAGGGAGGGAGGGGCAGAGACAGAGGGAGACACAGAATCCGAAGCACGCTCCAGGCTTGAATTGTCAGCACCGAGCCCAATGCAGGGCTTGGGCTCATGAACTGGGAGATCATGACCTGACCCTAAGTTGGACTCTTAACGGACTAGGCCATCTAGATGTCCCTATTTTTATTATTTAAATTCTTTGTTTCTTCCTTTCTTTCTTCCTTCCTTCCTTTCCTTCCTTCTATCTTTTCTTCCTCCCTTCCGCTCCTTCCTTCCTTCCTGTCTTTCTTCCTTTCTTTCTTTCTTTTTCTTTCTTTCTTTCTTTTTCTTTCTTTCTTTCTTTTTCTTTCTTTCTTTCTTTCTTTCTTTCTTTCTTTCTTTCTTTCTTTCTCCTTCTTTCTCAGAGAGAGAGCAGGGGAGGGGGAAGAGGGAGAGAGAGGGAGAATCTCAAGCAGACTCCACGCTCGGCACAGAGCCTGATGTGGGGCTCGATCCCATAACCCTGGGATCATGACCTGAGTCGAAATCAAGAGTCAGACGCTCAACTAACAGAGCCACACAGGCGCCCCAGGAGGTCTTTTATTCCTCATATTTACTTACTGATGCTTAAAAGAGAGAGACATTTAAAAACTGGAGAAATGAAAGACCCTGACCAATACTTTATATGTTCAAAGTGATTCTAATAATCCTACAACCATTTCCCTCAAATCCGCCCTCTCCCTACATTTAGTAACAGATGTCAGACTATAGAGAGGCCGAAATGGTGTTGAGCCAGAGCAGGGTAAACATCAAAAATTCAGTAGGTAAAAGTTTAAGTAGAATATTTGCCTCCACACTGAGAATTTAGGTTTTTAGGTATGGAGGGCCATTTTAGAGAGGTAGAGAAAATGCGGAAGTGATTAGCAGGTGATTATTAAACATTTTTATTAAAAAAAAATAATAAGGCTAATTAAATTACAGATTCGACTGAATCAAGAAACAACAACGAACTGAACCTAAAGAAAGAAGATAAAAGATGAAATCAGAAATTAATGAAGAAGAAGAGCAGTAAAAATTGGTTATTCTGAAACAGATCTTTTGAAAGATCAGTAAAGCCTGAGAACAGTTTCTTGAAAAGATAATCTGTGAATGAGAAGAACTATGGACAATCTACATGGAAATAAAGAATCATATCTATGCTAGAAACCAATGGACCTTTTATAAGAAAATATTTCAACCCAGGGGTTACAAGTTTGAACATTTTGTTAAACTATTTTCTACAAGGAAATGGGGGTGCACAAATCGATTTGAGAACTGGTGGAACATTTTTTGACCAACAACTCCGGAAGGAATTTTAAAATTGGTCCAAATACAGCATCTAATGTCCAACCAGAGGCATAAACCCTCGTTGATGTTACATGTAAGTCTTTTACACCTCAAAAACCAGATATTTATGCCGTTTTCCAGAGATTCGAAAAATAGAGAAAGTTTTACAATTGTCATCATGAGATAGCAGCCAATAGTATGCCCACCCCTAAAACACTGGAGACGTTCCTAGTAATCTGGGGAAGAGAAATTCCAATAATTGCTATTATGTAACACTGTTTTTGAAATGCGAACATGACACGAAAAAATATAGACACATATATATGAAAGAAGGAAACATATTTATTGTATTTTTGACAACCGTCTATCTAGAATATCTAAGACAATGAACCAAAAAAAAAAAAGTCCTACTGGAATTACTAAAATAAATCTGTAAACTGGCTAGTTATAAAGTCAAATCATAAAGTAAACATTTTCCTATTAAGCAACGATACCAGTTAGACTATAACATCAAAAATCTACCATTTCTTATAAAATCAAAACTGTAAAATGCCTAAGAATATTTGTATCAATAAGCCTTCTTAGGATCCATTTAAAAAAATTACAAAAATTGGGTCACCTGGGTGGCTCAGTCGGATGAGTGTCCGACTTCAACTCAGGTCATGATCTCGCGGTTCGTGAGGTCAAGCCCCACGTCGGGCTCTGTGCTGACCGCTCGGAGCCTGCAGCCTGCTTCAGATTCTGTGTCCCACTCTCCCTCCACCCCACCCCTGCTTGTGCTCTGTCTCTTCCTGTCTTTCAAAAATGAATAAACCAAAAAAAAAAAATTTAATTACGAAAATTTTCCTAAAGAATATTTTAATTATTTGTCAACTGTTTTAATTTTGAGAGAGCACAAGTGGGGAAGAGGCAGATAGAAGGGGACCGGGGATCTGAAGTGGGCTTTGCTCTGACAGGCTGACAGCAGTGAGCCTGATGTGGGGCTCGAGCTCACAAACCACGGTATCATGACCCGAGCCGAAGTCGGATAACCTGAAGAATATTTTGAAAGACTCCAATTAAAATCCCAGAATGATTTATTTGAAGATTGGGTATTTGACAAAATATTCTAAATTTCATCTGAAATACTTTGTTAGAATAGCCAGGATTTGTATTTGTCTTTGTCTTTTTTTTTCCCCTACTGAAACATGTGTGAGCTATAAAAGTTCAATTACTTTATTAATAAAACATTAAAATGGAAGCTACATAAAAATGTGTCTGTGTATATATGTGTGTGTGTGTGTGTGTATACACCTTTTTATCTAGCTTCCATTTCATATATATATATAAGTATATATATGATGTTCATTGTATAGATATGTATACGTGTGTGTGTGATGTTCATTGGCTTATACACTGATGTGTTTATGTGTGTGCATGTGTATATATGTATATATACACACATATAAATACAGATACATGATTGTAGGCTTCTTATTGGTAGCAGGGAACCTTGGCATGGCTTTTGAAAGGCATACTTGTATACTCATTGGCTCAGCATTTCTCCCCACAGAAGTCTGTCTAAGGAAATAATCATGGGCATTCATAATGTTACAGATAAAATTATATCCACCCTACGTTGTTCATAACTAACCAAAGTTAGAAAAAAGTGTAAGGTATCATATACGTGTGAATTTATGGTAAGTCACGATACAATCATTGAATCAAACATTATGCACACATCAAAACCAATGGGCAGGAATATTTAACGAAACAGATTTTTCTCATAAGGAAAAATTAAAGGAATAATTACAAGTGAGGGCACCAACAGAAGGCCGATTTGGGGGATTGTTCTTGTTCCACATGACTTAAAAGCACCCTAATCTGCTGAAAACCACAAAACCCATGATTTAAGGAATTCTATGACGGTTAACAAGGACTTTACGTGATCTCTTTCATAAGCCACTTTTACTTCCTCACCGGAAGTCCCAATCTTACCCTCAGCTGGGTCCTTGAAGCTCGCTGTTCTTGGACTGTGTGTGTTTGCCTTCTCAACAATGTCGGGACAATGGGGTCTGAGTTAAAGAGTAAACGTGAGATACGGTGTGAGTAAAAGATTTCAGAAAGATATCTGAGGGTAGAAACCAAAACCAAACTGGCAAAATGTGTTGAATGGGGCAATGGACAGTGTTGAAGTTCACCTCTTAGGGTTCTTAAGGTGATATACACATTCTTACAGCATGTAAGGTGTTGATCAAAGTAATTTTCTTCTAAGGAGGAGAAGATCGAAAATGCCCTAAGACTTGATAAACCAATTTGTTCTTTTCAGTATTATTAATGAAATATATATATATATATATATATATATATATGTGTGTGTGTGTGTATGTATATGTATATATACACATATACATACACACACACACACACACACACACACACACACACATATATATATATATCCAATAATTGAGGATTACTGAAAGCAACTATGAGATTGAGCCCCACATTGGGTTCTGCACTGATAGCGAGGATCCTGCTTGAGATTCTCTTTCTCCCTCTCCCAGGGCCCCTCACCCTTCAAAATAAATAAACCAACATTTAACTAATAAAGTAAATTCTGCAATATCCGATACTGGAGTATTATGCAGCTACCACGGATATTTGAGTGTTCATAAACAGGAAGGCTTATGCTACAATATCTTCCACGAAAATATGAGAAGTCATACACGGATTGTGATCTCCATTTTGATATTTACCTCTGGGCAAAATATCGGCAAAATTCAGAGAACTATGTATTTTCAGTCTGTTCGGGGTGGAGTATCAAATCTCAGCTGCCCACCCCCCCCCCCCCGATAACTCGCTATTCTGTGTATGAAGCTGAACCCCCCATGTGACAGGTACTACACAATGCCACCTGCAGACTGCTGTCCTGCCAGCCTGTGATGCACACCTCTTGACCCTCTCTGGCAATCCTACAATGTAGGGACTCTTAATAACTCGCTTTTATAATGGAGATAGTGAGGCATGAAGGAGCTCAGTCATTCTGGTGGAGACCTCCCCGAGGAGGAGAGGCAGAGCTGGCATTAGGCATGAGTCTGCCCAAAACCAGCCCCCCATTCTTCCTATTCACCCCACACCCCACTCGAACACCCCAAAGTATGGGTATGTGTGCACCCCCAGGTGGTTTAGCTTTTTATTCTTGATAAGCCGGTGCATTTTCCAAATTTCCTAACATGAGTTTGTGTAGCCTGTAAATTAAGAAGGAAAGATTCGTTGTGGTTTTGGTTTGTTTCTTAATAAGAAAAACAGTGAAGGGTGTGACATAAAAAGCAGGGTAAGGGCTGCTGATAGAAATGATGTTGCTAATCATAAACTCTCAGCTCAGCTACCCGTACAATTTAGCTTTGGAAAGCAAGGTATTCTTTGTTTCGGGTATAAACACACTTTAAAAATGTTTCTTTTTTGGGGCATCTGGGTGGCTCAGTTGTTTAAGCGTCTGACTTCAGCTCAGGTCGTGATCTCATGGTTTGTGAGTTCGAGCCCCGCATCAGGGTCTGTGCTGACAGCTCACAGTCTGGAGCCTGTTTTGGATTCTGTGTCTCCTTCTCTCTCTGCCCCTCCCCTGCTCATGCTCTCTCTCTCTCTCTCTCTCTCTCTGTGTGTGTGTGTCTCTCTGTCTCTCTCTTTCTCTCAAAAAATGGATAAAAACTTTTTAAAAATTAAAAAAAAAAAAAGTTTCTCTTTCAGGGGCTCCTGGGTGGCTCAGTCAGTTAAGCATTCAACTCTTGATTTTGGCTCAGGTCAGGATCTCCCGGTTGGTGAGTTCAAGCCCGGCACCAAGCTCTGTGCTGACAGCATGAAGCCTGCTTCTGATTCTCTCTCTCTCCCTCTCTCTACCCCTTCCAGCCTGCGTGCTCCCTCTCTCTTTCAAAATAAATAAATAAACTCTAAAAAAAAAAAATTCTCTCTCGGTTCTTATAAGGACCCCCAAAGTGGATCAGTTTGTGTTTCGTGACAGTCTTTGACTCGAACATATGGCCTTTAGGCAATGGTCTGGCTAATGTCTCTGAAGTCCCCCCACTTAGTTGCTTTAGTTAAGGCTGCAAGACAGGTTTGTGCGCCTTGTTTCGTTTTGCTTTATTTGGATGCCTTGTGGGCCTTCCGTGGTCTCCGGCCCCTGCTCAGGAGAAAGACACTCTGGAAGGGACCAGAAACCGGAAGGCCTGGTTGCACCACTGGTCCACTCAGCCTCTAGCCATTTCATTATGTTCGTCTATGAAATACATCGGCCACGTGCCCTTGAACTGGGCAGCCGAGAAGAAAACGTGGTACATTTCAACTAAGCGCAAATGCTCTTAGTTCTCTGTGTCCCCACTGACTTCTCCATTTACCTGATTTGCTCCTTTTCTTCAGTTTCCTTTCCGTTCTTTTCTTACCCTCTGTGGCCCCGCGCTTGGGCTTGCCCACAGGAGTTGCTCAGAGTGAAGAGTTTCTTCTGCTGACCCGGAGCAGGTGCTGGGGTCGTTGTGACTCCTCTGCCCACCCCCCCCCCCCCCATCTAATCCCCCCCCCCTCCATCTTGTTTGTGGAGCCCTCCCTCCTCAAGGCAAATACTACCTCGGCTGTGTCCTCCCATTAGATCTGACACGTGAGGAGTGACAACAATAAGTCAAAGGCATTCGGGTGTTCATTTATGGGCTCCCGCTCTTGCCACGCCATCCTCTCAACTGTCTTGAAAAGCCCCCGCTCGCTGGCTTGGCTGCTGCACGACGCATGCCTCGTCCCCAAATCTTGCCAGGCGGCGTGCTCCGGGATCCCGAGTCCCCTTCAGGGCAGGGGTCCCGCCTGCTTATGTGCCTCCGAGGCCTCGTTTGTAATCACCATAAACCGGGAGGAAGAGCCACAGGGCTACCATCAGCCCTGCGGAGACGGTGGAGCAGAGGAGCCTAATTACGGAAATTAAGGTCTGGAAGAGACACGGTTTCCGAGTGCAAGATCTGTCGGCACCTGGAGAGCCATCGTCCGAGTATCTGTGGGTCGGGAGAACGGAAATCCGCTCGCGTTAATTAGCCTGCCTCGCCAGAAGAGAATCATTTAAATGCAAGAGATTATCTCGCTGCCCTTTGGATGGGGGAAAGTTGTCCTCGATTGAAAGTTTGATTCCTGTAGCCTGTGGGCTGGTACCTGACTGCAGCACCGGAGGCCGGAAAGGGCAAGGAGGGACAAACCGTGAACTTGGGCAGCTGACCACGCCTCCCTGAGTCCCAGGTTTCAGTTTTCTCCCTCGGAAAAGTGGTGACGAAAGTACTGGGTTGAGCAGACCCTGCAAGGATTAAATAATACTGAAGTCGATACGGTTTATGGCGGATGAGAAAAGTCGCAGGCACATTGTATCCTCCAGAAACAGCTGGGCATTTGCTATGTACGTGGCCCGGCGTCTGGGCACGGATAATTTTTTACCAGCTCCTTTTCATCTCGGTATTGCCATTTAGCCCGTTCTGCTAGCTGTTATTAAAAGGCTTCCTGACACAATAGCGAGGGAGGGCCAACAAAGGAAAGCACACAGCCCAGTGAAAGCTATTGAGAAATGTACATTCACCCTCCCCACACCCTTGACCTCCAGAATCAGATCAGTAACTTCTCTCCTCCTCATTTCCCCTTCCTGTGTCCACAGTGAAGGGAAGTTGGTTGCAACCTTTTGCAGATAATGTGACACGGGGCACACAAGAGCGGAAGGGAGAAAGGCATTTCAACAAAAGCCTGGAACTTCAGTTTAGGTAAATTCAGGAAGGAGAGCAATAGGAAATGACAGCGACCTTGCCAGGAACGAAAAGAAAAGGATCCTGGCTTCAGCCCCGGAGCAAAATGTTAGGTCATCTATAATAAGGGTTGGGTGAAAAACCTTCAACTCAAAATGAAAGATACAATGACACAAAGAAACTTATCAAGGCAACTTTGAAGGTGGTTCAAGAAGCCAATTCTTCTTTGCTAAAGAAAGTCCTCTGGCGTGAGTGTCGCCGATTGGCGTGTGTGCACTGAGTTCTGTGCAGGAGAAACTCTTCTCCATCTCAGGAGCCAAATGTTTGAGCCAAAATCTTCTTAGTGATGAGGGAAAGGAAAGGAAACAGAAACTTACCAACAAAATGGAGTAGATTAAGCTCACTTTTCCCCTCAATTAAATCTCTTTAACAGGAAGTGGCTATTTCTGACCAAATGTCTTGTCATTGAAACTTGTCACAATTATTATAAATGGCACTGACAGAAAACAGTCGGTAGTGATAAGTGAGCCAGTTGAAAATCAGAAGAGGCGCACCCCTCGCCCATAAATCACAGTCCATTAAAAACTGGAAGATGAGAAAGATTGAGAGACATAGAGAGAGAAAGAGAAAGAGAGAGGGAGAAAGAAAGGCAGGGACAGACCGAAGAAAGAAGACAGAGAAACAGACTGAGATGTTCAGGCAGAGGAATACATTTTTTTCTAGACCGGTACACATTTTTCTCCTTCTGCCCCTAAAACTGCTGAACTTCTGGGAGAGACGTTTGTCATAAGATCAGAGCTGAATCATGGTGGACGAGGACAGGCTGATTTCACACATCCCAGGTCTGAGATGATGGACTTCCTTTGCCCCTAAAAGTTGACTCCAATCAAACATGAAGAGACTCACAATTCTACATTAATTTCAGATTGTTTTCCAATCAATCAATTATACATGGGCCAGTCATCTTGCATAAATGTTATCCAGACCTAATGCCTTAAAAGAAACCTCTTCTTGGTAAGGATAGCGTTCTGATTTCCACCCTAGCTGCTTAAGTTTATCATCTCAGCAACTCAAATTCTTTTTGTGACGGGGTCAGAAAGTAAGATGTTATAGGGGCGCCTGGGCGGCTCAGTGGGCTAGGCGTCTGGCTTCGGCTCAGGTCACCATCTTGCGGTTCACGAGTTCAAGCCCCGTGTCGGGCCCTGTGCTGACAGCTCCGAGCCGCGAGCCTGCCTCAGATTCTGTGTCTCCCTGGCTCTCTCTGCTCCTCTCCCCACTCATGCTCTGTCTCTCTCTCTGTCAAAAGTAAATCAACATTCAAAAAATATTTTTAAAAAGTAAGATGTTATCAATCCACAGTGGGAGAATCCTGGGGTTAACATACCCGAGGAGAGAGCAAAGAAACATGCACACACATTTTTGTCCTTAATAATCTTCCCAGTTTTGTGGTAAGGTAAATGGAAAAGTTCTGTACATGGTTGTGCTAAATCACTACCTAGCCACTCCCTGAGGTCGATAAGGTTGATCATTAACCATCAGTAAGATGGTTAACATATTGGGTGGAAAGTCACTCGAACACGCTCGGGAGCCTTCTCTTTGGGCTGCAGGCCATACTGACCGAGAGTTTCAAGTTCCCCTCTGAAACCACGGACTGTCTTCTTGTTTTCCTGGGGCTTATTGAAGCCCCTCAAATGTGAATTTTCATCCACGCTGCTTGGGCTACATTTTAAGACCTTCATCTTTCAGGGCGGTAGAAATCCACCTGGCCGTTTTTCCATGATGCAGCCGACGACACGTTTTTAAAAATGCTTTATTTACGCAGACAATGATACCGAGCACCTACCACGCACAGTCATCTGCATGGTTTTCCATTTGGGCTTCATGTTGAACCTGCTGGGTGGGCATTAGCATCTTCTCTTTATGGATGAGAAAAATTTTGACTCAGGGGAATTTAAGAAACTTACCCCACGTTTTCATGCCAGTGACAGCTGAAATTTGAACACACAGTTTTCTGTTTCCAAAGGCTGTATTCTTCTGTCGTTGCATTCCACGGCCTTGTGTTTTGGAAACTTCCCCTCAGTTATAAAAGTCGCATCCTACCTGCTGGTCGGCCCCCAGCTTCCCTCTGTCGCTACACCAGTACCCACCCCCACTCTTCTTTCCATATTTGAGTCACCTGACTCATGCTCAACGTGCTACTCCTTACGGTAGCCAGCTATGTGCTCCCTGGCAAAGTCTTAAACTCTAGAAATTTAAATTAGAAAAGGCCTTTGCGTAGGAATTTTGGCTTTTTCTTTCTGTCACTGTAAACACTGTCGGTAGACAACTCAAAAGAAAAACGGGAGTCCAAAAAGGTTCGAGGCATAAGTGACTTGAGTAAAATTATTTAGCCATTTAATGAGAGATTTAGAAAATCCACGTGGATTTCTCTCTACTTGTAGTCAACCCTGTCCATAGCTACACAGAATTTGTTTTCTTTTTTTTTTTTTTTTAACATTTATTCATTTTTGGGAGTGCGAGAGACAGAGCACGAACAGGGGAGGGGCAGAGAGAGAGGGAGACACAGAATCCGAAGCAGGCTCCAGGCTCCGAGCTGTCAGCACAGGGACGGACACGGGGCTCGAACTCACAGACCTTGAGATCATGACCTGAGCTGAAGTCGGACGCTCAACCGACTGAGCCACCCAGGAGCCCCAGATTTTTTTTTTTTAATCAGTTTAATTATATGCATGAAGCTCATCTATATGCCCCAAACTTAAGCCTTTGGAATGCAGATTTCCCATTTCTCCCCACCCGCTGGCTTCACTTTAAATTCTTCTCAGCTGATGTGGTTTCAAAGCGAAGTATGTTTTCCTCCTTTTATAGCTTAATGTTACACAGGGATTTCTCTGGCTCTTCGGATCCCGAGCCACACATGACATTGTGTCTCCATCAAAAATCAGATCATTTCTGGGGCGCCTGGGTGGCTCAGTTGGTTGAGCGTCTGACTTCAGCTCAGCTCATGATCTCACAGCTCGTGAGTTCGAGCCCCGCATCGGGCTCTGTGCTGACAGCTCAGAGCCTGGAGCCTGTTTCAGATTCTGTGTCTCCCTCTCTCTCTGCCCCAACCCACTCGCATTCTGTCTCTGTCTCTCTCAAAAATAAAAATAAACATTAAAAAAATATTTTTTTTTTTTTTAAATCAGATCATTTCTCTCAAAGAGAGCTGGCATTAGGACAAACCTTAGAGATGAAAGGAAGGGTTAAGTTTACTTCCAATATTAGGGAATGATTCGGAAATAAATGTCGAGGTTAAAAAGTCCAGATGGTAATTTCAGTGTATCCTTACTATAAACATGATTTGATTTATGGGAATTGCTAATGGTATCTCAGTTTAGATCTGGATGGTTTTGCTTTCTCTCATCTGAGTTTTAAATTCGTCGGATTCTTTTACTCCCACTATCAATCCTTCACTACAAAGAGACACTCCTAATCAAGAATTTGGGAGTATTTTAAAATGCAGAAATTGATAAATGTTAACAACCCTAATCCATGCAAATTACTGTCTGTGGTCGTTATTTATAACCTGGCGGATGTGCTTATTCCAACGATTCTCAAAGAGCTCTGACAATTCATGCGTCCAGTTGTGAATCATCTTTTGTTCTTTCCCCCTCTTTCATAAGGGATCACACTGAATTAGTTTGCACTTTTTTTCTTTGCCTGACATGGCAATTATTAGCTTTCGTGGCTTTGTCAGAAAAAGGAAAAAAAAAAAAAATCCACCGGAAATGTTTATCTCCTGGGGCAAATCTCAGGGAAACAGCATGTTTATCACTTCAAGGGTCTGTAATCCAAAGGCAGCCCCAGGCCCACCAGTTTTATAACACAAGAACGGGAGGAGAAACAGACACATGATTGAGCAGCTACGGTACAATAATCCTCTGTTGTGAGTCTCAAGGCCTCCCCAGCCCGTCTTTGTTCTCTGACCTCTGCTGATTAAATGGACAAGCTGAAATAATACTAATTCCATCTCTTATTTGCATCTGACTCTGCCAACTAGCAAAGTAGTGGTCTGGAGAGTGGCCATCCCATGAGATTATGTTGCTTTCTTCCATAGTGAGAATCAGCATGTTTTACATGGTGGCTAATGCTGACTAGTATCTAATTTAAAAATGATACCAGGAAAGAAAGTCATTTGAAATAGAAGGATGGCTGGAATGATCAGATCAGCTGCATTTTACTTAATCACATGTGAGGATAAACACAACCAAAAGGTCTTTTCTATGATGGATGCAAAATGTTGTGTCGCTCTTGACGTTCTTTCAAGATTCAGTTCTATTACCATTTCCATTACGAAACTTCTCGGTTTCAATTTACAGAATCGAGGCTGAGAAACTACTCCTTCCCCTGTGCTCTCAGTGATACTGTGGACACACTTTGATTCCTTCTACATTCAACACAATTTTTTAAAGTTCTAGGCACTTGCTAGAACTTGAAATACAATCAGGACCAAGATACAGTTTATACACTCCAAAGAGAGAAGAATGGGCAGTCGCAATAAATCATCCACAAGTTGTAAGCTCAAGGTATGACAGGGGCACGTAAGAAGGGCATCTTCCTCGTTGGGTTAAGGACGTGACCCTCCAGAGTTCATAAAGGCAGTCTAGTCCCAGTGAGTAGGAGTAGGGAGAAGGCAGAAAAACCCTTCGTATAAGGAAAAGATGCACAGTGCTTTGTCTTTCCAGAAGTGAAAGAACAGTTTTTGTCCGAGAATTGCAAATGGGAAAAAAAAAGAAAAATGGTTCATGGATAGAATTCCATACCGAGAATTGATTAAAACACACACTGGACAATTGAGCAGAGATCAGTTCATAAAAGTTAAGGATTTACATTTTATTATGAGGACAATGGCAGCTGGGCCTTATAGGTGGTGATCATGGAGATCTGAAGACCGTAAATGGTTATGGGAATGGAGAAGGGCGGAGAAAGTTGGCATTTCTTACGAGACAAAATCAAGAGATAACTGTTGACTGTTTGGGTAGGGGAAAAGAGGGAGAAGTAAACTCAAAGGATGATATATGTTTCTCAGGTTTCTGTCCTGAGAAACAAAGAGGCGGTGACAACTTTGCTGGGAGAGAAAACTGAATGGTAGGAACTACTCTGCGGGAGAAGATCCCGAGTTTGGTTTTGGTGTTGAGTTGAAATGGCCTGTGAAACATTCAGCTCAGATATCAAAGAGATGGATATTTCCATCAGAAGTGGTGGGATTACCTTCAGAAAGACATGTAGACTGGAGGTAGGTATTTCGGAGCAACCACCTGTCAGTGGAACCGGCAACTGGTAAATACAACTATTTGGAATTGTGTAGAGCCTAGGAAGCCAAGAGGGCTAAGGCTGGTACACTGAGGACTAAGAACTAGCCAAGGAGGTAAAACCAGGGGGGGGACTGATTAGGAAAAAGAGCATTTCGAGAAGGAGGTGAGGGCAGGAGCTGTACATTTCAAGAAAGTAAAGTAAAACCAAGAACTAATAAGCATCAATGTAATTTTTGGAAGTAAACTGAGTCCTTGGTGGACTTTGTTGGAGCATTTCCATAGGACTGTGAGGGCCAAAGGCAAGTTACAGAGATGTGAATAGTGAGGGCAACACAGAGACACATAGAGTAAGTTTTCAGAAGACTCAGATGAGGAAGATAACTACCTTTATTATGGATCAGTAGTTCCTTTTACTGCACAGAGTGTACCCATGTCTCACCGTCCCAATCCACAATACTAGATTGAATTATTGTAGTCAGCTGAGATTTGTATTTATTTAGAGATTCTCGGTGACTAACCTAGTGCCTGGAGCTCCATAAATATTGTTAAATAAATGAGTGACTGGAGCAGAAGTAACGAGTATTTTTTCTACCACTATTTTCCAGGGAAACTCCAATTACTTGGATGGAAATTATTTTGGGGGACTGGAGTCCAAATCTATTTGAAGTGAATTAAGTCTTCATAAGGCCAGGATACCACGTATTTAATTACACTTTTGCTGAAACTCAGTGATAGCCTTCTCTCTGATGGAAAACTGGCTTTCTAAATAATTAAGTGAATTAAAACTTGTGTATGACAGGATTATTATACCAGCAACAGTCCCACTGCAGATACACGAGACTGTCGTGGCAATAACCGAAGAACTAAAATAGATGTCGGTGTAGACAGCTCCACATTTACTGCCTGAGGCTCAGAACCAATCATAACTCTAGGTGAACTCGATTCCTCAAAGCACCCAGGGAAGCCAGAAGAGCCTTCCAGGTGACCTCCGGTAGACTGGCTTCTGGGATATATCTAGCACAGACTGAAATGTGCTGTCAGAACTCACCATTTAAGTATTCTCAACTCCATGAAAATATTCCTTTCAAAGAAAAGGCACTGCAGAATGACTGCAGGAAGGGTCTGTTTTATAACTTTGGGGATGTGGAGCTCAGGAGGAGCCATGGTGTTGGGAGATGTGGATTTAGATGTGACCAATAAGGACATGGGGACCCGAGCAGGGAGAGCATTGTATCATCATAAGGGGAGAGGACTGTCCTTGAGATGTGTCTTCCAATACCACCTCTCTCCTTTAAAATATTTCCCGTTGTATTGTATTTATTGTTTTTGGACTTCGCCGTGAATGTTCAGCCACAATTTATTGAGCACCTACAATATACCCTACATCCCACGCAACGGCTAGATTAAACTTGCATCATCTTGTATAGCGCCCACCATCATGCAGAGGTGAGGAATTAAGGCCCATGGAGAAAACGGTCCTGGATTACACATCAGTCGGAGGCAGGGCCAGAATCTGAATCCATACTTTCTGAATCTAATGATCTTCCCATGACGATCTACGTGGCTGTTTGATGCATATATTACCCACAGAAATCATGTTTTCGTGCCTTTCTCAAACTTTTAAGATTCCATGGCTTAAAGAACCAGTCACACCATTATATGGCGACACTGTGAATGTTGTAAAAGGCATCAGATATATAACCTTGCCCACAAATGACTTCTTCAGAGTCTGCATGAAAACAGACCAGACGTATAGGGTTGGCTGATTGTCCTCTGAACTTGGCTTTCCCCAAATTCCAGTATCTAGAAATACATGAAAAAAAAAAAAAGTCTGTATTAAGCCCGCCTGATGTTAAACACATGGAATCATAGTTCACATGTGACATTGCAAATATAGCTTTACGTGTTTTAGAAAGTGCGTTGGGCATATTTTGCCTTGAGGCATAATCTCTGACAATCGGAAATTCGAGTCAGTTTTTAATCTGTAGGGGGTAGCTCAATTACATCTTAGGAGAAGATTTGCAGTTTAAACGAGGTATAACACACTAACCCCGTGTATTGACATCTCCTGCAAGAAAAAAGGAATCTTAAGTGGCACCCCATGTTCATAGAGCATAAGCTACCCAAGTCAGATTTCAGGAAGAAAAGAAAGGGAAAAGCTAGATGCTATCAGGTTTCCGAGAGATCAAAGAAGAAGAAACCCTCTTTTTCTCCAGAAAAGCGTGGGTGGAGAAGGCTGTGGAAGCCACTCTATGATCTTTAGGCAAAGTGACGTGTAGTTGAAAAGCCTCAAGTGGCTTGACAACCTCAGCTCTTCATCCTTATTTTAAAGCTTTAATTATTGTGGTTATAAAACACACATACAAAAGAAAAAGTATCAACGACACATACAGAAGAAATGAATGAACTGTAAATACACTCAAGGGTAATCAGCATCCATGATAAAAAAAAAAAAAAAAAATTAGAATGCTCCTCGTTCCCAGCAAATTCCTTTCCAGTCGCAGCCCCCTTGCTTCCTTCTGCTCACAATCACCACTCTTTTGACTTCTGAAGGAATTATTTCTTGTTCCCTTTATACGTGAACCACGTACAAATGCATTTCTAGCACGACAGCTGAGCTTTGCCTGTTATTGAACTTTTTTTCACACGGACCCTGTTTGATCATTTTGACTGCGAAAAATGTATTTTACCTATTTGAGGAAGTAGGGTTACAGAAAGAAACCGTATTCTTTTGTATCTGGCTCAAGTTATTCGTACTATGCTTGGGAAATTCGAAAGTTTGTGTGGGTAGCTGTAATCCATCAATAACCTTGTTGCGTATCCCACTATTACATGATCATAAATTATGTGCTTACTGTATTATTGGAGGCTGTTTGGGTTATTTTTGTTTTGGTTTATTAAATATGTGTCTGTGAATTTTCCTTTACCTGTTTCTTGGTGCATATTTGAATACACATCTCTTCAATGTTAGAAAAAAGTGCTGAACAGTTCTCCAAAGTTGTTGTGACCAATTTGCACTCCTAGCGGTAGTGTTCGAATGTTTTACATAGTGGTTTTTATTTATCTGTTTTTAAATTTTCTAATGGTTGTTTAGTGATCAGCTTGTGGTTTTAATTTTATGATGTAAGTGATGACGTTGAGCATTCTTTAGTATATTTATTAATCATTTGGAGATAGCCTTCCCAAGTCCCATGTCCGTTGTGGTATTTGGCCTTCGTTTTCTTATTAATGATTTACAGAAGTTCTTTATATACGGTAGACACCAACCATGTGATATTCTTCTGAATTTGGTTGGTAGAGAGCAACTAAAATAGTTTTTTATTGCTTGATTTGTATCAAACTATCCTGACAAACGTAGTTAATGATTCTAAAAATGTATCTGTTGATTCTCCGGAAGTTTATATAAAAATCATGTCATCTGTAAGAATGACGGTTCGATTAACTTTAATCCTTAGGCCTTCGATTTAATTTTCTTGTTCATTTCTTGGCTAGTACCCATAGTAAGCATATTTTTATTGTTGTTGCTTTTCCCAGTCTCAAAAGGACAACTTGAAATATTTCACCAAAAAATGCGATGTTTGATGTAAGTTCTAACATCTACTCTCTACTAAAAAAGGAATTTTTTTTCTATTCATATCATGCTTGTATTTTTAAAAATATTATGAAAGAGTTTGATCTTTAACAGATTCATTTTTTCATCTATTAGAATACTATCATCTTAAAAACTGACTTAGCTGTTGCAGTAAATAACAATAATTTTAGATTTCAAATGCCAAACTAACCTTGCATTCTTGGAATAACTCCAAGTTAGCCATATTGAATTTCCTAGTTTTTTTTTTTTTAATGATTTTTAAATCCACGTTAATCAGTGACATAACTTGATGATAATTTTCTGTTCTCCTGGTGTTGTTTCAGGTGGTACCAAGGTTACACTGGCCTCATAAAACACATGAAAGATTATTCCTTCTTTATTTATTTTCTGGAATATTCTGTGTGAGACTTTCCATTTTTCCTAACGTTCTGTGGAATTTGCTATCAAAACTACTTTGGGTTTTTCTTGAGACAACTATTTCAAATCACTGATGCAATGTTTTTTGTTTTTTGTTTTTTTAATAAATGGTATTCAGCTTTTCTGTTTATTTTCATATGCATTTTGCAACATAGTATTCCTGTAGGAATTCGCATCTGTCATCTGAATTTTCAAATCTATTGGCATAAAATTCTTCAAAATCTCCTTTTCTCCTTTGAATGTCATAGGCTTGGTTAGTGATGGCCCTGGCATAAATTATTCGTTTCGTTTCATATATTTCTTTATCAAACTGACCACAACTTCCGCAATTTTATTATTTTTCCCAATAAATAAATTTTACTCTGTTGATCCTTTCTATTACATAATCATTTTCTGTTTTCTTAACTTTCACTCTTTCCTTATTTCATCCTTCGTATTTCCTTTGAGTTCAGTTTCTCGTTCCCTTTCTAATCTGAGGCGGATTTTAAGATTACTTTGCAGCCGTCCTTACAGATGTGCATTTAAAAGGCTATAAATTGGGGCGCCTGGGTGGCTCAGTCGGTTGGGGGTCCAACTTCGGCTCAGGTCATGATCTTGCGGTCCGTGAGTTCGAGCCCCACGTCGGGCTCTGTGCTGACAGCTCAGAGCCTGGAGCCTGTTTCAGATTCTGTGTCTCCCTCTCTCTCTGACCCTCCCCCGTTCATGCTCTGTCTCTCTCTGTCTCAAAAATAAATAAACGTTAAAAAAAAAATTAAAAATAAATAAATAAATAAATAAATAAATAAATAAATAAAAGGCTATAAATTTTCCTTGAAGCATGGCTTTAGCTGTCTTCCAGGAGTTTTGGGATATTATATTTTTTTATTATCACCCAGTCCTAGATACTTTTTAAATTCTCACTTTGGTTTTTTCCTTGACCTCTGGATTATTTCTTCTATCTCCTAGAATATAGCAAACATGCTTACTTTACATTTCATGTTTGATGACTCCAATCAATATCTCAAGCCCTTAAGAGACTTCTTGCAATATCCAAAGTTTCTTCGGGTTTTTCTTCAAACTGCTTTCTTTGATTTTTCTTAAAGTATTAAAAAATTTTTTTTTACATTTATTTATTTTTGATAGAGAGAGACACAGCACAAGTGAGGGAGGGGCAGAGAAAGAAGGAGACACAGAATTGGAAGCGGGCTCCAGGCTCCAAGATGTCGGCACAGAGCCTGACGTGGGGCTCGAACCCACAAACCGCGAGATCATGACCTGAGCCGAAGTCGGACGCTCAACCGACTGAGCCACCCAGGCGCCCCAATTTGCTTTATTTTTCTTATAAGCTGTTTTCTTTTCATCGTATGCTATAAATTAAACTTGAAATTGTTTGTAGAAATAACGCAAAACCTCGAATGACGTATCTCCCTGTAGACAACGATTTTTAGTTGCTTCGGTCAGGTAATGGAGGCAGTAGCACCTGGAATTTTCTTCAGCCAATTTGATACTTGAAGAGATTCCAAGCTGAGCTGCAATCTCTATGAAGCTCTGTCTCTTCCCTCTCCTTCCTAAGCTGGAACTCTTCTGAGGCACGGCTTACGTGAGTTTTTTGGTCCCCTTTCTTGAGTTCCAGACTCTACTCCCTGATTCGCTGGTCTCCATGCACGGTCAGAATCACTGACGATCCCTTCATCCTGAGGTCATCATGATGACAACTTCCCCTGGGGGAAGAGTGACGCCAAATCACTCTCCATGGATTCCTGTCCTCTCCTGTATCCTGGCCCAATCATTTTCCAGCGCCCCCTTGTAATTCTAGACCTGCAAAGACAATATAGAATTGCCTTTTTCTGGTTATCCTTACCAGTCCAAATTGCCTGGGTTCACCATTCCTAGAAGCAGAAGCCCAGCCAGAGATGTTTTCCTTCCCTCATATAAATAAAAGACAAGAGTCTCCTTGCTGTGGACGTACCAATTTAACTAGGCAACATAAGTTACCAGGCTTAACTTACTCAGTGTCTTCACTTTTGTCCTGATGCAATTGAATCTTCACTCAATTATATCCCCGTAGCATATTGCTCCTAGTGACTTTTCCTGCTATAGGCAGATGGTGTTGTTAGTTCTACTGTTAATTCCCTTCCACTGGACTTGTTTAAAACACGCTCATCTTCAATCGGGAACCTGGATTCTGCACGCATTACAGTCTAAAATGCCTGGCTAGCTTCCTCAGGAGACGAAATCATGAACTGGTCATTTAGATTTGTGTAGCTTTTCTAGATTTATCTAGAACCAGCTACAGGAGCTCCCTCTCCTGGGAAGCATTGCCCCCGCCCCTTTTTTCCTGGGGGATGACTCTACTAAAGCACAAGGAAAATGAAAACGTGGGGGCCTTCACCTGAGAGAAGGTAAGACTCTAGCATTGTTGTGCAGATGACCGCTCACAAGACTGTAATCAAGTTGTGCAGATGACCCAGACTTCCAGGAAGCTGCCAATCAGAACAAGAGAAAAGAAGTCAGTTTAGAAGACTGCCGGAATACAAATCCTTCTTTTTTCCAATTCTGGTTATAGGGAATATTTCTTACCCTTCTTCGACTTCTTCTTTGGTTTGGAAATCTACTCCTCCCTGCTTGGATTCTCCTTCCCATTTTAAACATGTGACCTGAAATGGTGCCTTGGTCAGTATACTTCCGTGGTCATTATATTTGATCTGGGTGTGGATACCTCTCACACACTGAGGACTGCATTTTCCTCTCCCCAGACATTGCTTGAGTCGGGGATACGTGACCTGGGCCTGGCCAATCAATCCAGACCCTGTCTAGGATTATGTGATTTAACCCAATTTTATTGATTTTTTAAAATAATTTTTTAATGTTTATTTATTTTTGAGAGAGAGACAGAGACAGAATGCGAGTGGGGAAGGGGCAGAGAGAGAGAGAGAGAGAGAGACACACACACAGAATACAAAACAGGCTCCGGGCTCTGAGCTGTCAGCACAGAGCCCAACGCAGGGCCTGAACTCATGAACTGCAAGATCATGACCTGAGCCGAAGTCAGATGCTTAACTCACTGAGCCACCTATGTGTCTCTAACCTAATTTTGTACGTCTTTTTCTTTGTGATGGCAAATCTAGGAAGATGTGAGCCCAAGTATCTGGCAGAATGAGACCATCAGAGGTAATGAAGCTCACACAGAGAAAAGCAAAGGTGAATAATAACAGAGCTTGTGATGATGGCAGAGAACCACACCCCGCTGACCAGGAGGCCCCAATACCATTCCTTGCCCTTCCATCAGAGGACAAAAGGTCCATTAAACTCCTCTCTTTTGGTCTACGCTACTTTGAGTTGGATTCTTTTCATTTGTGACTAAATGTACAAGGTTACCAAATAAAATAGAAGATGCCCAGTTCAAGTTGGATTTCAGATAAACACCAAATAATTTTCAGTTTTTTCCCCATGAAATCTTTGAATTTGAATTAGTTTCCAATTAAATATAATGTGGATAAACAGGAAGAAAAAGTGTTCCAGTATAAGTATTCCCCAAACATTGCACAAAACTTACTCAATACAAGTAGTATTTTGGTTTATCTGAAGTTCATGTTTGGAATCCTGCATTTTAATTTGCGAAATCTAACAACCTTGACTTCAAAGAATCTTGACCAATGTGTGGGTCATATTCTGGTTGTGCGTCTTGAGCTTTCATGGATAAAATCCTTTTCACTAAGTCTGTGTTCCAAATACATAAGTAAAATTGTGCTCATTTTTGTTCACTACCTTATTCTTATTATGACTGGTTTGCTTTTGCTTCAACGCCATTTAACAGTTTTACTTTTATTGAATTTCTCCTGTGTACAAGACACTGTACAGGTTGCAGTAGGGATAAAAATAGATGTGCAATCCATGTTTCTGAGGACCTTAAAATCCAGTTAAGGGAGAAAAACTAAATTTGTGGCAGTAATTTGTGAAAAAAATATAAAATGGGACAATATCATCTCCCAATTATTCAACACTTTATATAATGTATAAACTATTTTTCAGATAAATGTTCTCATTGAATTCTTACAACTTTGGAAAGAGGATTATTCTATTTGTTGTCTCTCTCTCTCTCTCTCTTTTTTTTTTCAAGAATAAATTGAAGTTCAAAGATGTTAAGTGATCTCCCAGGTAACATGCACGATAGCCATATCTTAATTCCAGTTATTTTTACCTCCACGTTTTCCACTCTATTACTGTGCCATTAATTATCAGGAAAATTTTGGAATATAAGGCGTGGCATATAGACCGAGGACAATGTACGGAAATGTTTGGAGGGTCAGGAGACAACTTTAAGGAGGGGACAGGATGTGAGAAGTTCTTCAAAAAATGGATATGATTTAAACAGCAGAACTCAGAAGATATAAAGGGTATTTCAGAAGAAGGAACACAAGAGGTAGGAGGGAAGACGGAGCAAGCATTCAAAAGAGGCCACTAGAGTGAACAGCCCTTCAGGGTAGACGTCCAGGAACGTTATTAAATTAAAACTTATTAACCTCCGTCTACTCTGTGTCTGAACTCACATGGGTGACAGAGAAGGCATGGCATCCACTCAAGTCACTGACGGAAAATCACAGCGTATGCCAGACCACTAGCCCGTTGACTAGGCCACGCTACTCGGCCACCATTTCATGATTTTTCCTTCTTCTGCAAACTTCCCAGCCACCCTTCTTCATTCTCACTCTCAAATGATGCCCTCTACTTCTTGTTCACTAGGAAAATGGGAACCACTAGGAGAGAATTTGCGGACGACTACCAAATATCAATCTTTAGACTCATCTTTAGCCCTAACTCCGTCCTGGTATATATATCTAGTTCCCTACTCATCGCATCCATTTGGCGAGCCAACAAGTTTTCCCAACTTCCTGTAACCAGACTCAGATTGCTGATTTTCTTCCCCCAAGCCTGCTCTCAGCAAATGGCAACGCCATCATTGCACGTGTAAAGGCCACTATCCTTAACTCTCCTTCTGACACTCGGCATCTTATCCATCAAGAATTCCTTTGGGTGCAATACTCAAGATATAGCTAGAACGTAACTGTTTTTCACCAACTACTATTTTCTTCATTTCCCCAGGCATCGTTATCATCACCTGGCTATTGCCATTGTCTCCTAACTGGACTCTCTTCTTCTAGGCTTGCCTCTATTCAGTGCACTGACAACAGGGCACCTGAGTGACCCATGTTACCTTTCTGCTCAGAACCTGCCAGTGGCAACTTCCCATCTATCTTCTGCACAGCTTAAATCCTTCCACTGGCCTGCTGGATTCCAAAAGACCTGGCCTTCTCTTGCTGTTTCAACAACCTCAACTTTCTTCTCTTTCTTGACTTACACTCCAGCAACCCCGGTCTTGCCATATACCACCAAAAACAGGTGACCTGCTACTGCATCAGGGCCGAGTGCAGCATGTTTTCATGCATGCATGCATTTCCTTCCCCAAATGCCTTACTCTCTTTCTTTCGTTCCATGACACTTCAACTCTCTTACTCTCCCCTCAAACATTGCAACTCCCCACCAATGCTTGGATTTCTCTATTCGTCTTCCCTGCTCTCTTCACCACTACTACATTTATTATAATGGGATACACTGTATGTATTTCACTTACTTATTGTCTATCTCCCCCCACTGGGACATAAGCTCCATAGGGGCAGGGACATTGTTTTGCCCATTGCTGGCTTCTCTGCCCTGAGTAGTGTGCCTTTCACATGGTGGACTGAATAATTATGTGTTAAATAAATAAATGACTGTGGCCATACCAGCCAGACTGCCATCTATGACAGTTTTTGAAATCAGGCAGCGAAGTATAACGCCACTGAGCCACGAAGGTCCTCGGCGAGATGAAAATATATGGGAATTCATATGGCAGAAACAGGTAGGCTATGTGCTAGATTGGAGAAATTAAGATAATAATTAGTTATCTGAGGGAAAAGTAGTGGTGACAGTGTCTCTTAGGTCCTACGTGGGGCCAAGGAAGAGGACTTTCTTAAAGTGTTCTCAAAGCTACAGGGTGATTTAGATATAAGACAAAAGAGACCAGATGGGAAGCCGTCACAGTATTCCAGGTTTGAAAAGATGTGGATATGAATTAAGAGTGTGAATGGCAAAGGGGAAGACAGAAACGCACAAATTTGAGAGATGGTTACAGAAAGATACATGCGAGTGAAGGGAAAAATGGAAATAGAATGGACGTTACGGGTAATCGATGACCTTGAGGTTTCCAAATTAGGGTACTGGAAACACAATTGCATCCGTGAAATAAAAGCTATGTGGCCAGGCTACAAGGTTTCTTTCCCCGTGTCTGACTTCTTCTGTACTTTTCGTTGTAGAGAAAGAGCAATGGTAGGCAAAAGAGGAAAGCTGAATCCATAGTCTCTAACGGCTTCCCCCTTTTCCAAATTTGTGAAAATTCATTCAGAGACCAGGCAAATACTCGAACACTCTCTAGGTGCCCCAGACCCTTTCGGATAATGTCAATTTGTGCTCCTCTGCACGGCACAATAGGGCCACATATTTCCTGCAGTCTTTTTTTTTTTTTTTTTTTTTAATCAAAAAAGACTTTTTTCTTATGGTTGTCATTCCATTACGCTACCAGTAAAGGTGAGTTTGGGGGCCCTACTGCAAAGTGAAGTCAAGGTCACCGGGGAACTTTTTGGCTTTGCTGGGAATTCTCACTCACTAAACTCCCTGCAGTTGTGATCAGAACAGGTCACTGTTACGGTTTGTCAGCCATGCTCAGTGGTAGAAACTTGCACACCATCTGTTCTCAGATGCCTGGTTTTGCCCAGAGCTATTTGTTCCTCTTTTTTTTTTTTTTTCTCCCACCAATTTCCACAAATACCAAGCAGGAAAATCTTAACACATTTTGCTAGTATTGGAGTGATTGAGTGTTACATGAATTAAACTTGGGAGACCAGCTCATTGAGGGACCGTGCTGGAGTTCAGACATGCAGAGAAATAGTAATTCCCATGCAAGCAACAAGAGCTTTCCTTTCGGTGCCTGTACAGACTTGTCTTAAAAGGTCGGAAGAAAGTGGGAAGCGGTTTCCTCTTCGCCGGGTGGCTCCTTTCGCCCGCCACTAAAAGCTGAAGCAAGGAGGGGCATCGGCATGGGCACCTCATGGTAATTACCTGCCTTTACTGAAAATTCTTATATGGGGATCTACACCAGGCCTTTTACATATAAGATCGCAGTGAAGAAGGTATTCACTTGGTTCAGTCAAATCATTCTTTTCAAGATCCAACTCCTCTTTAAGAATTAAAGAACACAACTGCCTTCCTCCTATGATGACAAATCTACTCCAGACGAGAAGCTGAGGAGTCTGTTTTTTTCAACAAGCACTCAATGATTTTCAGGGTTGAGCAAGGGTGGAAATTACTGGAGAGGGGAATTGCTAAGGTAACAAGCCAGGGAAACTGGTGTGAGGTCCGGCTCGACACGCCCCACCGAAGTCACTTGGGTCCGGTCAACCTCCATGAATCTTGGACTCCCAATTTCGGAAGTGAGAAGAAGGGCATAAATCCTTTTTAAAAAGAAAAAATCTCAACTGCGGAAGGATCTGGTACCCCATCAATAGATAAGAAATTAAACCTACCGTTAACAGTTAGACGACATAAAGACTTTCACACGTGTGAATTACAAGGCGGTTCAAGGAGCCATAGAGCTGAGGGTCAATAATCGTGTGCCACTTAAAATGAAAGCCTATAACCGTTTAAAATCACTGAGGTCCTGCTGTCGGACTCACCATGGTAGACCACATAATTAACTAAAGCAAATGGAGAGCTGTGCCAAGGTCAGAGGGTACAGACATGCAGAAAATCCAAAAGACAAAGATAAGCCATCTGGGGCTTGGGATACACTATTAGACATTTTATAACATTTTTACCACTTGCTTATCTTAGCTTGGGGAGCTATTCTGAGTATTATATAATCCACGATAGGCCATTTGGAATGAAATTTTAGACAAATGTTAGCTAAAATTTTAATGGAAGTAAAGTTTACCATACTAATAATTGATTTTCTCTATAGTCTTTCATTGAGCGAGTATTTATGTAGTTCTTTGAGACATACTGTATAGCGTTGGCCACTGGGGAAGCGTACGATAACTTTCAAAATATGGAATTTATAATTTAGTGGCGACAGGAGGAAACAAGTCAGAAAGGGCCATGTTCAGCGAAGGACAGCAAAACTTACGGTTTCCTCCCTTGGAGATATTCGTACCTCTCCCAAGATTCCAGATCTACATACATAAAGCCAGTCAAATAGTGTTTACACTTCAGCATTGGTTTTGGCCCTCTCCACACTGGTTCTGCTTCTCCAAGTTTCAGGCTGAGCCCTCTGCACTCAGAAGTTAAGGAATGAGACAAAGCAGTAGAGGCGAAAGTTTGGGGCTGGGATCCTTGATGGGCATCCAGGTTTGGGAAATAAATGTATATTTCCAGTCAATTTAAATATAAATTTATATTTCTCATTTCTTCATCTGTAAAAATGGGTAGTCTCCAGTGAACCGTCCAGAAAGGCCTTATATACCAGGAAAACTGCCTATTTAGTGGGTAAATACAAAGTCCTTGGTACTCTGTAAGCTGAATGGCTATTTAATGGTAATAAGGAATCCCTGATATAAACTTTTAGAGTGATGATGTTGTTTACTGTTGTAAAGAAGTCTTACCTTTGGCAGAGACATACTGATACATGTGGAGGTTCAATATTGTATTATCTCTACCGTAATACACGTAAATATCAATTGAAAAGCATATACATTTACAAATTGATATATTCTGTCCCAAAAAAACTTTTTAAAACAGCAAGCTCTTTGAAGAATGGCGTGAAGAAAATGCTTTTTTCCCAAAACCAAAACGTTTTTTTTTTTTCTCCCTATTTTTCTCATGGGCTTTTGTTATATATTCAGAGATACATTGGGTAAACATAGGCAACAAAAGGAAGAACTATGGAAATAATTCCCCATCATTCTTAAACTAAAAAGGGAAATCATTGTACACTGCCAAAATCTGGGAAGGCCCTCTAGCTTCCCCACCCCGGGTCCCCCTTTGATGGCGCCCACTACAATGTGGATTTATGTTCACCAGAATATCACCTACTGTATAACAAGTAGAGTATAAAGCGCCATATTGGACTACCATATGGCTACTAACCTCAGAGGTTGGTAGCAACTATCAATGTAGAAATTTGAGAGCAGAATGAGCCTCAGGATAGAACCAGTTCTCACTCAAGCATGCTATATAATTGGCTGTAGTGAGAAAGTAAAAAATGTCTCAGGAACCAGATGGATTTGAAATGTTCCATTATTCATAAACACTTTTTTTTTTTTTTGCATTTGTACTTGTTCCCATTCCCAAATATTCTGCCACAGAAATTTGCTGAAGAAGGTGTGAAAAGGGACAAAAATCTTTGCTTGCTTTTCTGGAAGGTGTCCCTGCAGCCACGGTACCCAAGGAGCTAGAAGAAATGGCTGTGGCAGTTTGCTTAGGAACTTCTCTCCGCCTGTTTGTGTAATACGTGAATGTGGGGGGAGGGGGTCTTTGACGGAGGGGGGCTTATCGTGAACGTGGTCGCAGGTGACCACGGGCTCTCTGAGCTAAAAGCTGTGGAAGCTCATCTTCTCCAAACTCAGCTGCTATTTCCCCCTTTTTGATCATTCAAGTGATGGCCACTGGATGTCCTGACAGGCAGTGGCTTCCTAGGGGAGAAAATCACTCAGTCGACTTCCTACCTTCCATTCTGCTCCCCATTCCCCTCTCCTTTCCTCCAGCTGAAGAGAGAAGGCAGGGGTGCTTCAGCTAGAGGTGGAGATTTTTTTTCTTCCAAATAAATAATGTGCTGAGCAACAAAGGAGAAACTCATCAGTGACAAGCATAAACAATGAAGGGTTATAAAACCCTCTCAGACAAGCAGCTTGGCAGTTTGGTAATTTACATACCAGATGAAATGCAAGAAGGAGAACACCTTTCAAAAGAATATTTGTTTGTGAAAGAAGAAAATCCAGGCCCCCTGCTCTGTAACGTGGTAATGGAGGACGCAAGATTGTGTAACAACCACGGGACAGCAAAGCCATGGGGTTTTGTCAGACATTTGCCCTCTCCTTAGAAATAAAGCATCTACCCTGGGGAGGTGGAGAAAATGTCTGTCTGAGGCAGTAGTGTAATTATTGGTTAGGGGGGCAGTTTGTTTCGTGTGATTTATACCGAGAATTAAATAATGGGTAGGTCTGAGGTTGGTAATATACAATTAGTAGGAAAGACTAATCCTGTCCATGCTTTCACACTTAAATCTTACTCATCCCAACTTGAGTTGATCATGTGGAAACTTGCGGGGTACACAGCAGGACAAGATCCACAACTGGAGATTTCAATGTAAATGCAGTGAGATGGAACTGTCACGGTGATAAAATACAGTGTGAGTTTTGTTGGTCGCTGATGACTTTACTACGGTTAGCTAGAATTTTTATATGTCTGGGTCTCTTCTCCTTTATGGAGAAGAATGTGCCTTTAGATGACTCGATAAGACATCACCTCTGAATGACCCAGCTGTAACTTGAGAACATATTTAATTGTTTATAGGTAATTTACTTTTTCATGATACTCAATAATAAAGATATTGTGAAGTTCTGGGCAGACACTTGACAATAGCAATCCTTCAATCCAGCCTTCTAGGCTAGGGGACTGCTGCTGTCCCCCGAACTTTTCTTTGAAGCACTTCTCAGGGATATGGCCACTCTTACATTCTCGGGTATTTGCTTTCCATGATATGCGTTGTCTCGGCCATTGTCTTTACAAACTCCCGATCTTTTTTGGCCCGGGAGAAATCTTAAAGACCATCTCGTTCCATCTCCTCTTTCTAGAGACTACAGAACAGCCAATGACATGCCCAGGGTCAGAAGCTGTCCACGAAACCAGGAGCAGAAACCAAGCGAGCACAGATTTCTCACATGACGACGGTACCATCGTAGTCTAGTCTGTCTTGTCATCCAATAGTCTTGTCATCATCCAATTGCTTCCATTATGACTTACTTCCCAGGTTACAAAAGCTTTGGTGGCTGGGAAACTGTTGTTATCGATTGGCTTTTTCTCCCAGAGTGCAATGCTGGAAATTCATACTAGAAAAGAGACGACTATGTTGGATATGTTGCCCCCAAAAGACACCTGGTGTCCACCAAGCAGGTACTCATCATTCTTCTCCGTTCAAACTGTGGCAACTACCAATCTGCTTTCTGTCTCAATGGATTTATCTATTCATGATATTTTGTAGAAACAGGATCAGATGCTACGCGACCTCTTGTGTCTGATTTCTTTCATTTAGCATCGTTAGAGTTCCATCCGCTTTGTAGCGTACGATCGTTTATCAGTGCATCATTTATTCGTACGGCTAAATGATATTCCATCATAGGTGTCCACCACGGCTGGTTTGTCCATTCATCCAGGGATGGACACTGAAGTTGTTCCTACCTTTTAGCTCCTGTGAATAGTGCCGTTATGGAGATGAGTGCACATAAATTTGTTTGAATACCCATTTTCAATTCTTGCGGGTATATACCTACGAGTAGAATTGCTGGTCCATATGGTAATTCTATGTTTAACTTTTTGAGGAAGTGCCAAAATCTTTTTCACAATGGCTGAACCATTTTGCATGAGGAATACAATTTTGGGTTACGAAAGTATAAAATATAGTATGAGTTTAGTGTACAAAAAATACCCCTCGACAATTTGGTAAGGGCTGCTGTGCAGTCTGTCATTTACATGCACTCTCTATTTATAGGCGGAGGCTCTGACATATCCAGGTTTTATAAGAGGCATGGGATGAATTTTCCCGGGATGCGTTCGATTCATGGGCCCTCACCGGCTCGTATGAATGCCTCAGGTCTGATCTCTTGGAGAAACAGTAGGGTGCTGTGTGGTTGTTCAGATTGTTTGCCACCTATACTGTTTTCTGCTACCTTGACTAGGGAATAGTTGGTTCTTTAGGCTCCAAAATTGGTTCTTTCCAATGTGAGGAGTTATCGGTCTACCCTAATGTTCTCAAGTCACCCTTTGGAGTCTAAATATCTACTTACAGTACCCACCCAACAAGTAGAACAGCTCTAATATGCAGACCCACAGGACACCCTGTGTTCCACAGGGTATGAGAGATGGGTCTTACCCTCAAGGAGGTTAAAGATTAGATGAAGGAGGTCCCTGGGTGGCTCAGTCAGTTGAGCGTCTGACTCTTGATCTCAGCTCAGGTCTTGGTCTCAGGGTTGTGGGTTCAGGCCTCACACTGGACTCCGTGCTGCACATGAAGTCTACTTTAAATGAAAGATTATATGAAGAATGAGACTGACATGTTTGCAAATCTGCTAACCGTATAGAGAATAAATGCTCAAAAATTATACGAAGACAACAATCTGGCTAAGTGATTCGAGAAAATGCACAGAAAAGGTAAAATTTGAAATCAGTGCTCAAGAAGGAGTAGTAGTTAAAAGGCAGAGAGGAAAGGGGCCGGCATTTTTAGTGTAGTATAGAGTATGCAAAGGCATAAAGCAGGTCTAAGTGTGGGTTTAAATAGAAGACAAAATTTACCCATCACAGTAGTGGGAGGTAGGAGTTTGTAACCATTGGTTAGTCTGGAACCACTGGCTGAAGATTCTGGATGTCAATCTGGTATTCATTGTGATGTGGCGTCTTCAAAAGGGCAAAGATGATGAAAAGCACTGTCTTTGATCAGTTACTCCTACAGGATAGATTGGAGAAGGAAGAAAGTTAGGAAGCTTTCATTAGTCTCCAGGCATCCCATGATAAGAAAGAGTCCGAATTAAGTTAGAGACAAAAGAAACTGAAGTTATGTGAGAGAATCTCAATGACCCAATCGAGAGGACTTGGTGACGGATATGGTTTGGGATGTAGAGGAAGGAAAAGCAGTTGTTGATGGTGCCTGTGATGCTTTTAAGCCTGGAGGATCCAACAAATCCTGGCAATCTTCATAGAGTCAACTCACCTAGAAGGAGGAGGAGAAAAAGATCTTGGGTTAGCAAAGACAGCGGGGCATTTAAGGAGAAAATACGCTAGATCGTCATTGTAGACAAGCGTCTGTGACTTGATAAACCTCTCACCTTTTGAGAAGAAAAGTTCTGGCAAGATGTCTTAATAAACTGATCATGTGAAGGCATTTGAAGGCGAATGAGATCTTTGAGTTTGTGTGCCGAATCTACCAATTGGGGACACCCCTTCTATCTAGACCAGGCAATTTTTAAAAATATTCTTATTACAATGAGATGTAGCCTTCAAAGAGGCAAAACCAACGGGTCTCCCACTCATCTCTCCTCACCCTCATTGAGAGCCATGCTGAGCAAAATCCAGATATTATCCCTACTGTCTCCAGCACACTCAACCCTAACCTTTCCATCTTCTAAATGATACTGAGAGCCAGAGCTGGTGTCGCTCATTTGGTGGTGAGGAGGTCAGGAACAAATTTAGTCAAGCTCCTTTGGAACCAACCAGCTACTGATTCTAACATGGATAAGGGCTCATCTGACTCTTTCTCCCCGGGGTGCTCTTTGAGATTCCACAGGGACAAAAAATAATCAATAAGCATGTCACTTTGCTTCATTTGGCATAAAGATGGACCAGCTTTAGTCTTCGTGATGTGTCTAAGGAGCTGGATGACAGGAAAAGCAAGTAAGTAAAGGAAAATCAGAGACTTTTAGATAATTAATCCTTCCACAGTGGTATCTTTCAGACATGACAAATACTGCCTAAGAGAAAAAAAAATCGTAATCAGTGTATTAGCTCCCCCAAACAGGTAAAATTGTCATAATAGCAACACGAATAATAACAATTTTAAACCGTTTCTCTGCGTAAAGTCCTGTGGTGGACATTATTTTGGTTAATCCTCACAACTATATCTATGATAATTAACCCAAATTTATAGATGGGAAAACTCAGTTTTAGAGAAGCCCCAGTTTCTAGGTCAAAGAAAGAACAAATAAGATGTTTTCAGCTTTAGCACATCTTCTTAACCATATGACCATTGGGAGGAAATGTTTAACCGAGACTGGAGGAGAAAATACTAACATAGAATTAACATAGAATTAACCCTGAAGGAAATTTTTTTTTCAAAGTGTATTTAATTTTGAGAGAGAGAGAGAGAGAGAGAGAGAGAGAGAGAGAGAACACGCGTGGGGAGGGACAGAGACAGAAGGAGACACAGATCCAAAGCAGGCTCCAGGCTCTGAGCTGTCAGCACAGGGACTGACGCGGGACTCGAACTTGTGAATGGCGAGATCGTGACTTGAGCTGAACTCGGACACTCAACCGACTGAGCCACCCAGGCGCCCCATGAAGGAAAATTGTTAAGAAGATTGTTGTATTAAACATGTTCACATCAAAGAGGGATGCCAAGGAGGATACAGATTAACAACAGACATGAATCTGGAGAAAAGGAAGTCACTGGGTAGAACTTTGAGAGAGTACATTTTTAGACTAGTCATGACAGTAGAAATGAGATACAGGAAGCTCAGGTATGATTGGGTAATGAACATGTGGTAGAACTTGGGGTTAGAAAAAGGCAATCTGGAAGTCTTACAGTAGAAAAGAAAACATGGAAGCCATCACTGAAGAACCAAGTGAGCTGTCCTCACTACAAGGACCTTGTGCATGAATGAAGGCAGGCATGGACCTGTCAGCTGAACAGGAGAACCAGAGGGAAAAGGGATAGAAGGGAAATTTGAAGGAAGACCTGAGATCGGAAGCTTGCATCAAGAGATAGGTACTTTGGTGAAAGACAAACACCTGTCCTGGTAAGAGCGGAGGAGGGCAAAAAAAGGAACAAGTGGCTAAAAATGAAATTCATTACTATCCCCTCACAAATCCCAACAGTTGATGTATTTAGTTAGTTAATTAGTTAGTTGTTTCATTGTTGTTGCTGTTGTTGTGTTGTGTTTTGCTTCAATGGCAAACATACCCCTTTCCTACCATGGATGTTTGAGAAGTTTTGCCCACCTCTGACCCCATCCACTGTCTCCATTCAGCTCCTGGTCTTCAATGGTCACTTTCCTATTTGACAATTCTCTTCCATCCCCCCCCCCAGTACTTGTAGCCCCACCACTAGCTTGTAGTATTTTGATAATAATGCTATCAACAGAACCCCTTCTATGTTCCAGGCATTGTGATTAAGTCTCAGAACAGCATAGCTGAAGACGGGCATTATTACATCATTTTGTGGGAGGACACAAGGGTTTCAGGGTGGAAGGAACTTACTTGAGCCCACGTGTCTATAAGTGAAGAACCAAAAGAGCGAACTCACTCTGTCTAACTGAAAAACGGAAAAATCACACTCTTGAAAGCACATGCCTCTCCTTTTACAGGGCAAAGAAAGCCCTTGTAAGAGATATGGTGGAAACCAGGCTAGAGAATCAACAGAGATAACAAGTAGTAATGACAGCCCCCCCAGGTTTGGACAGTGTGAGGCTGTAGTGGCCACTTGTACCCAAATCAGTGACTTCGCCAGGAAGGGACTACAGCCTGGAGGTGAGAACATAAAAGAGATAATAGGGATCATCACAGGGAAGAATTGACATAGCAAGGACAAGGAAGGTGGAACCCAAAAGCCTAATCATGGTCTTGGGATTGAAGGAAAACATGATTGAGCGCAGAGGCAAATGAATGACTTCCACCTGAGGGTCCCCTCTGCCAAGGCCATTTGGAGTGGCCTTGAACGTGTAGTTTTGTTCCCTTGTTCTCAACACTGAAGGTGTAGTTTTGACTCCTGGTTCTCAGGTGCTGGCCTCCTGGAACTGAGTCCATCGATTCCCCTCATGTCAAGCTTTTCACTTTACACTAAAATATGAGTAAGTATTTATATTTATATATAACATAAACATCAAACTTCACTACGAGAACACATTTACTGTTTTCAAGTTTTTCACTTCTTCTCCAGTCCTTGTACAGAATCACGTCGAAATTGGAAATAGTTCCAAAAAGGAAAGAGATTCCGTATCTTATGTGTGTTTCACTGTTCTTTACTTTTCACAATTTTCCATTTCCAGGGAGGCTAACACTCCGTTAAGTTGCCCTCATTTTTACCTAATTGATCCCCGCTGTTGGACGTTTAGGCTGCTCTCAGACTTTTTTATTCTTGACAATAATACTGCAAGAGAATATTTATGAAGAAAGCCATCTCCTTCTTTTGAATTGTATCCTTTGTTGAAAATTACAGAAGCAGAGTTACTGGGTACAGAGATTCTTATTTGTAAATAAGCCTTTATGTTCCCATTCATTAATGTTTCATTGTTCTTTGTCACCACTCCATGTCCAAGTTAATTGTTTCCCCAAATGTGGATTTTCAAAGACACAGTTGTGGCTTTGACATTCATATCATTCCTATCATTGCTCAATAGCAGTTTTTGTAGAATGCATATATCGTTGAGGGATTACCTATAACTGCAGAGCATAGTGCTTATAATATTAAAATAAAATCTTATATCCCTTTTTTTAAGTTTATTTATTTTGAGAGAGACAGAGACAGTGTGAGTGGAGGAGGAGTGGAGGGCGAGGGAGACAGAGAATGCCAAGCGGCTCTGAGCTGTCAGCACAGAGTTCGACGCAGGGCTTGAACTCACGAAACTGGAAGATCATGACCTGAGCCATAAACCAAGAGTCTGCTGCTAAACTGACTGAGCCTCCCAGGGGCCCTTACATTTTTTTTTTTTAAGTCTATTTATTCATTGTAAGACAGAGAGGGAATGAGAGTGGGGGAAGAGCAAAGAGAGAGAGAGAGAGAGAGAGAGAGAGAGAAACCCAAGAAGGCTCTGCACCGTCAGCACTGAACCTGATGCGGGGCCTCAAACTTGTGAATCACAAGATCATGACCTAATCCAAAGTCAGACACTTAACCGACTGAGACACCCAGGCACTTGTATACATTTATACGGTGCATTTTACACATTATATCTGTCATGCTATTAGCTTGCCTCTGCAGTCTTAAAGATATGAGGACATGCATTCGTGTTCCTACGTTGGATATCGAGGCTGCTTTTCAACATGGGAAAGGAAGTAGGGGACTGAAAAACACTAATATCACTTTGCAACCAAAATGCATATTCCAGGTTTTTCTTCCTCTACGTAGATGAAGACTTAACGGTATCCACGTCAGTGTTAAAAGTGAGTTCTTGCGTCCTCATAATCATCTAATTGATGCGTGCGTGTGTGTTTTCTATTACGCGCAATGGTTCCTGCCGTTTCAACTCTTTGGCAACCTTAAACAACCCGACCATCACTAATATTTTGAACATCTTTTGAAGCTTCACTGACCACCGCCACCAAAGAATGGACACATGTGCTATATGGATCAGCGTTTCCTCCTGACTATTTAACAAAAACCTCCCTGTGAGGTTGATAAGCAAACAGACATCCACAAGAAAATGGCAGCTAATTCCTCAGAGAGCCTGTCGGAAGTCATACTTCCCAAGTCAGGAAAAGAAAGGCAGGACACGAGTGGTTCAGAGAAAGGTGCAGTGTTCCAGGACAGACAGGAAGCAGTGACATATGGCAACTGAATCAAAGGGGAATGTGGAGGCTCTGTTCAATTGTTTGAGTTCACAAAATCCACAATCCTTAAGCAATGTGGTCCTTTGACCATAACTCGAGTGAAATCAAAAACACTGGTTGATGGCCGTGTCGGTGAATGAAACAATATTGCAGACGAAACGAGGCTTCCTCGTCAAATGAATAAGAATGAGAAACGTGGCCTTGATTTTAGTTGAGGGTCATATAGAGACATCTTGCCCAAGAGTTATGACTTGGTTTTTTTTTTTCTTGAAGATTAATTTCCACGACGATTTTGAATATTTACAGATCAGGTAGTAATTTAGAATCGAACTGAGTTGAATTCCAATTAAGAGCTAGAGAAGTCATACATTGAGGAATGAAAACGTGGGAAAAAAAAACATTTAGTGAACTTTAAATCATGAGCTAGACAGTCAGAGTAACCATCCCACCGTAAAGGTTCAGAGTCTGGGTCACAAATCTCTGGATTTGGTATTTTTTGTACTATTGCAGAGGACATTAGGTGATAGGGAAGGTAGGTGGATGCCTTTAAGAGGAGGGAGACAATGGTGAGAATGTGGGACCCAAGAAAGCCAGCTCCTGGAGGCCTATTCTTCTTGGTCTGCTCTCCCTTTTCAGTTTCTGGCCACCACACGGAAGCCACCAATCTCTTCCCCCTCTCCTGAAGTCACTCAGATAAGCCTCTCTTCCTTGGAACCAAAAGAAGTTCCCATTCTCCCGGCTCCTGTCCCAACACATATCCCATCACGTTTACCTTGTACCAAAGGTACACCTGACCTTGGAAAGCATATTCTGATCTCGTGCATGTTCTCACAAGCCCGCAAGGGGAAAGAAGGTAGCAAGAAAGGCACACACTAGGATATGTGTTACAATACGGAATGATATTAAGGTTATAGGGAAATGGAAAACACACCTGATACTCTGCATTCTTATTTAAAAGGAAAACAAACAAACAAACAAACAAAAAAACAATAACAAAACCTAGAAGCTCAGAGGGCTGCCCCCAAAGAGAGTTTTCCTTTCCCTGGCATTTTTATTCCTCTTTGAGATGTAGTTTCATTTTCAGTGATTTCTTGAGTGTGTAAAATAACGTTTCACTCAAGAGTTAAAAGGGGTCAGTTTGGGTCTTGTCAGGGTGCTTTGGATCTTTCTCGCTGACCTGAAATTAGTGCCTGTGCATCTAAGTGCTACTGCAACCAGCCAGAACACCATGAAATATGTTTTCCGCTACAATGAAATTGCTGGCAGTGCATAAAACAAATGGACTGGGTTAGAAATAGTCTGACGACACCTTTAAATGGAATCTTCTGGAAGTACGTTACTTCGGAGAGGACTTTCAAAATGTGCTCTTATTAAGACTTTATTATAATTTTACTTCCCATCCACAGAAGCTATTTATAACTCAGGTCGTCCTCATAGCAGCCTCAAGGGGGTGAGTTCTGTATTGTAAGCCCCAATGCCCAGATAAGAAGACTGAGGTTCAGAAGCGTTCATATCTTGTCCTGGGCCTCAAGCTCATAGCTGGAGGATTTGGAACCCAAGCCAAAGCCTGGAAACCTCTAATCTTTTTGTTTGTTTGTTTTTCGCACCCCCCCCCCCCCCACCGACCTTCTGACTCATCTTATTCAAAACTGCACTGGTTAGGCTTTGGCTGTATACAACAGATGATTCAAATGACCAGAGGTTGGACAAGATAGACCTTTGTGTTCTCCCTATATCACAATAAGTCCAAAGCTAAGCAGTCCAGAGCTCATACACAGAAATGAGTTCAGCTTCCCCACTGCAATCAGGCACATGAAGGCAGCTGCAATTCCAGCCATCACAACTATCATCCAGGCAGCAGAAAGCAGTTAAAAACAAGGGAAAGGAGGGGTTCCTATATCAGGGAAGCAACATTTTTCCAGAAATATGCAGAAATGACCAGGAATGTGTTTCCTGTGATCACCATAGTGGTTTAACATCCCTAGAGATGCACTTTTTTTTTTTACCTTATTACATCGCTTCCCCCACCAACAAAAACAAACAAACAAACAAACAAACAAAAAAACGGGGATTCTGTCAGTAAGAAGGAAAGTGGGAGCATTTTTATCCCAGTGGTATACTCCTATTCCCTATGATATGTTTACAAATTGAAAGCATGCACACATGTTGACCAATTGTCACTGTGGCTGGCTCTCTGGCAGCTCTATATAAATTATCCAGATGACAGGGCACCTAGGTGGCTCAGTCGATTCGAGCGTCAGACTCTTGATTTGGGCTCAGGTCATGATCTCACAGTTTCATGAGTTTGAACCCCGCATCGGGGTCAGCCCACTGACTAGATTCTGCTTGGGATCCTCCCTCTCTTCCCTTTGGCTTAATCCCAGATCATGCTGAATGTGCACCGGAGAACATGAACTATCTAAAGAAACGTATCCAGGGGCGCCTGGGTGGCGCAGTCGGTTAAGCGTCCGACTTCAGCCAGGTCACGATCTCGCGGTCCGTGAGTTCGAGCCCCGCGTCGGGCTCTGGGCTGATGGCTCGGAGCCTGGAGCCTGTTTCCGATTCTGTGTCTCCCTCTCTCTCTCTGCCCCTCCCCCGTTCATGCTCTGTCTCTCTGTCCCAAAAATAATAAATAAAAAATGTTGAAAAAAAAAAATTAAAAAAAAAAAAGAAACGTATCCATTTTCTAACAAAGAGGGGAGGTGGGGCAGGACAGGGAGAGAGTCTGAAATGGCAGTAATGACCGAAAAGAAATGGCCAGTGGAACTGGCGGATGGCCACAAGAGTGTGGTAGCTCCAAAGCCACGCTAGGAACTTCAAGAAGAACTGGAGGATTCTACGATGATGAGTGAGTAAGACAGTAAAACAAGATTATCGCATCTGGACGTGAGGATGTAACCCCCGAGCTTGCTAAAGTCATTTCAGAGGGCTGGTGGTTGAAACAAACAAACAAACAAGCAAACCAACAAAAAACACACCTGTGTTCAGTAGGGATGTAGAGAAAAGGGAAATTTCAGCTACAGATGTTAAGGGCTAACCAGTCATTTTTTCAAAAGCTTTCTTGGTGAAGAGAAGGAGACAGTGATGGTGGGAACCAGGAATATATACAACGGTGGTGGAGTTAGTTATTTCCATGGTAGAATGTTAGGTACAGTTTTAGCCTGTGGGAAGGTAGTTCTTAGAAGGATACCGGTGAGTTTGCAAAAAGATGGAACAAGGGCTGGGAGAGATGAGAAGGCTGTTACAACACATCAAATTAATGTTTAATTAATGCCATTGCTTTTCTATAACGGTACCAATAAATACAGAACATTCACCCCCAAATATAGATGGAGTATATACACCTGTGTATACACATACCTTTGCATAAACCGTAGAGATGTGAGCTGTTACCATTCTCGGGGTATAAAAAGTGAAACTATAACACGGGCGATTTAGAAAGGTGATCATTTAGATGATAATAAATAAGATAATAATTGACACAGGTGACGGTGTAGATAATAAGATAGTAAAAATGTCTTTTAGAATCCCTTTAAAGGTTTACCCATCCCTCCACATAGTAAAGAGCATGTCTTTTGGACATTTTGATCCATTTCCACTTTCCAGCTGCACACACCATATACGTAGAACCATATAGGTTCTACAGCTGTTCCGAGACATACAGGATAAAAAAGGAATAAGAATATACAGCCTTATTTTATTTTTTTAAATTTTGTTAATGTTTATTTTTGACAGAGAGAGAGAGACAGAGCATGAGCAGGGGAGGGTCAGAGAGAGAGGGAGACACAGAATCCGAAACAGGCTCCAGGCTCCGAGCTGTCAGCACAAAGCCCGAGGCGGGGCTCGAACTCACACACCGTGAGACTATGACCTGAGCGGAAGTCGGACGCTCAACCAACTGAGCCTCCCAGGCGCCCCATAGTCTTACTTTATTTTTATTATTATTATTTTTTTATTTTAGAGATAGAGACAGAGAGTGCATGCATGGGTCGGGGAGAGGGGCAGGAGGAGAGAGAGAATCTTAAGCAGGCCCCACACTCAGTGCAGAGCCCAACATGGGGCTCTATCCCACAACACTGAGATCATGACTTGAGCCAAAATCAAGAGTCGGATGCTCAACCAACTGAGCCACCCAGGCGCCCCAACATAGCCTTATTTTAATATCACATTGACATTAGAAATGGTAAGATTTATAGGATGATCGTTAGTATTTTGTGGACACTATATAGCTCCAGAATGTTTTCATCCTCTTCTCGTATTAGTCATAATTATTACTGTCCCTTTTGGGTATTAGTGTTCTTTTCTTTCAAGAAACTTTTGTAAGTGGAAAACTAACTTATACTTTGAACGAAATGAGTTCATTTTGCCCTCATCCTTGAATGATAAGTTAACTGAGAATGGAATTTTAAGTTGGTCGTTATTTTTCACTCATACTTTGAAATTTTCGTTCTTTCTTTCTTTCTTTCTTTCTTTCTTTCTTTCTAAGCAGGTTGGGGTGGGTCGATTTCATTTCTTATCTGAGATACAGTAAATACACTGAGAGGAGTTTAAAACACCATCCACGGGGTTCTCCCCCATTCCACCACCTCCTTTTCTTAGAAATAGCAGGCAAGGTGGAGTTTGTTTGTTTTCCATCACCATTCACTTCCAACCTCTTTGAAATGATCATTGCATTGTCTTATGTCCATTATCACCCTTGTAAAAACTTTAGGGTTGAAATAACTCATGGGTATGCAGTTGTAGGTAATTTGCCTATTCTCAAAGATCACTTTACGATTTCCTTTCCTTTTCTCTTGCTTTCCTGAAATTTTACTCCGTGTATAGTCTGATGCGATTTCTAATTATGCTTCATTTCATGCTTCTCAAATATAAAAAGCAAGTCCTTTGTAAAATGGTGAACCTTTATATTTTCAAAATATCCTTTCCCCCTTCCCCTTTCCCTTTTGGTTCTCTCATTCTTTTCTTCATATAATGTTCTCCTATCTTCATAGTTACCATCTCTGTTTTTATGCTGAATTCTTGGCAACTGTCTTCTAATAAAATCACTAATGCATTTTTTACAAATGTCTAGCTTGCTATTTAGCTCTATTATCTGCTATTAAAAGTTTTAAAGACTACATTTTAAAATTATAATTCTATTTCATTCTTTTTTTCACATTTGTTCTATGAGCCTTGCTTTTTGGCGGGATGTTTTATTCTTATATATTTTAAATCTGTTCGAGCTCTAAAGTTTGTTTGTTGTGTTTCCTGGTTATTAGTTTTAGTGCAGTTTTTTTCCCCTCTGATTTGTTCTCTTGTTAGACTCTGGAGTCAGCTTCAATAAAGATTTGTCTTTATGTTGTGGGATTTACAAAGTCAACTGTAAGTTTCGATTTTGCACAAAGACAATGGGACATAAGACTCAGTTGTTTGCCTAAAGGAAAAAAAAATATATGTCCAGTTCATTGGTTTACTCAGAGCCCAGATGGAGGCCAGCTCCATTCTTAACCCTCCTATTAAAATGAGCACATAAAAATTAGAATTGGGATATGCTACAACCCTGTTGAACAGCCTTTAGGCGCAAGTGTATAAACCCCTTGCCCTTACATGTAATTCTGAATGGAGACCAGATAGAACCTTACCAAATCATTTATTTGTTCCAAGCACCCAACTAAACAATTCCATTTGCATCCTGGTGAGGCCTTGTGGACAAGTTTGTATCGATGGAGATCTGTTTGAGTGAGAAGTGCCTCTCAAGTGCCTACAAGCTCAAGACAGTTAAGGGCATGAGTGCCTTCTCTGTGCCCTTCTCCCTACCCCAGGCCCCCCTGACTATGTGTGGAACAGAAGTTCTTTGTCCACCACCTGCCCCCCACCAACACCATCATATCAGACTGTGACATACATAAATTATCAGATATTCGTACTTTGCTTTACCACTGATTTGGGGGTTTATTTGTTATTGCAGCATATCCTTGCCAGCTCTGACTAATAAACTTTGTGTACAAGGCCCTCCACAATATATGTCTTGCCTACTTATCCATGATCATTTTATATCATTCTCCCCTTATTTAGTAAACTGCCAGCGTGTTGGCATTGTTCAGTTTCTTAAATACAGTTACTCATTTTTACTTGGGACTTCTGCACACGCTGTTCCCCTGTTGGACATGCTCTTCCTTGCCTCTATCTGCAATCCTCAGGTAATACATCAGGTTGTTGTTGTTGTTTTTTTTTAAATGTTTTGTGTATTTATTTTGAGAGAAAGAGAGAGTGTAAGTGAGCATGGGTGAGCAGGGGAGGGGCCGAAAGAAAGGAAGAGAGAGAGAATCCCAAGCAGGCTCCACACTGCCAGCCTAGAGCACAACACAGGGTTCGATCTCACGAACTGTGAGATCACGACCTGAGCCAAAATCAATTCGGATGCTTAACTGCTGAGTCACCCAGGTGCCCCCATATACCAGTTTCTTAAGGAGGCCATCCTTTGTTCTCCATTCTAAAACACATGCTTCACTGATTTTCTTTCATAGAGCCCTATCTTTTTTCTCAATAGCATTTTGTTCAATATTTAATTATGTGTTTATTTGTACATCTTCCCTCACCAGCCTGTATTCTCTGCATGTGCAAGGAAAGGAATTGTTCTCTTTGTTACTTTTTACATGACACGAGGTTTTAGCTCAATACACATGTTTGTCGATTAATATGTATTAGCCGTTGAATGAATGAACTGCTCATTTCAAACTTGTGCATTGGCCGAGCCCCTGGATGAAGAACGTCCATTATATACTCTTCTGTGAAATATGAGGAAGAAAGTATTATATAGTGGATAATTTGAATGAGACAGTATATGCGTAAGTCTCCTGAAACTTACCTTATCATATTCAAGTTCTCTTTGGTAATTATTATAACAACTAAACAATACAATCCTCGACAATGACTGGTAGTGTTCTATCAGTAGATGCCGGGATTATTCTTTACGTAATACAGTTTTCCCTGAAAATAGAAAATCAAATATATAGTTACATAACACCTAACTCTATAATATGTAAATGTTACCTAGGTAGAAAATATATTTCCTTGTCGATTACATAGTCATCATTTTCTCTCTCCTCTCAGGAGGAATTTGAGGACAAATTTTTTTTTTCTTAATTGTCTCCTTATCCCTGGTAATTTGCAGCATAATGTTTATCGCATAGTAGACGTTCAATCTGTTTTATGAAAAATAAATGAATGGCTAAATACATGAATTTTGATCTGATTAATAATAGTTAGAATAATAAAGTGGTGACAACCAAAGAAATCAAAGATGAACAATAAGAATTTAATCCTGAATTCACTTTTTTTTTTTTTTAAGAGAAGAAGCTCCTCTACAGGTGCTTGGTGTAATGAGATGATTGAATAGGTAAAATCGTCCTGAGAGGGGGGAGTTTCCGAGACCCTGAATCCAGTCCAGGCAAACATAAATAACAATGAAATGATAATACAGTGCATGACCTATTTGATATTTTTATTACTGCTCTGAGAAATCCCATCACCGGATTGATACTATAGTGATTCCAAGCCAGAGACATCTTGACAATTGGTTTTAGTTTTGAGTATAATTACATTGTTCATTTAAACACGCAAGATAAAGCTGTTTAATCAGAACACGACTGCTTGTTCGAAATAGATGTAGCAGCTATTTCTTTTCCTTCCAATGCCGGATCAGTTGTTTTTGCTAATACAGACAAAAAGGACTCGGTGAGATCATTCTCATGTAAAATTGAAGAGCTGATTAGGAAAGGTGTCCCACATGGGTTCATTCTGGCTTTTGGTCCCGCGGGGAAACAAAGGGGAGGGTGATACATGTTGAACAAAAGAAAAAGATAAGTAAAAAAGGTGGTCGTGAGAGAGAGAGAGAGCTTTGGAAAATCAAAGTTTAATTAACACATGCAGGTCTTGTGTTAATAAAACCCAAAGCTTCAAATTCTCAAGAGGTTAAAAGAGGGCTTCCCGTGTGTGTGTGTGTGTGTGTGTGTGTGTGTGTGTGTGTAATAATGGTTTACAGGTTAAACACAGCAAACTCCATCTCTCTCTGAGAAGGTGAAACCTCACACCCACGTTTACACCCCGGGGCTGAAACTGATGGATGTGTGACACAGTGAAGAGGTAAAATTATTTCTCATTGTCAACTGCATCCCTGTCAAGTGTCGGACGTATGAAAGGTGCAGAATTGAAGAGAATCTGAAAACAGAGGCCCAAACAGCTTGGAAGGAATCAAATATATTGAACAGAGAGAAGAGCTGGGGTACTTTGCTGTCAGGCTGATTTGCTCGTTGTAAACAAAACAGCTTTAAACTCCCATTTCACACTGTTAACTAATCTGGTCCCTGACCTTGTCCCCATTCCTGGGGCTGGGGGAGGTCCTGTCTGGAGACAGTCTCACCTATAGTCATAACAGGGACTTGCCTCCCCTTAGGGGGGCCACTTTCTTCAGGGTGATTGCTTCCTTGTGCTTTAAACCCCTGACCCATTCCAGCTTATGATTCATTATTCATCAAATTTCTGAGTCCACTTAAAAAAAATAGTGGTGAGGTTGCTGCTCAAATATGGGGGGGGATGGTGGTGTAAGGGGGTAGGGAAAGTGGCATTCTGGAAAAAAAGGACAACCCTGTCAAAACATGACAGCTGATCCAATGCCTGTTTTATACTATTCATAGAAAATGCCAAATTCTGCAAATAGTAACCACATGTACATTGGCTTCGCAGACTCAATGTTCTGCTGCAAAATGAGACGTGCTTTATTTTAGTGTGTCATCAAAGGAGGCGAAAATATCATTCTAGCCTTCTAGGCTTAACCCTGTGGGCTCTCGATTGCTAAAAGTTCAACATGAGCAGCACACACACACACAGGCGCGCGCGCACACACACGCACACATGCCCAGGCTACATGGGCCCTTGGCCCAGGCAGCTTACTCCCCCCCCCCCCCCCCCCGCCTCCAGAAAGACGATTCAATTCATAAATCTGTTCCTGGGCCATTTTTATTCATAGCCACAGGATCATTACAGCGACAAGCTCACATCTGACGTTTATGATCTTGCTTGCTTTGCCAAAGTGGAGGAGGGGAGAGGAAACAGCGTGGGTGGGGGGGGGATCTGTAGCAGGCGGGAGGTGGTACCACACAGACTCCCATGAGCTCAGCAGCCAAAGCAGGGATTCTGAAGACTGAAGACCATTTCTTGCCCCGATTCCCTTGGCTGGTGCCTTCCGCATTTTGTTTGGATACATCAGGACTGCTGTCTTAGTTCCAATCTCCTTTTGGGGGGGGGGGGCCTGGTTGGTATCCCCTCCCACTGATACCGTGTGCGCAGAGGACCTAATCCAACCGCAACCAACCGGTGCCAGGCCGGGCTCTCTTCTTGCCTAGGAATGTTTCTAGCACCTTCCACATGACCACCAGCTCCGAAGCGGCCTCCTGTTTATCTTCTCCTCCATAACAAATAGCGTCTGTAGCTGCTGCAGTAAATCTCTTTCAGTCTGGAAGCCTCAGCCCTGGGCTGAGCTGGCTTCCACCCCCTAGACCCGCATGTGTTCTGTCTTTGACAGTTATTTCAAAATGTCCGTGCTTGGCCTCTTGATGAAAAACAAAAGATCCCATAAAGGGCTAGGAAACTTCCCTGTCTTCCCATTCGGGCCTCGGGACACGGGCAGGACAGTATGTCCCAGGGAAATGGCATCCGTCTGCTCTGTTTCCCCACTGAAGGGGACATAATAAATGGCAGAGCCTTCTGCCCACAGCCTTCGTGACACAGGACCCGGCGGATCCTTTCTAATGGCAATAAATAAATGACGGAAGTTTTAGGCACCAGACTAGTGAATTGGGTGGTTAAGCCTCGGGCTTTTATCTCCCTGACCCCTGTTTGAACTCAACCTTGGTTCCTAAGTGCAGGGCAGACAAAGTGGGGTGGGAGGAAGGCTTCTTATCGACATGAACACCCCTTCCAGCTCAACATAAAGAAATACGACGCCACGTGTGTGCCTGTGACTGGGGGGGTGGGGGCGAAGGTGGGGGTGGGGAGGGATTTGTAGGAACAAGATGTGAATAGAGCAAAATACCAGCTATTATTTCTTGATGGTTCCCGAGTTTAAGAAGGAGCATATTAATTGATTCCACCAGCATTTACTGAGCGGGGGTGGGGGTGTGCAAGACGCCGGCACGTCGCTGAAGATACAGGACGGAGTGTTTTAGGAACTCTGAAATGAATGATCGCAATGCCGACACCGACCATGGTGCGCATTTATTGTCATAAATATGCCGATTGCTGCATTAATACGCTTTATACGCATTATTTCACTTAATCCTCACAATGCTATGAAGCAGTAGGTACTATTATATTTGCTAATTTTACAGATGAGGAAACTGTGATTTCAAGGGGCTACGGGGAGCACCTGGGTGGCTCTGTTGGATAAGCAACCAATCATTTCAGTTCAGGTTATGCTCTCCCAGTTCATGAGTTCGAGCCCCTAGTCGGCTCCTTGCTGACAGTGCAGAGCCTACTTGGGATTCTCTCTCTCTCTCTCTCTCTCTCTCTCTCTCTCTCTCTCTCTCTCCCTCTCTCCCACTCTCTCTGCCCCTTCCCTGTTCTCATTTTCAAAATACATAAATAAACTTTAAAAAAAAATAAAGGGACTACGTGATGTATCTGAGCTGACACGCCAAGAAAATGCTGCAGCCAGGACAAAAATCAGATCCCGATCTAACTCCATCTTATATCAGTTCCTTGAAAAAGAACTTAGCGTATAAGGTTCACTGGTTTGCTAGATGATGATCACATTTCCCAGCCCACATCCCATGTGCTCATCTTCGCAATTCCAAAAGTCTCCATGAGACATATTGATCTGGTTATTTGAGTATAGGATCATACTATCCCTGTCATCCATTTCTTCATCTGAAAAACGAACATGACAATAACGATCTCCAGGATTTCAGATTTCAGATTCAGAGGATTTCAGAACAGTTTGTTGGTTGAATGACTATCGAAAAGCAAAACAAGGGTCAGATGCCCTTTGAAGGCAGCTGGTCACTGGACCCTCCAGCAAGATTCCCAAATTCATCGTCAGTATAGGGCTTTCTGTATTATTGGTCACATGTTGCTGTAGAAAATTTCTAATTAGGAATTTGTGACTGATAGGAATAAGGCCAAGTGGGCGCTCATGTAGTTTTGTGGTGGTTACTATGGAGGATGACCAAGAAATGTTGGTCATGTGGAGTAGTGAACACATTTGGGAAGGAATTACAGAAAGCACAGGTTGATTTCCAGTTTAATGGGAAAGAGAAAGTAGGCATTTTAGGTGTGTGGATTTATGATGTCAAGAAAACTTATCACGTCGGGGCGCCTGGGTGGCTCAGTCGGTTAAGCGTCTGACTTGAGCTCAGGTCATGATCCTGCGGTCCCGGAGTTTGAGCCCCGCGTCAGGCTCTGGGCTGATGGCTCAGAGCCTGGAGCCTGCTTCCGATTCTGTGTCTCCCTCTCTCTCTGTCCCTCCCCCATTCATGCTCTGTCTCTCTCTGTCTCAAAAATAAATTAACATTAAAAAAATTTTTTTTAAAAAAGAGAAAATTTATCACGTCAAGGAAAGGTTTGGAGACTTAGATCTCAGGGGATTTCACCTTATGTTCCTGGTTGCTCTTCTAAAAGCCGATCCATTTTCTCCAACAAGATACACCTATAGGTATGAGAACTGTGATTCTCCTAAGCAGCGCAGCTCAGGAGTCAACGATTTGGTACACAAATCACCATTTTATAAACACATTGCTAATGAATGGGATGGAAGAAACACCTAATAAATCCCTTCACAGACACAAGCAGTTTTCAATGATGTATCGACATGCAACCTCTTTGGCAGGCAGGGCAAGAGACTGAATTTCTTTTTTGTATTATTATTATTTATTTTTATTTTTATTTGTTTAATTTAAATCCAAGTTAGTTAATATAGAGTGTAATAATGATCTCAGGTATAGAATTTAGTGATTCATCACTTACATATAGCACCCAGTGCTCGTCCCAATAAGTGCCCTCCTCTCTGCCCACCACCCATTTATCCCATCCCCCTACCCAATACCCCACCAGCAACCCTCAGTTTGTTCTCTGTATTTAAGAGGCTCTTATGGTTTTCCTCCCTCTATGTTTTTCATCTTATTTTTGCTTCCCTGCCATTATGCTCATCTGTTTCTTATCGTAAATTCCACATATGGTATTTGTCTTTCTCTGACTGACTGATTTCACTCAGCATAATACATTCTAGTTCCATTCATGTTGTTGCAAATGGCAAGATCCCATTCTTTCTCATTGCCAAGTAGTTTTCCATTGTGTATATATACCACATTTTCTTTATCCATACATCAGTTGATGGACATTTGGGCTCTTTCCAAACTTTGGCTATTGTCGATAGTGCTGCTATCATCATGGGGGGTGTATGTACCCCTTCAAATCAGCATTTTTATATCTTTTGGATAAATACTCAGTCGTGCAACTGCTAGGTGGTAGGGTCATTCTTTTTTAATTTTTTGAGGAACCTCCATACTGTTTTCCAGAGTGGCTGCACCAGCTTGCATTCCCTCAAGCAGTGCAAAAGGATTCCTCTTTCTCTGCATCCTCGCCAACATCTGTTGTTGCCTGACATGTTAATTTTAGCCATTCAGACAGGTGTGAGGTGCTATCTCATTGTGGTTTTGATTTGTATTCCCCTGATGGTGAATGATGTTGAGCATTTTTTCATGTGTCTGTGAGCCACCTGGATGTCTTCTTCAGAAAAGTGTCTATTCATGCCTTTTGCCCATTTCTTCACCGGATTATTTGTTTTTTTGTGGTGTTGCATTTGATACGTTCTTTATAGATTTTGGATACTAACCCTTTATCTGTTGTGCCATTTGCAAATATCTTCTGCCATTCTGTAGGTTGCCTTTTAGTTTTGCCTCACTGTGCAGAAGCTTTCTTTTACTTGAAAAAAGTTTCTTCATATTTCTTCTTCCTGTAGTAATAATAGTATGATTATTTTATATGGAAACTTTTTTAAAGCTTCAATACATAATTACGAGTGAAATAAATTCACTGGGAATGAAGCAAGGTCCAAACGTGTGAAGGTCTTCCCTTCGAATGGTTTATCCCCTTACTCTGCCGCAAGATTGGTATTTCTCCGGCAGGATGGGTCTGGGTAAGTAAGTAAAGGGTTCAAAGTGTATCCAAATGAGCTGAACCATTTGGAAATGCAAACCCAAGCTTGTCACCTAGACAAGCTCAGAGGAATTCAATTCTGGTTCTTTTTCTAGACTCTAGAAGAACAAAGGTCACTGTAATGTATTATTGGCAAAGCTATAAATGTCTAATAAAAGCAACTTGATTATGAGCATTTTTATTTCAAGTTTTAAACAAATGTCTAGGCAGAGATTTTTAGATTCTTTACGTTGAACATACTGCCCCATTTTCCTGGCAGTGTATTTCCATGTTTCCTTGAGAAGTCATTCAAGAGTATTTTAAGTAACATTTTAAAGCTTGCCTCTGTTTTAAAGAAAAAAAAAATCATAAAGTTGCCAAGGAGAAGTGAGGTTGCTTTCTGGCTCCTGTAAAAATTGGGGATTATGTTTAATAACAAAAACCAAGTGGGAGTGCTTAGTCTAAGTTCCACACAGCCATGTCGATGGCCAAATTCTTGGAAGTGTCTCCCTTGCTGCACCAATGAGGTAGGGGCCGGTCCAGCTACTGAAGGGGCTTTTTTGGGACCCTTGGAGATTTGCAGCTAGTAAATAAAAAGCTATGGAGTGAGTGACAACCGGGCCCTTGCCAACAGTATCACACAGCAGAGAACATTTTCCTTAGCTCTGACCGGGCCTCGACAAAGAGGACAGGAGTGGGGTTACAGAGTACCCCAAGACTCCAGACCCTTCTCCCCTGGGTCACATGCTCACCTTCGGCTTGTGCCAAAGTCCTTCCCAGAATGCCCATGCAGGGAGAGTAAAATTTATACTCACACAGCCTTAAAACGCTGACATTCCATGTTTACACGGATTGTTTACACAGAAAATTAATCAGTTACGGTTTTAAATTTTAATTAAAGAATGTTTTCCGGTGTTATTGCAAAACAGACAAAAGCCCATAAATGTATATTTGACTGCTCTTGTGTGTTGTCTTTGGATCAAGGCACAGTCTTGAGATCAATCATGCGTGATTTCTTTGTGAACTTTTCTTTTAACAGAACAACCTTCACATAAATTAGGTTCATTAAAAAATACCCATCAGAATAAGAGTCATCCTGAGAAACTGCCGGTTGGAATTTCCTTTCTAATCAGCAACAAACTACTTTGTACTTGTTCTATAAATAATAATATGGGAAGGAAACAAGTAAACACTCAATTGTGCAACAGGCTGCTATTTTCCAATGAGCTAGAAGTAGCTGTATAGGAAGTTACATATTTGATTCACATTTTTGGTCAAGAGAAAACTATTGGGTCGCTGAACATCGGCCCAATGGAAACAGTTTGGTTTCAGATGGTGCTAAGGGTTACACATTTTTAAGAATTCTTTTGTGCTTTTTTTCTATTTCAACATCTTCTTTACCTTGTTTGATTCCTCTGATTACAAAAAATATAACTCTTATATAAAGAGGAAGAAAAGAAGTATATAAAATCAGTTTTTAATAATCTCTTAATAAAGGCAATGGTTAACACATTTCTGTATTTTTTCAATGTATGTTCTAAACTTAATTGTGTATTTGTTTTTTTTTGTTTTTTTGTTTTTTTGCTTAAATACCATATAACGTGCCATGGAAACATCAAATGTTCATGATCCTTGCCCATCGAGAGTTTAAAATCTAATACTAAATAGATAAGAATAGTTACTATAACATCACCTCAAATTAAAAGTGTATATATACTAGCAAATAAAATTTGCAGTATCTTAAAAGTAAATAGATTTATTCCAGAATATTACCACTATAAGAAACTAAAATGGAATATTTTATGTTGTTACACATTATATATGATTTTAAATTGTTTAGTGATCTTACTTGTTTTTCATTTAACAGTGTATATTAGAGCTTTACCCAGGTCAACACATATCCTGAAATCCCATTCTTTTTAACCACATTGTAAATACCACTGGATGAATCCTTAAGCATACCTAAGATATATACGTATCTTCCCTTTTGATATTTTTTAAAATTTTTTTAATTTTTTTTAACGTTTATTTTATTTTTGAGACAGAGAGAGACAGAGCATGAACGGGGGAGGGTCAGAGAGAGAGGGAGACACAGAATCGGAAGCAGGTTCCAGGCTCTGAGCTGTCAGCACAGAGCCCGACGCGGGGCTCGAACTCACGGACCGCGAGATCACGACCTGAGCCGAAGTCGGCCGCTCAACCGACTGAGCCACCCAGGCGCCCCCCCTTTTGATATTTTTAAATTACATGTGTATACTGCTTCTTTTTTCTTTTTTTTTTCCAAACACAACAGGGGGACCAAATACCACAATAAACTGCTGGGTTCTCCCGATTCAGCTTTAAGCATCACCAACCAATCACCAACCAATCACTTCTTCTCACTCTCACCCAGGTTATCCTCCTTACCCTTTTCTACTTTGAAGCAAGTCCCGGGCATATCTTTAATAGGTAAGGATGATTTTAACATAACCGTTACACAATTATCACATCTAAGTCTTTTAAGAATAATATCAATATCGCCGAATATGTTGGCAATGTACAAATTTATAATTAATTCATGAATATCATGTCAACAATTTGTAGCCATTTAAAAAAAAATAAGGATGGGGCGCCTGGGTGGCGCAGTCGGTTAAGCGTCCGACTTCAGCCAGGTCACGATCTCGCGGTCCGTGAGTTCGAGCCCCGCGTCAGGCTCTGGGCTGATGGCTCGGAGCCTGGAGCCTGTTTCCGATTCTGTGTCTCCCTCTCTCTCTGCCCCTCCCCCGTTCATGCTCTGTCTCTCTCTGTCCCAAAAATAAATTAAAAAAAAAAAATGTTGAAAAAAAAAATTAAAAAAAAAAATAATAAAAAATAAAAAAAAATAAGGATCTATAGAAAGTTAACACATGAGAGTGGTTGATGTTCACTGTTCATCTCTCTTGCACTGCTTCTTCGTTTCCTCATGAAATATGACAAAGAAATTGCTACTATAGTTTCTAGAAATCGGGATTTTCCTGATTGCATACTTGCCAGAGAATTTAGTATGTTCCTTTGTTTTCTCTATTTCCTGTAATTAGAGAATTAGAGTTTGGATCTAGGGTCTTGACCAAATTCAAGCTTGCCCTTCCCTTGTTCCTTCTTTCTCCCCTTCATTCTTCCCTCTCTTTCCCTTCTCTCCTTCCTTCCTTCCTCTGTTCCTTCCTTCCTTCCTTCATTCCTTCTCTTTCTTTTCCTCCTTTTCTCCCTCCCTTCTCTTTCTTTCTCTTTTCTTTTCTTTTGTGCTTCCTTCCTTCTTACCTTCCTTCTTTCCTTCCTTCCTTCCTTCCTTCACCCATCCCTCTCTCTTTCCCCTGTCCCTCTTTCATTTCTGGTCAAATTCATTCATTATAGATTTCCCATTCTGCCATCAGAGGCCACAAACTGTTTATCTATCTTAATGTAATATTAAAGCCAAAAACGTTTTCACACCTAGAACCATAAGTTTCTTATGAGTTGTAAAATGGAGATATTCTGTCATTTTTCTTTCATTTATTATCTGGAATACCTCCATAAATAATCATTGTCCTTAATCAAATATTGGATTATTTGGTGCTATAATTCTTTTTCTTTTAATTTTTTTTTAATGTTTTTATTTATTTTTGCGACAGAGAGAGACAGAACATGAGCAGGGAGGGCCAGAGAGAGAGGGAGACACAGAATCGGAAGCAGGCTCCAGGCTCTGAGCTGTCAGCACAGAGCCCAACGCGGGGCACGAACCCACAGACTGTGAGATCATGACCTGAGCCGAAGTCGGACGCTCAACTGACGAGCCACCCAGGCGCCCCGGTGCTATAATTCTTTTAAGGAAGGCAATCTAAATGCTTGATTCATTCCTTCTGCTAACCAATTTTCAAATAATGAGATGGATCTCTAGAAGTTTCCCATGATGATTTCCCAAAGCATCCTTTTTTAGCATACACTCAAAGATTCAAACATCTTTTATAGGTTTACATTAATTGTAGCCACTCTTTTCTTAAAAATTTTTTAATGTTTATTTACTTTTGAGACAGAGAGAGAGCATGAGAGGGGGAGGGGCAGAGAGAGAGGGAGACACAGAATCGGAAGCAGGCTCCAGGCTCTGAGTTGTCAGCACAAAGCCAGACGTGGGGCTCAAACCCACGAACTGTGAAATCATGACCTGAGTTGAAGTCGGACGCTTAACTGACAGAGCCACCCAGATGCCCTTAATTGTAGCTATTCTCAATGATTCTCACATTTCTTCTCCTTTTGCCAGAGGAAAAGTTTCACATTGAAGTCACTTTAGTTATTTGGATATGAACCTAGTAGCCTTTGACAGTTTCCTGGTTATCTGGTATGACAGGATGTTCTAAGATCATCTTGTCTGTTTCCTGCCTGTGTCATGGAACCAGGAGTTTCTGCAAGAAGACCAGATTCCATTGAGTGGATAACTGTGCATGGAGAACACAATCTCGGAGCTTGGAGTTATTGTTAAGGGTTAATTATTGTTTCTAGGTCTTTTCAGTGGACAAAACTGAGAATGTGTTTTATCTTAAAGATATGCTATGAGTTCATACTAATACTTCCTATTCAAATTCAGGACTACAGCATTTTTAACTAACCTCTGTTTCTTTTTTCTCCTATGGAGAACTCTGATTTTCAAGATCACTAAGGATGATAGGATTAGAATATCATGTTCTTATTGACTTAGTGCTTTGTTTCACATTACCCTCAGCCCTGTCTCAGAATGACAATGCCAACGTGACCATCCAAAATACGATCGGTAGAAAACAGTGAACACATTTTTTAATGGGCCTTAACGCAGTTTGTGCCCTTAAGTTGTATCCCACTAGAATGTGCAAAATTACTGACCTTTTAAAAAAGGTATGGCAATATATACTATGTCTATTTTTAGAAAAGATCTTCATATTTATCAATCTGGCCATTAAAACTCCAAAACTTCTAAGTAATATTCAAAAACCCAGGCAAAAAACTATTTTCAACACACATTTCCTATTTATGACAGGAAGAATCAGAGCTAACATAATTGACCCAAAATATGAAAGTAGTTAATAAAATTGTGATCATTTATTTCTTAGAATAGTAGGCATCTGTTAAAAACACGTGGAAACAAAGCACCAATAGAATCAAATGATATCAGCATCTTTGTAGAAGGAAGGTGAGAGAGGCAGAAGCTGACCTATCTATGAATAGGAAGACCCCAGGGGTGCTTGGGTGGCTCATTACGTTAAGGGTCTGATTTCAGCTCAGGTGATGATCTGGTTTGTGAGTTCGAGCCCTGGGCCCGGCTTTGCACTGACAGACTTTGCAGAGCCTGCTTGGGATTCTCTCTCTTCCTCTCTCACTGCCCTCCCACACTTGCACTCTCTCTCTCTCTCTCTCTCTCTCTCTCAAAATAAATAAATAAATAAAAATAAATAAAGAACTTACAAAGAAAAGAATAGGAGGGACACCTGGGTGGCTCAGTCGGTTAAGCGTCCAACTTCGGCTCAGGTCACGATTTCACAGCCCGCGTCGGGCTCTGTGCTGACAGCTCAGAGCCTGAAGTCTGCCTCAGATTCTGTGTCTCCCTCTCTCTTTGCCCCTCCCCTGCTCGCATGTTGTCTCCCTCTCTCTTCTCTCTCAGTCGCGCGCGCGCTCAAAAACAAATAAACATTAATTTAAAAAAAAAAGAACAGGAAAGCTCCAAATTACCACTGGAGAGCCCTGAATAGCAATCTAAGAATGTTGGGTGAATTGGGCTCAGTACCACCATGGTCTCCATCTGAAGCCCGCTGGCGTAAGGTCTGAGAGTGCTGAGGGTGTCTGGACTATGGACTCTTGTTCTCTTTTCAATTTTAAACGCTCCACTGAGAAATCATTTTGAATGCAATGAAGAGTTTAAAAAAATAGTACCAAGGACACCTTTTGCCCACATTCATCTATCCTTAGCATTTCATCCTATGTTTATCACGTTCGTTTATTCTCTGTCCTCCATATTTGTTTTCAGTTGCGGAGATGTGTCTCTACTTACATACACACACGATATATCCTCTTCTGAACCAACTAAGGGTAAGTTATATACTTCATGGCCAATTGCTTTTAAGTTAGTTCGTGTGTATTTTTTTAATAATAGGCATATGATATTATAAAACTGCAGTATAGGCATTAAGTGCAGTAAATTTGAGGGGCGCATGGGTGGCTCAGCGGGTTAAGCCTCCGACTTCTGATTTAAGCTCAAGTCGTGATCTCCCCGTCTGTGGGATTTAGCCCCACATAGGGCTCTGTGGCTGACAGTGTGGAGCCTGCTTGGGATTCTCTCTCTCTCTCCCTGCCCCTCCCCCAATCATGCATGCTCTCTGTCAAAATAGATAAACTTTAAAAAGAAATAAAACAAGGAGCGCCTTGGGTGGCTCTGTCGGTTGGGCGTCCAACATCGGCTCAGGTCATGATCTCGCAGGTTGTGAGTTCGAGCTCCGCATCGGGCTCGGAGTCTGGAAAGTGCTTGGGATTCTGTGTCCCCCCTCTCTCTGCTCCTCCCCCCTGTTCTCTGTGTCTCTCTGCCTCTCAATAATAAATAAATGTAAAAAAAAGAAAAAGAAATAAAACAATAAATGCAGCAAATTTTACAGTGGTAAAATGTTTCCATTTACTCAATCATCCATATTCCATTTTTTTTCAATTGATATCATTAACATCCTTATGGCACTTTTTCCTTTTCAGTAGAAAATCCAGAGGGATCATGTACTCCATGTATTTGTCAAAGTTCTCCATATTCCTTTAATGTGTACGTTCCACAATCATGCTTTGCCTTGTATGCAATTAACATTTTTTAAAACTATAGTCCCCATTTTTTTTTGTTTTAATAAAACACACTTCATGTTGGGTTTGTCTGATGCTTCCTTATGATTATATTCATGTTATATGTTCTAGGGCAGAGTAATACAAAAGAGATACCGTCGTGCCTTCTTCATAACTGAGGCATACAATATTCATTTAATTCTCACTTTGGAATATTAATTTTTTAATGTTTATTTATTTTTAGGAGAGAGAGAGAGAGAGAGAGAGAGCGAGCACAAGTGGGGGAGGAGCAGAGAGAGAGAGAGGGAGACACAGAATCCAAAACAGGCTCCAGGCTCTGAGCTGTCAGCCCAGAGCCTGACGCAGGGCTCAAACTCATGAGCCGTGGGATCATGACCCGAGCCGAAGCCGGCCACCCAACCTACTGAGCCACCCAGGCACCCCTACAATATTAATTTTTATAATGATCTGGTCAAAATGCTTTCTGATTTCTTTTCTTTATAATTAGTACTTTTTGGGGGGTGTATACTTCAGTAGCTCAGCTGAGAATCGACGACTGTATAATTATTACATTTTTCCTTGAAACTAATAGGTAATCTGTGAAGGGAAATTTTGAAATGATATAAATATCCCAATCCTTATCAAAATTTCCTCTTTGATGTAGCATCAGTTTTAATACTTGCCTGATTTAATCTTTACTATGATAATTGCAAAATATTTATGGTCTCACTGTATGTATTTATGAAACAACTTCCAATTTTCATCTGTAAGCAAAACCTTCTTCTCTGTACTAGTTATTTGCCACTTATTATTTGTATGAACTCATAAATTGCTGTTTTCCAATGGTTTGCCGTTTATTCCTGTACTTCATTATTTTAGATGCTCAAAGTGTCCCATAGTTGACCAGGCAGCAGAGGGGGCGAGAAAGGGAGAGACAGAATCCCGAGCAGGCTCCTTACTGTCAACATGGAGCCCAATGTGGGGCTCGAACTCACAAACCCTGAGATCATGATCTGAGCCGAAACCAAGAGTCGGACGCTTAGCAAACTGAGCCACCCAGGCACCCTACGTTTTCTTTTTTAAATACTTCTTCACTTTCAGACATGACAGCCTTATTTTATACCTATTTTGCCTTATTTTTAGAATAATCCATTTCTTCCAAGACACCTGGTTTCTTTTAGTAGAACATTAGATACAAAGAACTGTGAACTGGACATGTCCACCGCTAAGGAATGTCTTTGTTGTGCTTGGGTTCCGGACTTTGGTACCAAGAAACTGATAATCCCTACCAAGAAGAACATTCACATTGAACAGAAACTTTTAGAAATACAATACTAGTTGAAGAGGGACAGGGATAGTAAAGACAAAACAGAAATAGATGTCTAGATAAAAGGAGTGGAAGAACAGGGGAGAGAGATTTCAGAATGAGGCATATATTCTTATTTCTTCATGAAAACAACAAAAGATGATTCTCTAGAACCATGAAGCTGAATAAGCTATGCCTATCCTGACCTACCATCAAAATATTGAAGGAAAAAGAATCCGTCTAAAAATGGAATAATAGAAAAAGATGGCTGCCAAATTCTACACACAGTTATTCTACCTTAAAGACAATAAGGAACAGACAATGGTGGACATGCCAAGAAGACATATTAAAAAATCAGGTGAAGGGGCACCTGGGTGGCTCAGTCGGTTGAGCATTTGACTTCAGCTCAGGTCATGATCTCACGGCTCGTGAGTTCGAGCCCCGCGTCGGGCTCTGTGCTGACAGCTCGCAGCCTGGAGCCTGCTTCAGATTCTGTGTCTCCCTCTCTCTCTGCCCCTAACCCACTGGCATTCTGTCTCTGTCTCTCTCAAAAATAAATAAACATGAAAAAAATTTTTTAATCAGGTGAAAATTAGTATATTAAAATTAGATAAATTAAGGAAATTTTAGATGCTGTGAGTGAATAATACAAATTTGACAAACTCAGAGATGACTTAATCTAAGAAAAAGAAGATTCAAAAAGATGATTAAATTCAGAAAAAAATTAAAAGGAAAGATAAAAATGACGTTCAGAGACAGTGAATTTTAAAACACAAGAATGAACACAACAGATAATGCCTCAAGAGACCTATGGTATAAAAATTAATAAACTTTTTAAGTCAGAATGATGTAAACAAAGAGATAAAAAGAATTTGAAAACATGAAAGAAATAGCAAACAGGCAAAGAAAATCCAAAATACATATAACAGTAGTCCTGGAAGAAGAAAACCAAGAAATGAAAATGGGAAAAGGATTAAAAATATATGTATAATTCAAGAAAGTTTACTTTTTTAATATTTATTTTTTAATTTTTAACCTCTATTTATTTTTGAGAAAGAGAGGGAGACAAAGTGTGACTGGGTAGGAACAGAGAGAGAGGGAGACACAGAATCCGAAGCAGGCTCCAGGCTCTGAGCTATTAGCACAGAACCCGATGCAAGGCTCAAACCCACAAATCCCGAGTTCGTGACCTGAGCTGAAGTCAGATGCTTACGTGACTGAGCAGCCCAGGCGCCCCATTCACGAAAGTTTTCTAAAATAAAAGATTACTAGAAACGACTTTTCTGCCTGCTGGATCTGTTCACTTCTGATATTGGAGTACTGAAGTCACCAAATGTGATAGTGGATTCATCAGTTCCTCCTTGTAATCCTATTAGTTTCTGCCTATGGAGTTTGACAACCTGCCAGTAGCTGGATACATAGTAAGTACTGTGATATCTTCTTGGAGAATTGATCCCTTTATCATTATGCAATGTCTTTATTCCTAATAAGTATCCTTGCTTTGAATTCTGTTCTGTCTAATACAACTATATCTGCTTTCTTTTGGTCAGTGTTAGCATGGTCTATTTTTTTCGTCCATTTACTTTTAATCTATATGTCTTTATATTTAAAGTGAATTTCTTATAGACAGCCTATAGTTGGGTCATGTTTTTTGATCCACTGTGACAATCTCTGTCTTTTAATTGGTGCATTCAAACCTTTGACATTCAAAGTAGTCACTTTGAATGGTTTCAATATGGTTATATTAATATCTGCCATATTTGTCACTGTTTATGCTGCCCTTGTCGCTTGTTTTTATTTTTGTCTTCTACTCTTTGTTTGCCTTTTGTGGTTTTAGTCGAGTATTATCTATTATTACATTTTATCTCCTTTCTTAGCATATCAATGCTAAGCACATATTTTGTTTGTTTGTTTCTTTTTTACTTTTCTTTGATGGTTGCCTAGGAGTTTGCATATACGTTGACAGCTGACCTGGGTCCACTTTCAAATAACACTATAAAATTTCACAGGTAATATAAGGACATTATAAGGACAAAATCATCCAAATTTCTCCTTCCCATCCCTTGTATCATTGTCATTACCGCCATTCATTTAACTGATATGTAAGCATTCATAAGCATATGTTGTGTATATATGTGTGTGTACACATAATCAAATACATTTGCATTATGGCAGTGTATGTTATTATTTACATTACTGATGCTGACAGTATTATTTTGAAAAGCATGCTTATATGTTAACTCAGTTAAGAATAAGAAAAAATAAAAAAGATTTTCTTTTACCTTCACTTATTCCTTCTATGCTCTTCCTTACTCTACGTGGATCTGGGCTTCTGACTTATATTATTTCCTATTCTTTAAAAGCAGGTCTATTGGCAACAGATTCCCTCAATTTTTGTTCATCGGAGAAAGCCTTCATTTTTTCCTTCACTTTGTATTTCACAAGAGACAGAATTCTAGGTTGATGTTTTATTTTCGTTCAACATTGTAGATATTTAATCCTACTCTCCTCTTGGTCTCATGGTTTCTGAGAAGTCAGTTGTAATTCTAACCCTTGTTCCTCTAAAGTAAGGCATTTTTTTGCCTTTAGCTTATTTCAGGTTTTTTCATGTGTTTTGTTGGTGTTGTTGTTTGTTTTTGTTTTGTTTTATCTTTGATTTTCTGTAGTTTGAAAAATCTATGTCTAGGTGTGTTTTGGTTTTGTTTTATTTCCTTCTTGTTTTGTTTTGTTTTGTTTTGTTTTGGCATTTATTCTGCCTGGTATTCTTTGAGCTTCCTTGATCTGTGGTGTGATGTCTGACATTGATTTGGAGGAAATTCTCAGTCATTATTGTTTCAACTATTTCTTCTGTTTCTTCCTCTCTTTTTCCAGTATTCCCTTTACATAGTTGGCCCCCAGTCCTTGAATATTCTGTTCTGGATGTGTGTGTGTATGTGTGTGTGTGTGTGTGTGTGTGTGTGTGTTTCAGTCTTTGTTCTTTGGTTTTCAGTTTTCAAGGATTCTTTTGATAAATCCTCTAGCTCTGAAATTCTTTCTTCGGCCATGTCCAGTCTACTAATGAGCCCATCAAAGGCATTCTTCACCTCTGTTACAATGTTTTTTATCCCTAGCATTTTCTTTCGGTTCTTTCTTAGGATTTCCATTTTTCTGCTTCATTGTGTATCTATTTTTGCATGCTAGAGCTCTTAGCATATTAATCACAGTTGTTTTATTTATCTTTTCCACATATTTACTTTTTATTGAATTTGTTAATGTCACAGAGTCCTTGCACCGCCAAACTACGCCTGAGAATTCAAAGAAAGAAATGGGTACAATGGACAGCCTCACCCATCCATCATACAGTATATTAAAACTTCATTCATGGGGACACCTGGGTGGCTCAGTCAGTTAAGCGTCCAACTTCGGCTCAGGTCATGACCTCGCGGTCTGTGAGTTCAAGCCCCGTGTCGGGCTCTGTGCTGACAGCTCAGAGCCTGGAACCTGTTTTGGATTTTGTCTCCCTCTCTCTCTGCCTTCCCTGCCCCGCTTGCGCTCTGTCTCTCTTGCTCTCAAAAATAAATAAAAGATAGAAAAAAGCTTCATTCATGTGCATTTTTATAGTAAGTTCACAGTCTTTTAAAAGGTTATAACAAGAGTTGGAATTTTAAATCTCCTGCAGGTCTGCAGATTTCTAGTACAGTGATTCTCAATCTGACAATTCCCATCGTGCCTGGTTCTGATGTTCACCTCGACTCTTCAAATTGTGGGGTTCCCCCCCCCTTTTGGCATACCTTGTGATTTGTTTCTTTATAGTCCAAATGATGTGTGGGTAAAATGAACTGTTGTAAATTGGTCTTCAGTAATCTGATGGTGGGGATGCTGGAGAAGGGGAAGCATTCTACAATCCTATGGTTAGATCTCAGTCTTTCAGTGAGCCTTTGTCTCAGGACTGGGAACTTCACGAATGTCTCTCAGGGTTTTTTCCTCCCCACTTAGGTAGGACAGAATGGCTAGGGTTGGCCGAGTTGGCTATTACCCTTCTCCCAAGTCACCGAGGCTGTGATAACACCCCAGCAGGTTAGGCTTTGGTTAACTCACCTCCCTTGAAGGTGGCCTTGTTGAGAAAAATAGAATGCTCTGGTGTATTACAAAATGGCTCCTTCCCTCCACCCCTCTCCCCCGAATTGTGGGGTTTTCTATGACTGGATGACCCTAAAGTTTTACCTCTCAGACTTGTCTGCCCTGAGACCCCAGCAGTTCATCAATTACAGTTGAGATTTCCCTACCTTGATATCAGTTCCCATGGAGGTTTCTGCTCTTGAGGCTCTGCTCTGGTCCACCATGACACCCTGTATTCATCTGTCTCTCTAATGTGGGAACCAGCAGCTTGCCCTGTCCCCTTCCTTCCTTTATGGATTCAGGAAGAGTTATTAAATTTTGAGCCTGTTCATCTTTCTACTTGTTAAGACTGAGCAGGTGACTTCCAAGCTCTTCACATGTGGAACCGATATGAATCTATATATTAATATTTCATTAATAAAATGAAATAAAAACTAGGATCTTTGGCTGAATCCCACTAGGGTGCATGAGTTTCAAAGTCTTACCATCTAGGACCTACTTTCTTTAATTACTTCAAATGAAGAGACCCTGGCATCAGATGAAAAAGAGAGTATTTATAGTTGAAGTCATGAGGAGAATGACAGGGATTTTGTGAATACTTGGGAGATAAACATCAGAGATTCAGTCACTGAGAAAAATGTTTTCTGAGGAATAAGTCATTAGGCATGAATAGCTAAGTATGGGATTAGGGGCAAATCATTCAGCTTTTTTAAGCCTCGGTTTTCTCGTGTGTACAACAGGAATATTGATAATTTAGCTATTTTATAAGACTGCTATGACCATCAAACCAGTTCATAAATGTGATGTTTCCATAAATATAAAAAATCAAATATTGCATACCAACTGTTGCTGTTTTCATAATTCAAAACAATGACGTTTTTCAGATGTGTGGAGGTTTTGTTTCCAGATATAGAATAGAAATGACTGTTGGCTTCCTCCTCCAAGATTGATCCAATACAAATTTGAGACAAAAAAATACCTTCAAGGAGAGAAAAACTGTGAAAAAAAAAATCCCCGGGTAACAGAGGACTGTTTTGAAACAGTGTGTAAGGAAATAGCTTTGGCCTCGGGTAGGAGGCATTCTGGGACAGCTATGAGATGTGGAAACAGAAAGGCACCTTTGGAATTCTGATATTGTGCTATCATTGCCTTGGGACGATAAAATGTCTGCCCCCACATTTATGGTTCCTCTTGCCCATATTTCTTCAAGAGTAGTATTGAGTGGGCCTTGTGCATAGTTGGGGGTGCATAGCTGGGGGTGCAAAGGGAATAACTAACTTCAGGTGTTACATTTTTCACATCATCTATCAAATATCCCAGGGCTGCCATAAATAGAATCTAAGAAGGGTTTTCTTTTAATGAACCTCTTCTTTTCCCAGGAAAGGATAAAGCCTTACCTAAGCAGTTGTCTTGTGGGAAGTGGTAGGTTTTTCTGGTTTCTGGAACAATTTACTCTTCAGTCTTCAGTTCTTCTACTGTCTTCCCTCTCCCCTCATTTTCTTTTTTTTTTTCTTTTAATTTTTTTTTAATGTTTATTGATTATTGAGAGACAGAGAGACACAGAGCGTGAGCAGGGGAGGGGCAACGAGAGGGAGAGACACAGAATCCGAAGCAGGCTCCAGGCTCCGAGCTGTCAGCACAGAGCCCGACGAGGGGCTCAGACTCACGAACCGTGAGATAGTGACCTGAGCCGAAGTCGGAGCCCAACCGACTGAGCCACCCAGGTGCCCCTGCCCATTTTTAAATTGAAGCGTTTTTTCCCTATTGTACTGTAGGGGTTTCTTACGTATTTTAGATATCAACCCTTTAACAGACACATGGTTTGAAAGTATTTTCTCCCATTCTGTGGGTTGCCTTTTCATTTTGTTGATTGCTTCCTTTCCTCTGAAAGTCTTCACTTTGAGATAGTCCCACTTGTCAACTTTTGCTTTTAGTGCATATCCAAGAGATTATTGCCAAGACCAATGCCAAAAAGGTTTCCGCCGTGCTTTCTTCTGGTTCTTTATTGTTCCGGGTCTTATGCTGAACTCTGTAATCCATTATATGGTGCAAAGTAATAATATAATTTTGTTCTTTTGCATGTGGATATCTAGTCTTCCAATGCCATTTAGTGAAGTCTATTTTCTCATTAAGTATTTTTGGCATCTGTGTTGAAGATTGGTTGACAACATATGTGTGAACTTATTTCTAAGTTATTCATTCTGTTCCACTGATCTATATGTCTACTTTTATGCCAGGATTATACAGTTTTAATTAGTGTATCTTTGTAATATATTTTAAACTTAGTAAGTATAAGGCCATAAGCTCTGTATTCCCCTTGCTAAAAATTCCTTTCCTTTTCAAGATCTTTTTCTCATATCAATGTTAAGATTATTTATTTTCTATTTCTAAAATATGCCATTGGGGTTTTGGTAGAAATTACATTGGATCTGTAGATCCCTGTAGATAGCATGAATATTTTAGCAATATTAATTCCTCCAAACATAAGCATGGGATATCTTTCCATTTATTTTTGTCCGTGTTAATTTTTTCATGTGTTTTGTAGTTTGCAATGTACAAGTCTTCATCTCCTGGGTTAAAATTCTCAAGTATTTTATTCTTTCTTATGCTATTGTAAGTGTTAGTGGGAATGTAAATTAGTGCAGCCACTGTGGAAAACAGTAAAGAGGTCCCTTTAAAAATTAAAAATAAAAATATAAATGTTGAAAAAAAAATTTTTTTAATAAAAAAAAAAAAAAGAAATGAATTCCTATCCAGCAGTCTACATGCTTGTCCAAAGTCTATTTTGCTCTTTTCCCTCTGCACAACTGAGTCTGAAGTTTCCCAAGTCTTAAGGCACTTAAGGCACTTCCCAAGTGAATTGTTGCAGAGCTATCAATAAAACTTCGTTTAGGGGCGCCTGGGTGGCGCCGTCGGTGAAGCGTCCGACTTCAGCCAGGTCACGATCTCGCGGTCCGTGAGTTCGAGCCCTGCGTCGGGCTCTGGGCTGAGGGCTCGGAGCCTGGAGCCTGTTTCCGATTCTGTGTCTCCCTCTCTCTCTCTGCCCCTCCCCTGTTCATGCTCTGTCTCTCTCTGTCCCAAAAATAAATAAAAAACGTTGAAAAAAAAATTTAAAAAAAAATTAAAAATAGAACTACCATATGATCCAGCAAAGCCTCTTCTGGCTATATATCTCAAGGAACTTAAATCAGGATCTCAAAAATATATTTTCACTCCCATGTTTATTGCAGCATTATTCACAATAACCAAGACCTCAAAGCAATCTGAATGTCTGATGGACAAATGGATAAAGAGAATGTGGTACATAGTTACACTGGAATATTTTCAGCTTTAAAAAGGAAGGAAATCCCGCCATGTGCAATAACATAAATGAACAAAAGGACATTATGCTAAGTAAATAAGCTGGCTACAGGACAAATATTACATGATGCCACTTATATGAAGACTCTAAAATAGTCAAAATCATGGAAGTAGACAGTAAAATGATTATCTCCAAGCACTGGAGGCAGGGATAATGAGAGGTATTAGTGAAAGGGTACTAAGTTTCAATTACACAAGGTGAATGAGGTCTAGAAGTCTACTATACAGCATGATGCCTACAGCTAACAATAACGTGTTACGATCACAATGATTGCGTTTGAGTTTCTTACCATCACCCTTCCAAAGCACACTGATTTAGAAAATCACCCATAGATAAGAGAGCCTTTGTGGAAGCTCAGGAGTCCAGTGAAGAAGTTCCAGCTGGATCAAAAAATCTGAGGTTGGATGCACTGAGGAAGGTAGAGAGTAAGATGATATATTCAAAGTGCTGAAAACAAAAACAAAGACAAAAACCTGCCAACCGAGAACACTTTACCCAGCAAAGGTTGTCCTTCAGAAGTGAAGGAGGGATAGATTTTTCCAGACAAACAAAAACTAAGGGAGGTCATCATCACTGGACCAGCCTTACAAGAAAAGCTGATTAGTAACATGAAAACTAATAAAGACGTAAGACGGACTTATAAAAGTAAGGAGATATTCAAATTCAGAACACTCTAATATTGTCATATGGTGGTGTATTATTCACCTAAGGGTAAAGTATTCAAACAAAAGTATTCAAACAAATAGAGTTATAATAATTTTTTTTATTTTATACACAATAGAAAACCAAGTAAATTGTGACATCAAAAGCAAAAAAAAAAAAAGTGGTAGTGAAGAAAAACAAAGTAAAGGTTTTGAATGTGATCAAAGTTAGGTTGTCATCAGCTTAAAATAAACTTACATAATTATGTCAGCCTCATGGTAACCACAAAGCAAAACCTACAGGAGATACAAAAAAGGAAATCAAAGCCTGCCATTACAGAAAATCATCAATTCATGAAGATAAACAGTAAGACAGAAAGAAAGGAACAACAAGGGAATACAAGAGGCCAGAAAATAACTAATAAGAAGGCATTAGTAAGCCCTTACCTTTAAATAATTATTTTAAATGCAATAGATTAAATTCTCCAATCAAAATCATATAGAATGGCTGAATAGATTTTTAAAAAGCACATCACAACTTGGGGCGCCTGGGTGGCTTGGTCAGGTTAGCGTCCAACTTCAGCTCAGGTCATGATCTCACGGTCCATGAGTTTGAGCCCCATGTCGGGCTCTGTGCTGACAGCTCAGAGCCTGGGGCCTGTTTCGAATTCTGTGTGTCCCTCTCTCTCTGACCCTCCCCCGTTCATGCTCTGTCTCTCTCTGTCTCAAAAATAAATAAACGTTAAAAAAAATTTAAAAAAAAAAGAAAAAAAAGCACATCACAACTATATACTGTCTATTAGAGACTCCCTTCTGTGTAAAAACACACATAGGCTCAAAATGAAGAAATGGAAAAAGATATTCGCTGAAAATAAAAACTTAAAAACAAAACAACCAGAGCTATACTTCAATCACCCAATACACTTTAAAAACTGTAATAAGAGACAAAGAAGTTATTACAAAATGATAAAGGGGTAAAGCCATCCTGGTGATATAATAATAAATATACATGCACCCAAAGCAGTGCTTAGAAGGAAAGTTATAGGTGTAAACACCTACATTAAAAAAATAAGAAAGATCTCAAATCAATAACATAACTTTCCAACTGAGGGAACTACATCTAAGGCAAGTTGAAGGAATTATATAATTAATATACTATAATAAAAGTTAGAAAATTGAATGAAAGAATAGAAAATTTATAACAAACATTTAAAAAACCAAAATTAGTTATCTGAAAAGATCGACAAACCTTTATTTTTTTTTTAGTGTTTTTTTTTAATGTTGATTTATTTTTGAGAGAGAGAGAGAGAGAGAGACAGAGAGAGGGGCAGAGAGAGAGGGAGACAAAGAATACAAAACAGGCTCCAGGCTCTGAGCTGTCAGCACAGAGCCCAATAAGAGGCTCAAACCCATGAACTGTGAGATCATGACCTGAGCTGAAGTCGGATGCTTAACTGACTGAGCCACCCAGGCACCCCAAGATCAACAAACCTTTAATTAGGCTCAACAAGAAGAAAAGAACTTTCAAATTAATAAAGTCAAAACTGAGAAAGGAGACATTACTACCAAAATAACAAAAATAAAAAAAGATCTTGAGGGAATATGATAAGTAAATATATGACAATAAATTTGATAGCCTAGATAAAAAATGGAAGATTCCTAGGAAGACACAAGCTACTGAAACTGATTCAAGAATTGCAGAAAATATGGACAAATGGACAAACATTAAGGAAATTGAATCAGTAAACTTCCGATTAAGAAAAGTTCAAGCTGGTTTCACGGGTAAATTCTACCAAACATTTCTTGAGAAGTAGTAACAATTCTTCACAAACTCTTTCCAAAAATAAAAAAGGCAAACAATTTCTAACAAATTCCATGAGGCCAGTATTGCTCTCATAGGCCAAACACTGATTACAAAGAAATTACAAGAAGAGAAAACTAGAGACTAATATCTCTCATGAGTATAGATGTAAAAATTCTCAACAAACTACTAACAAGTGATTCCAGCAACAGTTAAGGGGGTTATGTAATATGACCAAGGGGATTTATTTTAGGAATGCAAGGTTGATCTAACATCCCCAAACCAATTAATGTAAATACACCAAGTCAGCTTTTTTAAAGGTATTTCAATACACTTAGAGAAAGCATTTAACAAAATCCAGTACTCTTTCATGATAAACAAAATTTTTAGCAAACTTAGAAGAAGAAATTTCTTAACCTGTTAAAGGTCAGGTGTAAAAATCTCACAGCTGACATCATACTTAATGGTGAAGACTGAAAGCTCCCTCTTGAAAGAAAAGGAAAAAGACTTCGATAACCACTTTCACCACTTGCATTCAACATTGTACTGGCAATTAGGCAAGAAAAGTCAATAAAGTAAAATTAAAATGCAGTTAGAATGAAAAGGAAGTACTAAAACTAACTCTTGGCAGGTGGTATGATAGAATCTACAGAAAATTAAATACACGTACACACACTAAAACTATTAGAAACATACAACATGGTAACTGTAGTTAATTATACTGTACTGCATATTTGGAAATTGCTAACAGAGTAAATATTAAAAGTTCTCATCATAAGAAAACAGTTATAACTATGTGTGGCCATGGCTCTTAACTAGACTTATTGTGGTGATCATTTCAACTATGAAACCATTATGCTGTACATTTGAAACTAATGTTAAATGTCAGTTTTATCTCGATTTAAGGGAAAAAAATTAGAGCTAATAAACAAGTTCAGCAAGTTTATAGGACAAAAGGTCAACTCACAAAAATAAATTGTATTTTTGTTCACTTGAAATTCACTATCTAAAAAATGAAATGAAGTAAACAATATCATGTAAAGTAAAATTTGAGGGTGCCTGGGTGGCTCAGTCAGTTGAGTGCCCGTCTCTTGGTTTCAGCTCACGTGACAGTTCTTGGGTTCGAGCCCTGCATCAGGCTCTACACTTCCAGTGCATGGAGCCTGTTTGGGATTCTCTCTCTTTCCCTCTCTCTCTTCCTCTCTTTCCCTTTCCCCACTCATGTTCTCTTTCTCTCTTTCTTGAAATAAATAAATAAAAGCTTAAAAATAAATAAATAAATAAATAAATAAATAAATAAATAAAATAGAATTTGAAAAATTCTTAGGAATGAACTTAACAAAATAAGTACATAATTTTCACTATGGAAAGGCAAAGCGTTGTTAATAGAAATTAAAGACGATCCAAATAAATTAAAAGACATCCCATGCTAGTGGGTCAGGCAATTTAATATTGTTAAGACAGCACCACTCCCATAATTTGGCTTTTGTAGGTAATTCTGCTATAAACATCGGGGTGCATGTCTCCCTTCTGATTAGTATTTTTGTATTCTTTGAGTAAATACATAGTGTTGCAATTGCTGGGTCATAGGGTGGTTGGTTCTATTTTTAACTTTCTGAAGAACTCCATACTGTTTCCCAGAGTGGCTGCACCAGTTTGCATTCCCACCAGCAGGGCAAGAGGGTTCCCTTTTCTCCACATCTTCGTCAACATCTGTTTTTTCTTGTGTTGTTAATTTTGGCCATTCTGACTGCTGTGAGGAGGTATCTCATTGCAGTATTTATTTACATTTCCCTGATGGTGAGTGATGTGGAGCACCTTTTCATGAGTCTGTTGGCCATCTGGATATCTTCTTTGGAAAAAATGTCTATTCATGTCTTCTACCCATTTTTTAATTGGATTATTTGTGTTTCAGGTGTTGAGTTTTAGAAGTTCTTTATATATTTTGTATGCTAACTTTTTATGAAATACATCGTTTGCAAATATCTTATTTCACTCTATGGGTTTCCTTTCAGTTTCATTGTTGTTTCCATCGTTGTGCCAAAGCTTTTCATTTTGATGAAGTCCTGATAATTTATTTCTGCCTTTGTTTCCCTTGCCTCAGGAGACATATCTAGTAAGAAGTTGCTGTGGCCAATTTCAAAGAGGTTACTGCCTCTGTTCTCTAGGATTTTAATGGTTTCCTATCTCACATTTATTTCTTTAATTCATTTTTAATTTATTTTTGTGTATGGTGTACGAAAGTGGTCCAGTTTCATTCTTTTGCACGTTACTGTCCGCTTTTCCCAACATCATTTGATGAAGAGGCTTTTTTTTTTTCCATTGGATATTCTTTCCTGCTTTGTCAAAGATTAATTGACCACACAGTTGTGCATTTGTTTCTAAATACAATAGTATTTAAAGAACTATTCTGTTCTTTGATCCATGTGTCTATTTTTGTGCCAGTACCATACCGCCTTGATTGTTACAGCTTTGTAGTATAACTTGAAGTCCAGTGGGTGGGAAGATGGGTGAAATAGATCATGGGGATTAAGGAGTACGCTTGTATTGAGCACCTGATGTTGTTTGTTAGTGTTGAATCTACTAAATTGTACACCCAAAGCTAATATTACACCATATGTTAACTAACTGGAATTTAAATTAAAAACTTCAAATAAGATAGCACTACTTCCTAAATTGGTCAACAGACTCAGTGCAATCCCCATTATAATCCCACCTAGTTTCTTTCCAGAAATCAACAAACTGATTCTAAAATTAATAAAGAGACTCAAGAGACCCAGAAGAACAAAACCAATATTAATAAATAACAAAGTTATGACTCATATTTCCTGATTTCAATAATTACTGCAAAACGAAAGCAATAGCATCTGTGATCATGGCATAAAGAGAGCTATATAAACCAAAAGAATAGAATTGAGAACCGAGAAATGAAATTTCACATTTATAGCCCATTGATTTTTGACAACGTTGCTAAGACAATTCAGTGTGGAAAGGACAGTTTTTTTTTTTCAACAAATGGTGCTGTGACAATTGGATGACCATATACTGAAAAAAATGAAATTAGATCCCTATCTCACACCATATACAGAAATTTAGTTCAAATGTTATCAAAGACCTGAATGCAAGAGCTAAAAATATAAAACTCTTAGAAGAAAGCACTGGTGTAAATCTTCACAACCTTGGATTCAGGAAGATATAATTTCTTAGATATGACACCAAAAGCATGAACATAAAAAAAAAGATAAATTCTATTTCATCAAATTAACAACTTGTGATTCAAAAGTCACCATAAAGTGAAGTTGTAACCCAATGAATGTGAGAATATATTTGTAAATCATACACCAAAGCACTTGTATCTAGAATATATAAAGAAGACTTACATCTCAATAATTTTGTCTAAGAAGACAAAAAAATGAGAAAAGATTCTGAATTGATTTTTCTCTAAAAAAGATATACAAATTGCTAACCCACACAAGAAAAAAAATGTTTAACTCCATCAAGGAAATGCAAATCAAAACCATAACAAGATATCTTTTTATATAACACAGAATCGGGGTAATAAAAAGGCAGATAACAGCAAGTGTTGGGGAAGATGTGGAAACAATCAAAATGCTCAAACTCTGCTGATGGGAATGTAGAATGATAGTATCACTTTGGAAAATAGTCTGGCAATTCTCTAAAAAGTTAAATGTAGAGTTACCACGTGTCCTGGCAATTCCATTTCTAGATACATATCTATGACAAATTAAAATGTATGTCCATACAAAATCTTATACATAAATATTCATACCAGCTCTATGCATAATAACCAAAAGGTGGAAATGACTCATATGTCTACCAATGAACTGACAAATAAAATGTGGTATATCCAAATAATGTATATCATTGAGCTATATAAAGCAATGAAGTATTGATAAATGCTATAATATGAATGAATCAAAAAAAAATTAAACTCAGAAAAAGAAACCAGTCCTTAAAGACCACATATTGTATGATTCTACTTAAATTAAATGTCCAGAATTGGCACATTTCTAGAGATATACAGTATATTCATGGTGGCCTAGTGCCAGGGGTTGGGAAAGAATGGGGACTGACAACTAATGAGTTTATGGTTTCTTTTGAGGGGTAGTGAAACTGTTTTAAAATTAGATTATAGTAATGGTTACACAACTCTGAATATATTTATAAAGCACTGGATTGTACACTTTAAATGGGAGGGTTGTATGATATGTGAATTATATCTCAGTAAATCTGTTACCAAAAAATTGATGCTATCAACTATCAATATATTAATATCTTTGAAAACTTAGACAAAATGGATATATCTCTAGAAAAGTATGGCTACTAATCATGAAGCAATGGAAAAAACTTAGTCATATGCTTTTTAAAAAATGGAAGAGTAGTTTAAAGTTCTTCTAACAAGGAAATTCCAGACATATTGATTTCACAAGTGAGTTTAATGAAATGTTCAATGGAAAGTTTATCCATATTTTACAACATGTCCAAACAATAAGAAAACAAAACAAAATGGTTACACACCAGTTCATTCTGAGTTCAGTATGTTTGCTGCCGAATCCAAAACTGTTAAAGAAAAGGGGAAAAAAACTATACAACTACTTCATCTAATGAATGCAGATATCAAAATCCTAAGTAAAACATTTTAAATTGACCCAACTCTGAATAAAAAGATAATATAGCACAACCAAACTGGTTTGATCATATGTATGCAAGACTCATTCAACATTAGAAACTTCATTAATGCATTTCACCATAGTAACATATTGAAAGTAAAACATCTCCGTAATTATCTAAATTTTAAAAAGCATTTAAAAAATTAACATCTATTCCTGATTAAAGAGTCTTAATTAATTACAGAAAGGAACTTTCTTGTCTTGGTAAAATAGTTGTTTTTAAAAACAAAATAAAAAACTTAAAATATATAGCCTTCTAAATAAGAATATGTGAGACTCATTATCTGAAAGCAGGAAAAAGACTAGTATGCTCACAAACTTTACTTCTGGTCAACGTACTACAGGAAGCCCTAGCAAACGAAAGAACTCAAGAGAAATATAGGATTGGTTAAATGATTGAAACAGGCAAAATCAAAAGGTTGTTACTGCAAATTACATACTCATTTATATACAAAAGCCAAAGTTAATCAAGAGACCAATTATTAGAAATAATAAAGAGTTCAGTGAGTTTGCTGAATATACATTATTCAAGGTCATAGGTTGCTTTCACGAGTCGTGGGCTCATGGGTGCTTACTGTTATTTAAAAATATCTAAATAAACGTAGGCTATTTGTTGGCCCACGATTCCAACGTGTCGTAATCCAGGCATCATAATTAATTAATTTTTGTGCACCTGAGTCCCAAAATGGGTTGGGGGATCATTTTAGAATACTAAGCCCTTGGGCGCCTGGGTGGCGCAGTCGGTTAAGCGTCCGACTTCAGCCAGGTCACGATCTCGCGGTCTGTGAGTTCGAGCCCCGCGTCAGGCTCTGGGCTGATGGGTCGGAGCCTGGAGCCTGTTTCCGATTCTGTGTCTCCCTCTGTCTCTGCCCCTCCCCCGTTCATGCTCTGTCTCTCTCTGTCCCAAAAATAAAAATAATAAAAAAAAAACGTTGAAAAAAAAAAAAGAATACTAAGCCCCTACGTAATACATTGTCATAGAGTAATATGTGTCACAGTGAATCTTGGTGATGGCCCATAAATCAACTTTGCTTATTTTTAGGCCTGAGCGTATGAGGTCATAGAGGTTTGTGAGATGTGCAAGAGTCAAGCACATGTGTTGTTCACAGGACATCAAAATATCTACTGATTTCATCATTCAGTGGAAAACAAGCAAACAATTATTTGACACAAAGTAGACAAAAAGAAATTGTCTTGAGTCGGCTACACAAGCATCCATTATGAATGCTAATAATTATGAAAATCTTTAAATGGGAAAATGCACTGTAAATTTTGAATGGCTCCATTGTGAGTAAAAATTAATAATTGACGTCTATTCGAGTTCATTGGCTGAAAAGATATTTACTGCTCCAGCACCAACTCAACTCCCAAAAATTGTCCGGGGAGCTTTTTCTTCACTTATTCCCTAGCAGGTTTTAGACCTCCTCTATGCTCACAAGCCTCTGATACAAACATTAATCTTCGTATCAACAACACTTCCTTGTATTATTTACTTGCATTGTACTCATAAGACTAAACTAAACTATTTGATATTCTGAGTCATTCCTGTATCTCTGGAAGCAAGTAGAGTGCATATTAAGCATTCAATAATGATCATTTAATCAATACAGGAATGATTAAACAAATAAATAAATTCTCAGGTGGACACCATATTTTATGAGAAACAATCCATTGTCAATAGATGATAGAACCAAGCCAGTTTAGCTTTGCCAACATACTCATATCTGGGACTAGTCCTCTTTATAGAGTTTTCCTTTCTGTGGCCACTGGACTCCTATTGACATTATGTTCATTTCAGGACAGAGAGTTTAAGTGTGCATCCATGACCTTCTATATTGGGCTCTATCCCAGAGTTTTGTCCTAGGTATAGGCTATACCGTTGGAGGGAGGCACTGATGAAACAGTAAGAACAATGTATACAGGACTGGTTTGCAAACTTCACAACCCGTAGAACAAACATTTCACCTGTTCCTCACACCCCTGTGGGCCAGGATTGGGATGTCAGGACTGCTTAGTTGAGGAAATCTGGATGATGGAGTTTTGTAACACATCTACCCACACTTCCATTTTGTCCAAAACACTGAGCCTATTTGGAAGGCCAAATATTTAGCTATTATTTTGTAACCAGGAGAAACTATTTAGCAGACCAGGGAATAGATTTCCTTTCTCTAGCCTAGAGGTTTTCATAGCCTTCTGGTTACTCTCATATAATGTTAACCTTAAGGATAGAAATGTCACCTTTAAAAATATCTCAAGGATCTAAACTGAATTCACTTTGAAACTTTATTACTGGATATGGCCAAGTATGTCAAGTCCTCAATTAACAGATGAAATATTATCTCCTTTTTCAGTCTTAAATGGCTTCCAAAGCATTTCATGGACATGCAAAATAGTTGGTTGATATTTTGGGGAGTATCCACGGAAGTAATTGAGCGCACTGGTAAGAGTATTTTTTGCACTAATTAAATATTCCAAACTTCTATCAAGATTATTGTCACCTATTTAATGGCTCATTGAGTTTACGGGCTATGCAAGTTCTCTTTCATCAGTAGAGTTAGGACATCCATTCTTGAAATGATAAATTAAGGAGCAGGCTAAAAACATAAAAGAACATCTGAAGATTATTCGCATTTCAAATTTTCTGACATGGACAATTCTGTTCATTGATGAGATCAGAATCTGATGAGCTTGAAGAATTCATTTTCTTCAAACAGTTTACTTCTGCTTTTTTACACTACTTAGGGCATTGAAAATTTATACTGTTTTGTGCACTTAAAATGAAGCATTTGCAGAAAAATATGTTTAATGTAATTACTAAATCTTATCTTCAATAGAAGTCTTTATTACATGTACATAAAAAGGTTGAAACATGGAATCATAAATATTATTGCAGCATTTCTGGCATAAAGAAGGAACAGAAAGTTGGCATTAGAAGTTGAGCATCATAAAGGATTCATTCGTTCATTCATTCATTCCCTCGCTTAACAAACACTGATTAAGCAACGGCTGGATGCTAGGGATTGTGTTGTGCCGTATGTATCCACTGAATAGTAAAATCGATACAAAAGATGATTTCTTGTCTAGTTAAAAAGAATAGATGAACACACATATAAAAATACACTGTGAGTTCCTACTATTCTGAACAAACTAGGAATGCGGTAATATAAAGGAAGAACAAAGGTACAGTGTAGGTGGAGTGGTAAAGACATTTAAGCTGTTATCCAATGGAAATAAGATTGAGCCAGGCAAAAACTAAGAGGACGAGTCATAGGGAATGGCTCATGTTAAGGCCCTAGAGGAAAAAAGACTTTGGTGCCCTCAAGGGTTGGAAAAGTCAGTGTTGCTGGAGTCTAAAGGGCCAAGGAAAGAGTAGTCAAAGATGGGGGAGAGACCAAGATCATGCCAGCTTAATCAGAACTTTGTAGACCATGGTAGGTAAATTGTTCAGCTTTTATTCTAAGTGTAGGAAGAAGCTTTTACGATGTCGCTTGGGTTACTCTTTGAAAAATAGATTGGAGAGGCCAATACTTGGAGCTGGGAGAGAAGCAGGTTGATTGTTATTCATAATTTAAGGATGAGATGCTGGTGGCTTGGACAAAGTGGATGTAGTGGAGATAAAGACACACGGACAAACCTGTGATCTGTTTTTGAAGGAGAAAGAATAGGAACTGATCATATGTGGGGTAGGAGAGAGTTGTCCCAGGTGGCAAAAGGGGCTATTTTACAGACAAAGACAGATGTGTTTTGTATGTGCGTGCATGTGGGGGGCATTTTGGATGTCGAGAAGGCAATTGAGTCTAAAGTTCGGGAGTTTGGATGAGAGTACTACCCTGAAAGTTATAGGAATATCGGTAATCTTGGAAAACAGAAGAATAACAGAGATCATTCAGACAGAAAATGTAGAGAAAGCAAGAAACTAGCTAGAAGGGAGCCTGGCGGATGCTAGCATTTCAGGAGCAAAGGAAACGAGCCTTGAAAAGAAAAGAGAGGAAGAATTGGGGGGCAAGACGGGTACAGGAAAGGGAAAGGGGAATGTATGACAGAGGAGAGAATATTATTCTTGAGGATGGGAAAACAAACCTACTAGAAAAGTATAACAGGATTGATGGGTCATATAGCTTTTTCATAGTTTATATAGAGATTTCCAATGTACAAAACACTTCATTCAAGTCCAGTGTTTATTTGTTCAGGAAACACCAGTGAGATCCAGTTTCAAATGATGTTCACGATAGCCTGTGGGATACATAAGCCAATACTATTGTCTGTAAAAAAATGGCTCAGATTATGTCTACTTCAGTGGAAATGGTTTTGCTACCATGAGACAGGAGAGATGTTCCAAACTGGATTTTCAGACTCAGAATTCCGTGTCTTGGGGGCGCCTGGGTGGCTCAGTCGGTTGAGCGTCCGACTTCAGCTCAGGTCATGATCTCGTGGTCTGTGAGTTCGAGCCCCGCGTCGGGCTCTGTGCTGACAGCTCGGAGCCTGGAGCCTGCTTCGGATTCTGTGTCTCCCTCTCTCTCTGCCCCTCCCCTGCTCATGCTCTCTCTCTCTCTCTCTCTCTCTCTCTCTCTCTCTCTCTCTCTCCCTCTCTGTCAAAAATAAATGTACTTTTAAAAAAAATTAAAAAAAAGAATTCCGTGTCTTATTCCCTGCGGAGGCATATTATTTAGATTATGTTAACCTTAAACAGTAATGGTAATAAAGCCTAGATACTTTAGTTTCCTGTTAAAGACTGGGTTGTTATGATTAAAGAGAAAAAGATGCAAACAAGTCATTTTAAAAATACCAGCTCCACATTTCTTATGTAATCCTTGCAGATTCAATGTCAGGACGTGGCTCTACACAGCTGTGACCAAACTGTTGCACGGGATCATACTTTTAGACTGACATGAATGGTTCGAGGCAGCTAAACAACCAATTTAGTTGATTTTGTTCCGCAAACTTGACTGGTCATTGGGCTGAACTGACCAGAAGGCACTATCATGCAAACACAGTGAGTTATGTTTCTCTAGAGATTGCAAGCTATGCATCAGAAGCTGTCTTAACTATTTCAGATCACTTGAGTAGTGCCCTGTCCCTGAAGTCACAAGGCATTTTGAATCAGCTTTGCATGAAGAATATGGTGATTTTAGAGAGACCAAGTTAATATCTGGGTTTTCTCATCTACATCAATGGGTCCTCTTCAGTTGTAAACAGAAATTGATCCTGATATAAGAGAAAAAGAAAAAGAGAAAGAGGAAGAAAGAAAGAAAAGAAAAGAAAGAAAAGAGAAGAAAAGGACGATAATTAAATTATGCAAAAAAGAAATTCTTGAGTGTTAAATAGGTCCTATCAGGAAAGGTAGGAGAATTGAACAAGGGTCAAAGACACAGAGCACCCAATCAGTGCTATTGGCTGAATTTCTGGGACGGGACTGGACCAGAGTAGGTCCTTAGGAGTTTGTTTTCGGTGTTTTGGAGTGTGTGTGTGTGTGTGTGTGTGTGTGTGTGTGTATCAGGCTGATTATCTCCATTACTGCTATTACTACTTAGTAACAATGTTGGCACGTGACATCCTTCATCATGTGGCATAATGAGATCCTACTCTATGGTGCTAAGTATTTTATGTGCTCATACAAACCTAGGAGTCAGGAGTATGCATAGCTCCATTTAACACAAGAGAACACTACAGCTTGGAGAGATTCGTCTCCTGCAAAATCACATGATTGGCAGGTGGCAGAATCAGAAACTCGGTCTCTATAAAGTCCAAGCTGTGTTCTAAAGAGTTCATCATGTCAACTTAAAATAATGATCTCTCTGGTTAGTTAATACCATTTATGGAAGGACAGCCTATAGAATTATTTTATTTCATTTTTTATTTTCCTGGTCATTTTTCTGTTTCCTTTAGACTTCTTACACGCCTGTGTGAATATATGCCTCTAATTAAAAATCCAATGCATATGGGGCACCTGGGTGGCTCAGTCAGTTAAGCGTCCGACTTGAGCTCAGGTCATGATCTCACGGTTCGTGAGTTCGAGCCCCACGTCAGGCTCTGTGCTGACAGCTCAGAGCCTGGAGCCTGCTTCAGATTCTGTCTCTCTTTCTCTCTCTCTCTCTCTCTATCTCTCTCTCTGCCCCTCCCTGACTCATGCTCTATCTCTGTCTCTCAAAAATAAGTAAAAACATTACAAAAAAAATTTTTTAAGCCAATGCATATGATTTTCAATTTCCACTTAAATTATACTATGCACAGAGACCACCAAGGAAAATAAGAAATTGACCACAAGTAAAAGAGGAAAAGTCCTAAGAGGTCTACTACGCATGAGTGAAACTCAGCTAAGACTATGTAACATATAATGTTTTGAAAGAATCAGAATGCTTCTCTTGCTATATGAAAATTACAAGCACCTTTTTTTTTTTTTTTTTTTTTTTTTTTTGAGAAAGAGAACGGCAGAAAGTGTGCTTGAGCCAGGGAAGGGCAGAGAGAGAGAGGGAGGGAGGGAGAGACTCCCGAGCAGAGTCCAACACGGGGCTCCATCTCCTGACCATGAGATCCTGACCTGAGCCGAAATCAAGAATCGGACGATTAACGGTACTGAGCCACCCAGGCGCCCCGATAAGCACCATTGTAGAAGTCAAAGATCCCTGAAAGGCATCTTCATTGCTAAAATGTTACCAGCTCCAACACCTAGCACTTGAAATGGGAAACACAGAATCTGTAATGGCTATGAAATTTGGAAAGACCAATAAAATAAGTAAATAAACAGACGACAGACAAAGAAAAATAGTAAAGAGAGAAATTAACCGCGGTAAACTTACCGTCAGACACATGATCAAAATCAGCTACGTAAGATTTTGGCCAAAGGAAGGCTGATCCTGGTCGATGCTGTTGGAATGTCTTAGAAGCAGTGAGACTTCTTTCCTGTTCGATTTGTACACCAGTCCTCCACTGTTTATATTTAGCTTCTGCTACAGATAGAAAGTGAGGACACAAAATGTTTCTCACTGTAAATTAATTTCTCTATTTCATAAAGAAAAAAAAAACCAGGACTTCGGATTTCTCGGTAGGTAGAAATACAAATCTATTCGTTTCCTCTAAGGTAAGATATATAGACAGATCTCCCTGTGTTTTGCTTTTGTTGTTGCTGTTGTTTTGTTTGTTTGTTTGTTTTCAAAATAGACTATTCAGTGGAATAAGGTATGACTGATACAAAACATGTATGCAGCTCTATTCCTTACATTTGGTTAAAAATATTGTTTGCGTTTGTCACCAACTGATGGCCCAAATTAAGACGGCAGAGGCTTACCTCCAAAATAAAAGTTATTTACATTTCTATCTCTCACGCAAAATAAATACATACCTTCTGTCTGTATAATATGCAAAGTAGGATCATTTAAAGGAGGGGGGGGAAAAAGTAGAACTGCCGAAAATAACGTTTTGAAAAGTTTTCGGGCAAGTGGTCACAGCCTCTTGGGAACACTTTGAACTAGAGCTCAAATAAATGGGATTGCGTCACCTCGCACAGACTCCTAATCAGGCTGTCTTTGTTCTGCAGCTCATATTGTACCTAGAAGTTCGTTTCCAATACCTGCACATATTATTCTATTCATATGTAAATGGATTGAAGATGTTATTCTTTCTTCCCTACAATCTGCTCTTAAAGCAATAATAAAATTTATGAACGAGTGCCATGAGAGGTGGAGGCTTACGGACACTGGCGTGTTCTCACTTTGCACCGAGCCCACGGTGGCGATCTTCAAGGAGCAGCTGTGTCTCCTTCCCTCAGGGATCTATTTGAACATGAAGGGGTTATCACTGGAGCCGTTATTGGCGTTAGACATTTCCACTGATAGGACATTTGGATTCCAATGGCAGTTTTATGGCTCTCTAGACATCTTTGATAGGAGACGAGGCGTGTGGATGGTACCACTCCCTGTCAGGAAAGGGAAGAAAGTCTGTTGGTCACAAGACGATGGGGAACCACATGCCCCGGGTTCTACTCCTGGCTTTGCGGGTCACCTGCTGGAAGCCTTGAAAAAGCCACATGAGATTACCGGGGGCTCCCTTTCTTCTGTGTGCAGATTAATTGCCTGTGGCGAATGCTGTGTGCAAATTTCAAGGGCAATTGAGTCCCACGTGCTTTCCCACTTGCTCCTCTTCTGTTGTGGTTTTTTGTTTTGTTTTGTTTTTTTTTCCTCTCTCTCTCTTGTTTTTAAGGGCATGAGTTGCCGATTTTATGTGCAATTAAGTTGTGCATACCCCAAGCTAACTCGGGTACCTCAACTCCACTTTAAAACTATCATCTAGGGGCGCCTGGGTGGCGCAGTCGGTTAAGCGTCCGACTTCAGCCAGGTCACGATCTCGCGGTCCGTGAGTTTGAGCCCCGCGTCAGGCTCTGGGCTGATGGCTCCGAGCCTGGAGCCTGTTTCCGATTCTGTGTCTCCCTCTCTCTCTGCCCCTCCCCCGTTCATGCTCTGTCTCTCTCTGTCCCAAAAATAAATAAAAAACGTTGGAAAAAAAATTTTAAAAAATTAAAAAAATTAAAAAAAAAATAAAACTATCGGCTATAAACACATCCGTGATATCTGATGTCTTCAGGGAGGAACCTAATTCTGCTTTGATGGAGACATTGAATGGGGGTGCTTCTTCCTATTTTCACAAGAATGCTGTAGGTATTAGTTTAAACCACAGGACATTCCATTCTTAAGTGCCTTAGTTTATCAGTCTGTCAAGAGATCAGGAAACAAAGCACGTCTACAGACTGCCTAGATTTTTAAAGAAAGCAAAGGGTTAATCATGCATTTTTTTATAAATCCAGGATACCTATAGCTCTTGCTTCTAATGTGCCTTAGGTTGTGTTCCATGTTTAAAATGATAGCTTTATTTATTACTATATAATAGTATATTTATTAAATATGAATATATTTAATATTTATTAAAGGATGTGAATCAACTACGTTCTCTCCCAGAAAGAGCTTTTTGTCAAGAGGGCTGTCTGGGTCAGACAACTGTGGTTCAATCCGTTTTGTTAACAAACAACTGTGATTTTGAGAAAGTTACTCTCCTATGAGCCTAGGTTCCTCCTCCGTCGAATGAGGGAAAACAAACAAAGGTAAAAACAAAACTCACCTTGGAGGATACCTGTTCAGGTGAAATTAGACAATACCAGCCTCCATCACACGCTCAGAAAACAGGGAGAGTGATTATTCACAGCCTCTCAAAAGTTCCCTTTCATTTCAAGATGATCCTGTGCTGAGAACCAGGTAGAATCCTAGTGAACAAGCACTAAAAAGGCTGAGGGAAATCAACCAGGGTCTTGGACCCTGAGTTGGCCAAGAAAATGAGTGTAGATTTCAGGGTTTCAACCATTTCCCTGCAGTCGTGGGGCAGCATGGGGGTGGTAGTCATCAGGTTTTTGGTCCCCTTACCAGCCTTCCCTCCCTGTTACAAATCCCAGAGGTGGGGGGACCAGAATTCCTTCCACTGATGGAGGCGAAGATCCCTGCATCAGCGCTGGGGGCGTCCATCTGTCCGTTTCCTTATGGGCCTCCCTCCTCCTGTCTTCGAAATCTTCCTCTTAGCACTCTTCATATATATTTTATAAATATAATTTTATATTTATAATGTTTATATTTTATAATATAAACTTACACTTTTATAAATATAATATTTTATAAATATAATTTTACATTTACAATCTTTGTATTTTATAATATAAACGTATATTTATAATGTCATAAATATACTATTGTATAAAGATGATTTTCAATATATGATCATAAATTATAAATCTTTGTAAACATAAATATATAAATATTATACCTATTATATAAGCTTATAGATTGTACATTTATGTGTGTATATTTATTATATATAATTTAATATATAAAACATATAACTCGCACAGTGTCACATTGAACAAGTTATGCTAGAGATAATAAATCCCACAACTGCTATTTCTGTCTGAAAACTATGACACAGTGTGGTGAAAGCGCCAAATAGTCTGGGGCTTGTCCCTGTTTGCGAGGGCTTTTTCTTCGCATATTTTACTGTCAGTTTCTTGACATTTTTGTCAGCTTAGAACTGGAGGGCATAGGTGCCGGCGGCAGGTCTCACCACATTTTTATTCTCCATTGCATTTTCAGAGACTGTGGAAAAAAATAAAATAAAACCGGGGGGCAGGCGGGGATGGGGGGCGCGCAGGAAGCGCCGGGAAGAGAGGTGATGATGTCAAAGGCAGAGCAGCGTGAGGGGCAGACTCTGAAAGTCAGAACGCGCAGTTTTTCACTGGCAGCTGGCGCTCTGCGTACAAGGTGAGCCCCCCACGCCCCCGCCCCCCACGGTCCCCCCCACCCCCGAAGAATCCTGACACGAGACATGCCATTTTCTCATTTCCTCATTACGCCAGGCAGATAGAAGGGAAATCTATGAACCTGCTTGCAAAAGATATCTTTTTACTTTTTTTTTTTTTTCTCTCTTTTCTATCCCTCCTCCCTCCAGCCCCCCCCCCCCCCCCACCCCGCCAACAAACTGTGCATTTCTGGGCAGTGAAGGGTGTCTGCGCAGCACAGCTATTGTTTTCCTAGTAACATCAGCCCTGGCTCTAATCAACCCTTAAGGTTGTCTGCCCTTTAGAACTAGAAGCCTTTTCTTTTCTGGGTTTTGGTTTTTGTTTTTGTTTTTCTTTTTTAAAATTCGTGTCGAGAATGTACAGAACGACATTCAAGAAGTGATAATGTGGAAACACCTTTTCTCCCCGCCCTCCCCCCTCACAGCTTTTGTAAAGAAAAGGGAAAAAAATAAATGAATAGGCCATCATGGGCGTCTACTCAGTTTTGGCCCCCAACAACAGTGAAATAACAATAAAATAACAGTAATGGTAGTAGCTATATTATATAGAGTCCAGAACCATCTTCCCAAGGAACCCCATCTAAAATGTATTTTAGGGGCGCCTGGGTGGCCCAGTCGGTTAAGCATCCCACTGCCGCTCAGGTCATGATCACAAGGTCGGTGAGTTGGAGGCCCCTGTGGGGCTCTGGTCTGACAGCTCAGAGCCTGGGGCCTGCTTCAGATTCTGTGTCCTCTTCTCTCTGTGCCTTTCCTCCACTCACATTCAGCCTGTCTCTGAAAAATGAGTAAATCTTAAAAAAATTTTAAATGTATTTTAATGTCTCTCTCTATTTTTTAAATTTTATTCTCCTTTATCTTACTTCTTTCTATAAGAAGATATTTCCCAAACTCTTCATGAAGGGGGGGGGGGGGGGAATGTGTTTCCTTATTAAGTACATTTGGCTAATGCATATTCCCAGGGTTTATTTATAACAGAGTCTTTTTATTCATCAGACCATTTATTAATATGGAAGGGGGTCACAGAGCTCTTAGGGGCAAGAGTATATAATTTCAGCAACATAGTTCTAAGTTACCTTTCTGAGCATATTCATTATAGGCTTTATTCAGCACATCTGATGATTCGCTTTCCTTGCAAAGGAAGTTCAAGTATTTGGCAATTTCCGGGACAGCCAAAAGTTTCTTCACAAATCATTACCAGCGTATGCTGATGTTGTCTTGGATGTTTGACCAAAATATTGATTAAGTCTTTAAAAAATAGGTGGGGCACCTGTGTGGCTCAGTTGGTTAAGCATCCCACTCTTGATTTTGGCTAAGGTCATGATCTCCGTGTTCGCGAGTTCAAGCCCCACATGGGGCTCTGTGCCCTCCCCCACTCATTCTCTCTCTCTCTCTCTTTCAAAATAAATAAATTTTTTTTAATTTTTTTTTTAACATTTATTTATTTTTGAGACAGAGAGACAGAGCATGAACGGGGGAGGGGCAGAGAGAGGGAGACACAGAATCGGAAGCAGGCTCCAGGCTCTGAGCCATCAGCCCAGAGCCTGACGTGGGGCTCGAACTCACGGACCGCGAGATCGTGACCTGAGCCGAAGTCGGACGCTCAACCGACTGAGCCACCCAGGCGCCCCGCAAAATAAATAAATTTTAAAAATAAATAAATAAAAACAACAACAAAAAAAGCGGGAGACAAGAGTAAAAACAAATAAAATAGCTTTTAGTAGCCTGCCGAGATAGCCCTGCTTGCATTGACAATATAAACAAAATTAGGTGTGAAACGTGGTCAGAAGAAGCAAAGTCCAGTATCCTGGTGAACATCTGCACACACATCAGTAGGGTGACCTCCTATCAGCAGAATTATTGAGTCAAAGGATTGCATTTTCACAAATTTGACAGATGTCACAAACTGCCTTCCAACCAGGTCACATTGATTTATACTTCCCCCAAGATCTTTATGTGGAGGGCTCTTGTCTGTTAATTTTCTCTTTCATGTTATTTCATTTCTCTGTTGGGCTCTAAATGAACTTTAGCTGATCTTTGGAAAGGCTTATAGCCAATCTATAAATTAATTTGGGGAAATTCACATCATTACAGTACTGAATCTTACTACAAAGGGGCACGAAATCACTTTTTTGCCCTTCGTGGAATTTTCGTTTTCCTTAGATGGGTTTTCAATGTTTCTTGCGGTGCTTAGGCATTGTATGCATTGCCTTGTTATTTTAATCAGGGGTTGCCTGTTGTTCTAAATAAAGCTTGCTGGAACAGGGCCACGCCCATCATTTACATACAGTCTACACTGCTTAAAGTTGTATAGTTGCGGCAGAGACCATATGACCTGCAAAGCTTAAAATAGTTACCATCTGGCCCTTTACTGAAAAGTTTGTTGACTCCTGCTTGAGATCATTTGTTTCCTTTCATTGTATTGTCAGTATTTACTTCTACATGGAAAAATTATTATTTATAACATCTTACTACTAAATTCTCTCAATTATTATAATTTCTGATGATTCCCCTGAGGTTTCTAGGTATGTAAGGTGTCCTACGAAAATAGTTATAATTTTATTTTCATATTCTCACTATATTTATCTGCTATTTCGTCATTTGTCCAGTTCGATTGATAAATATATAAAATATTGAATGTTTCCTTTATTTATATAGAGTTATGTTTATTTCTCTCTATATACTGTTTTATAAATTTTTAATGTTTATTTATTTTTGAGAGAGAGAGAGAGCAAGCAGCAGAGGGGCAGAAAGAGAGGAAGACACAGAATCCGAAGCAGGTTCCAGGTTCTAAGCTGGACGCGGGGCTCAAACCTGTGAACCATGAGATCATGACCTGAGCTGAAGTCGGACACTTAACCTACTGAGTCACCCAGAACCCCTGATGTTACATTATTTATTCCTATTTTATTAAAATACATTTTAATCAAAAAATGGACATTGAATGTAGTCGAGTGTTTTCCCACAACCATTGAGATATTCATAAATACTGTTGTCCTCTGATCTTTGGATACAATTCATTTTATGAATAGATTTTTTCATTTTGAAGCCATTTAGGGATGAGCTCCACCTGGTTGGAATATGTTATTCTTTAATGATCAAGTTGAATTTTCTTTGCTAATAATGCATTGGTACTCTGCAACAATATTCAAATGTAAATATATATATATATTTCTGTATTGCTCAGGTTCTGTGGTTTGTAAGTTTAAGATGTTTTAACATCATATTGGGTCTATAAAAATAGGTTGACTGTCTCCCTTTTTTTTTTTTTTACATGACTTGGATTAGTTAAGAACATCAGAATTGTTTTTTCATGAATGGTTAAAAGAATATACCTATGAAACCATTTAGACAGTGGCTTTTCCTGGACAGTATTCCTGTAATACATCTGCCAATTTTCTACGTTGCTAATGTACAAAATGCTCTGTATTTGTGGGAAGGAATTTGGTATCTCATACTTTCATTAAAAACTAGCCATTTCATTCAGACTCTCAAATGCATTTATATAGAATAGATTTGGAAAATGCATTTTTCGCAGATCTTTAAGGATTTTACAAGTTTACTTTTTATGTATCTTGATGATATTACTTACATACTTTAAGAAAACTGAGGGCAAAATCAAAACAGAGAAGGACAGATAATGAAAGACATGGTGGCAATATCCCAGGATGATTTACGGGATAGATTTCCCTGGATCAGAGCTGCCTAAAAAGGCAGTCGGCTAAAAATAAAATTAGGGGGTCCCTGGACAAAGAAAACAAATGAATTGTAAGTAATAGAGAGGATACAAAAATGGAAGTTATAAATGAGAAGGTGAAGAGGCATCTTTCAAAGATAAAGGTAATTAGATGCTTAAAAATAACAAACAGGGTTGTAGGAAGAATATCTCTGAACAGTTAGGAATCAAACCATAAAAATGGCATGTTTTTGAGCTTGTTATACAGAAGGAGTTTAAGCGAAGAGAATATGTGCAACCTGGAAATGAGGGGTGTTCTGCACTCACATGGGTGTTGTAAAAGTGAGTCACTAGAAAAGAAAATGTAGCTGAAGCACCCCATTTGGTTCTGCCATGGTCAATATTTCTATAGTCATAATGTGTATTAGGCATTTTCAAATTTAGAATCAACCTATAGACAACACTTGAAAGGCATCAATGGAGTCTGAAAGTGATTTGTATGTGCCGCCATGGAGAGAGAGAGGGGTGAGGCTGGGAGAGAGGAACAGAGGAAGAGAAGTTAGGGGCTTCAAATTCCCATCTTATACAGACTCAGACATTTAACTGACTGAGCCACCCAGGCACCTCATCATATTCCTTATTAAAAAAAAAAGAGGGGCGTCTGGGTGGCTCAGCCGGTCGAACGTCCGACTTCAGCTCAGGTCATGATCTCACCGCTCATGAGTTCGAGCCCCGAGTCGGGCTCTGTGCTGACAGCTCAGAGCCTGGAGCCTGTTTTGGATTCTGTCTCCCTCTCTCTGCCCCTCCCTTGCTTGCGTGCTCTGTCTCTGTCTCTCACAAATAAACATTAAACAATTTTTTTTTTTAAAAGACAAAGAAGAAGGAAAAAAGAAAAAGCAAGTCATTTAATCCGTGATTGGCAAAACCCGCTGGACATCAGATTCACCTGGGTAGCTGAGAAAAAGCACAGATATTTTGAGTCCCCTCCTGGAAATGGCTGAGCAAGTCTGGGGGAGGACTCTAGGAATCTCACGATTTTAAAAGTATTCCAAAGGATCCTGAGGCACATTCAGGTTGGAAACCACAAACTGCACGGCTCTTGTTTCCTTTTTCCTGGCCGATAGGAAACTGCAAGTGAAATGAGCTCTTGTGAGATTCCACAACCCCTGTATCTTTTCCCCTTGACCTTGTTTTTCTTTTTAACATTTAGTTTATTTTTTTTATAAAGGATCCTTTTGTTTGTTTTCTTTCAAATTTTAATTTACCGTCTAGCTAGTTAACACATAGTGTGATCTTAGTTTCAGGCGGAGAATTCGGTGATGAATCGCTCAGGTACAACACCCAGTGGTCACCACAAGTGCCCTCCTTCAGGCCCATCACCCCTTTAGCCCATCCCCCACCCACCTCCCTCCATCAACTCTGTTTGCCCTCTATCATTAAGAGTCCCTTATGGTTTGTTTCCCTGTCTCTTTTTCCCCCTCCCATACGTCCACCTGTTTTCTTTCTTAAACTCCGCATATGAATGAAATTCTTTGGTATTTCTTTCTCTGATTGATTTATTTTGCTTAGCATCATACACTCTAGCTCCATCCATGTGAGTCCAAGGGGTAAGATTTCATTGTTGTTGACGGCTGAGTAATATTCCGTTGTATGTATATACCAACATCTTCTTTATCCATTCATTCGTCAATGGACACTTGGGCTTTTTCCATAGTTTGGTTATTGTTGATAATGCTACTATAAACATCGGGGCGCATGTGCCCCTTCAAATTTGTATTTTTATATCCTTTGGATCAATACCTAGTAGTACAATTGCTAAGTCATACGATAGTTCTATTTTTAACTTTTGGAGGAACCTCCATACTGTTTTCCAGAGTGGCTGCACCAGTTGGACTTCTCACCAACAGTCGAAGAGAGTTCCCCTTTCTCTGCTCCCTCACCAACGTATGTTGTTCCTGTGTTGCTAACGTTAGCCATTCTGACAGCTGTGAGGTGGTATCTCATCATGGTTTTGATTTGTATTTCCCTGCTGCTGAATGATGTTGAGTATCTTTTCATGTGTCTGTCAGCCATCGGGATGTCTTCTTTGGAAAAATGTCTGTTCATGTCTTCTGCCCGTTTCTTAACTGGATTATTTGTTTGGCGGGGTGTTGAGTTTTATCAGTTCTTTATAGATTTTGGATACTAACCCTTTATCAGATACGTCATTTGAAAATATCTTCTACCATTTCGTAGACTGCCTTTTAGTCTTGTTGATTGCTTCCTTCACTGTGCAGAAGCTTTTTTTCTTGATGAAGTCCCAATAGTTGATTTTTGCTTTGGTTTCCCTTGCCTCCAGAGATGCGTCTAGTACGAAGCTGCTCCCGCTGAGGTCAAAGAGGTTGCCGCCTGTGTTCTTCTCTAGGGTTTTTATGGTTTTTCGTCTCATATTTATGTCTTTCATCCATTTTGAATTTGTTTTCACGCATGATGTAAGAAAGTGGTCCAGTTTCACTCTCCTGCATGTTGCTGCCCAGTTTTCCCAACACCATTTGTTGATGATGCTGTTTTTTTTTTCCTTTAGATATTCTTTCCTGCTTTGTCGAAGATCAGTTGGCCATATCATTGTGGGTCCATTTCTCACTTTTCTATTCTGTTCCATTGAGCCATGTGTCTGTTTTTTGTGCCAGTACCATACTGTCTTGATGACTACAGCCTTGTAATATAGCTTCGAGTCCAGAATTGTGATGTTTCCGGCTCTGGTTTACTTTCTGAGGTTTGCTTTGACTATTCAGGGCCTTTCGTAGTGCCGTACAAATTTTAGGATTGTTCGTTCTAACTCTGTGAAAAATGCTGGTGGTATTTTGATAGAGATTGCATTAAAAGTATAGATTGCTTTGGGTAGTATAGACACTTTAACAATGTCTGTTCTTCTAATCCATGAGCGCCAAACTTTCTTCCATTTCTTTGTGTCCTCTTTAATTTCTTTCATAAGTGTTCTATGGTTTTCAGGATATCGTTCTTTTATTTCTTTCTGGTTCGGTTTATTCCTGGATATTTTATGGTTTTTGGTGCAGTTGTAAAGGGGACTGATTCCTTGATTTCTCTGTCTGATGTTTCGTTATTGGTGTATAGAAATGCAACCGATTTCTGTATATTGATTTTATACCCTGAGACTTTGCTAATTTCACGTATCAGTCCTAGCAATTTGTTGGTGGAGGCTTTCAGGTTTGTTACGTACCATATCATGTCATCTGCGAATAGTGAAAGTTTGACTTCTTCCTTGCCTGGCCTTGATTTGTAAAACCTAATGGACTTTCTAAACAGGTGGTTTCGATGGAGTCTGTTTTTATGCCACTTTCATAATCCAAGAAAATCTGCGCTGCAAAGGTCTGTCTACAGCGGCCTGGGCAGTGGGAACATAGCTGCTCACCTAGCACGTTCCCTCAGGGCTGCCAAAAGGACTGTGGTGTGGATACGGCAAGTTGGCCGTATGCCCAAGTGCAGTGGTATATGAGTGTGAGCTCATCCGCCAAGAGCTGTGTATTTGCATTATGCACGACTTGGAAAGAACAAAACTCTTGAGTAACGTGGGAGAGAGGCAAAGTTGTCTTAAGGAAACTCTCCGTGAGAATCTCACTGAGGGAAAGGGAAGGATGGCACTCAGAGTCTTGTGGCTCGCAGGGTGCTTCAATGTTCTGGGTGGAGAGGAAAAGCCATGCTTTGGGCTTTTCTGTGACACGGAGAGCTCTCTGTGGTATCCACTTTTGTTATTTCAGGCAATTTAAAAAATCTGGATGTTGAGACATTACATGTCATGAGGCTCTTCCCTCAGTGGGCTCTCAGAAGCAAGCTAGCAAAAACTTCCAGAAGTGACCGGAAGGTGTTACGGCTGCCACCGCTTGATTCGGTCTCAGAATTCTTTCTCCCTTGATCTTCAAAACCAACCTTCTCGTAATTAGCATGTTTACAAGACAGAAGGGAGAACAGAGCTGGTTACCCAGAGTTCACCTTGATGTTGGATTGTCTCACCCACACGGGTCACTCTTTCTTTCTGTCTTAAAAAAGCATTAGAGGCGGAAGGCAGTGAAAGGGTGGCGGGGAGACTTTCAGGTCCTGAAAGAAACTGTGTGGTAAGCAGACTCAGACAAGTGAGCTCCTCTGGAATCACTGATCTTCGACTGGACATCACGTGGGGGCTGCCGCGTTTGAACAATGACCCGAGCCTTCTGCAGCCCATTAGCCACAAAGCCCCCGGGCAGGTGTCTTCAGAAGTATGAAGAAAGAATTAAGCATGAAAAGTGTGTTGTATGTCCCGCTTGTGTTAGAGTTCTAGCTGAGACAAAGTGAGTTTTGTGGAGTCTTGTCCTCTCTTCCCTAGTGAGCTTGGAATTGGATATTAAAGAAGAAAAACAAAGGGATATTTGTCTTAAAGCTGAGAGCACGGAACAAAACAGAGTGTGGGAGGCCGGTTAACCCTTCTCGTGGGCTTCCAGAAAGCTGTCGCCTTGCTTTTTACATATGCGTACGTGCTTATAGAAAACGTGGAAGACAAATAGTATCATGGTCATGTGTATAAGTATTGACTTTATGTATATGTGAGACTTTAGCGTAGCTAGAAGTAAAAAAGAATGAGTGCATGGATTGGCTACTCCTGTAAGAAATGTTTGCTTTCTAGAGCTTTTCTTGTGTCTGCAGTGGAAGCAAAGAAAGAAAGAAAGAACAAGAGAAAGAAAGAAAGAAAGAAAGAAAGAAAGAAAGAAAGAAAGAGGGAAGGAGGGAAGGAGAGAGGGAGGGAGGGAAGGAGGGAGGAGGAAAGAAAGAAAGAAAGAAAGAAAGAAAGAAAGAAAGAGGAAAGAAAGAAAGGAAGAAGAAAGACAAAGGAGGGATGGAGGAAGGAAGGAAGGAAGAGAAGGAAGGAAGAAAGAAAGAGAAAGAGGAAGGAAGGAAGGAAGGAAGGAAGGAAGGAAGGAAGGAGAAAGAAAGAAAGAAAGAAAGAAAGAAAGAAAGAAAGAAAGAGAAAGAAAGGGGGAGGGAGGAAAGAAAAGAGAAAGAAAGAAAGAAAGAAAGAAAGAAAGAAAGAAAGAAAGAAAGAGGGAAGGAGGGAAGGAGAGAGGGAGGGAGGGAGGGAAGGAGGGAGGGGGAAAGAAAGAAAGAAAGAAAGAAAGAAAGAAAGAGGAAGGAAGGAAGAGAGGAAGAAGAAAGAAAGGAAGGAAGAAGAAAGATAAAGGAGGGATGGAGGAAGGAAGGAAGAGAAGGAAGGAAGAAAGAAAGAGAAAGAAAGAGGAAGGAAGGAAGGAAGGAGAAAGAAAGAAAGAAAGAAAGAAAGAAAGAAAGAAAGAAAAAGAAAGAGAAAGAAAGGGGGAGGGAGGAAAGAGAAAGAAAGAAAGAAAGAAAGAAAGAAAGAAAGAAAGAGAGGAAGAAGAAAGAAAGAAAGGAAGAAGAAAGACAAAGGAGGGATGGAGGAAGGAAGGAAGGAAGAGAAGGAAGGAAGAAAGAAAGAGAAAGAGGAAGGAAGGAAGGAAGGAGAAAGAAAGAAAGAAGAAAGAGAAAGAAGGGGAGGGAGGAAAGAAAAGAGAAAGAAAGAAAGAAAGAGAGAAAGAAAGAAAGAAGAGAAAGGAAAAAGAGAAAGGAAAAAGAGAAAAGAAGAGAAAGAAAGAAAGAAAGAAAGAAAAAGAAAGAAAGAAAGAAATGAAGGAAGGAAGAAGAATGGAAGAAAGAAAGAAATGTTTGCTTTCTGCCTAGGTCAAGGTAACAACATCCAGATTGGGGAGAAAAAGAGACACAAAATAGCATTTATTTCTGATTGTCCCTAAATCCTGTGAGTGAGAGGAGAGATGCCATTTCTCCGACTACGTTATATGGTTAGCAAAAACACCAGTGGAGGGAGAATTCTCGACAGGCTTATTGCATTTAGGCGTATTTTTCAAATCTCTAACTTTATTTGAAATAAAAACATAGACGTGATACACAGCAAAGCAAGTTCTCACTCTACCCAAATGATCTTCTCCTTGCTCTATTTCTGTGCCCAGAGAGAAAAGAAAAGTAATTCAAAGACTTCTCTCATGTTCAAAATACTAGAGGCTAAGAAATTCTAAGAGAACTTAGATAAATCAAATATTCTCTCCCTTTTGTCTCCTACAGTGTGGAGTCTCCAGCGGTGACAGGAGTGGGACCCTAAATGCGCTAAATACACTATGGACCCTCTTTATCATCATTCAGTTGTGGGGATCCGCATCCTCAGAAACCAGGAATTCTTGCAAAAGAACAAGCCAGAGGGGACTGTGTTTTTTGTTTTGGGTTTTTTGTTTTTTTTTTTTCACATCTCTGGGCAGCAGCAGCTCTCTATAACAAAAAACAATGCGACCCTATTGCCTTGAATTGCCTTAGGTAGAAATCGTCTCCCCCACCCCTCCGCCCGCCCCCCCTCCCACCACCCAGGAGAAATTTTTAGCCACTTGTCGAGTGCAATAAACGCAGTTTATCTGTCACTGCAATTTGTTCCCGCTCCTCACTTGCAAAGCCTAAAGCTTGTGTATTTCCAGGAATGTCCTCCTCTCCAACCCTCAAAATGTTGCCCTACCCCTCACCCCTTTTAGCCGTGGGAACATTACAGACAATTAAATGAAGTGTATGTGTGATGGCAAGATATTACATTTACAGCCTTTTGAACTTGCTTCTACGGCACCCTTAGGTCATATGAGAACATCCGAGCAGGGACCCTGAAGAACAATAACCGAAGCCCTCTTTTCTCTTTGTTCGACCGCTTTCTCAGACGACAAGGAGTTCAGGGTTTTGACGTATGAGCTTCCTCCCCGTGTCACCTGCAGGTTTCAGTGGTTGGTACCGAAACAGGTTGCGTGTTCCCCAATCGGGTCAGTGAAGTTCTGAGAGTTAACAGTCATGGTACGTACAGGTGTTGAGTTGTTTTGCCCATGGTCGGGAGAACAAGGTCTTGGCTCAATAATGAGAGTGATCATTTATTGCCCATTTTCCCCATGCCAGGCAGGCCCTGGACCGACAGCCCTCCTACCTCTTCTGTGTACTCTTTTCAATAACCCGCAAAGTAGGGTGGTTATCCGCGTTTATGGGTAGGAACCGGCAACGGCTCTTTATAGTAAGACGTGGTGGAAAAATGCGGGTAGATGACCACCTAGTTGGCACACTGTTGGAAAGATTATACAGCAAATGTCCGAGAGCTGCGCGTACAGTATGTTTGGGATGCGTCATTCTAATTATAATACACATCGAGACTGTTTACTGTTCTTGCTCCTACAGCATAAACCACCCCTAAGTTAGTGCCGTAGAACAATCCCCGCGTATAACCTGAGTTCTGTAGGTCAGAATTTCTGGCCAGGGCTCATCTGGGAGTCTCTGCTCAGGGTCAAACAAGGTTGAAATGAACCTGGCAGCTAGGGCTGGGTTATCATCTGGAGCTCAGGATTTTCTAAGCTCATTCAGGTTAATGACAGAACCCAATTCATCATGGCAGTAGGGCTTATGGTGATTTGTCTCTTTGTGGCCAGCAGGAGGGGGTCTGCTGCTACTCCGGGTCCCCATTAGCGCTCATCTAATGAGGGCAGCCTCGCTCCGTGTACCCCCCCTCTGGAGGAGCTCTAAGTCTACTGATTATGGACCTTAACTGCATCTGTAGAATGTCGTCTGCTCTATAAGGTAACATAATCATGGGAATAATATTCCATCATGTTCACTGGTCCTGCCCACAATTATGTGGAAGGAAATTATAAAGAGCACCTTGGCCAGGGGCTAGACTCCTAGTGGGGCCATCTTGAATTCTGCCCACCAAATAAGAGTGTCACCACCCTGTTTTTCCCCCCTCATTGGTTACAGTGTGGACATAGGCCGGCAGAACTACAGCTTGTTTTATTTATTTATCTTTTTTATTTTTTATTTTTTTTTGTTACATGTATTCATTTTTGAGAGACAGAGACAGAGCACAAGTGGGGGTAGGGGCAGAGAGAGAAGGAGACACAGGATCGGAAGCAGGCTCCAGGCTCCGAGCTGTCAGCACAGAGCGCGACACGGGGTTTGAACCGATGAACTGCGAGATCATGACCTGAGCCGAAGTCCCATGCTTAACCGACTGAGCCACCCAGGCGCCCCGAGATTGTTTTATTTTTAAAAATGCTTTCTAAGATGTGGTTCAGTTGTCCAAAAGCAGGTTTAAAATGTTCAGCTTGATGAAAAATGTGTAACTTGTATCTTATTTCAATGGGTATCTTCTCTTTTAATTTTTTTTTTCAACGTTTTTTTTTTTTTTTTTTTTTTTTTTATTTATTTATTTTTGGGACAGAGAGAGACAGAGCATGAACGGGGGAGGGGCAGAGAGAGAGGGAGACACAGAATCGGAAACAGGCTCCAGGCTCCGACCCATCAGCCCAGAGCCTGACGCGGGGCTCGAACTCACGGGCCGCGAGATCGTGACCTGGCTGAAGTCGGACGCTTAACCGACTGCGCCACCCAGGCGCCCCTCTTCTCTTTTAATTTTATAGATGTTTTAAAGAATTGAAAAATAACGTTTTTTAAAGTATATGTAAAAAATAATTCCAATTGAATGAGTGTTTTTTTTAACACTTTCTTGATTCGCATTTGTGGGGAGACACTGTCGGCCGTGGGCTCTCACTGTCCCCACGTGGCCTTGCTGAGTGCGCCACGCCGCAAAGCCTACGTGCCCATCTCCCCATGGTGGTTCGCTCGTGGGTCACGTTAACTAATTACATAGGTTAAGTTGACCACAACATGACTCCCCTGGGTCTGTTCGATTCTCAGGTGAATTACGTGAGGCTACTGAATGCCTTTTGATACACTGTTTGCCATTTGGATATCCCCGAAATCAATAAAAGACAGACTTGCCCAGTTTAATACAAGGGGAAAAGCCTTGACCAGTCACTTGACAAATGAGCCATGATCCCCAGCCTGGGGATATGCTAGGGTTAATTAAGAAAACTGACTTCACAACACCAAATCCTGCTAACCTGGGCTCCATCAAAATGCAGGTTTGGAATGCCAGGGGACAAGGGTGCCGACACCCAGCAAGGCTTCAGTCTTAAAAAGTTGTGCCATCGGGGCGCCTGGGTGGCTCAGTCGGTTGGGCGTCCGACTCCGGCTCAGGTCACGATCTCGCGGTCCGTGCGTTCGAGCCCTGCGTCGGGCTCTGGGCTGACGGCTCGGAGCCTGGAGCCTGCTTCCGATTCTGTGTCTCCCTCTCTCTCTCTGCCCCTCCCCCGTCCGTGCTCTGTCTCTCTCTGTCTCAAAAATAAATAAAGCGTTAAAAAAAAAAAAAAAAAAAAAGTTGTGCCACTGATTAGCAACTTACAGATAGACCCAGAGAAAAATAAGACCATTTGATACTCTAGTTATGTCCTGTTCTGCCAACTTCACGAAATAGCACAGTCTTGTTCTGAACTAGTTACACCTGTGTCACTATTACTGAAAAGCCGAGAAGAAAAAGAAAGTAACAAAATAAGCTAAGTAGTAGATGTAAAAGACCGAACTAAGCAATAGTATATGAACAAACGAAAACCAATAAAATTGGTTTTGCAAATCAGTTTTGCCTCTCTTCCATTGGGATTTCAGACACTTATCCAGTGTGTCACTTAAAACTTTTTGCTTGTATGGCAGTCATGGTCCCTGAGTAATAAAATGCTGACGACTTTGGTGTCCGATGAGCAGATATGTGTGTAGCAATTTACACAGAACGTAGTTTGAGGAAGATAAAACAAAACCAATTGGAAACGAAAATTGCACTCCTCAAACTTCTTCTCCACCACATACAATTACCATGGGGTTTAAAAAAAAAAAACAAAAAAAAACCTCCTTCCCACAAAGACAGCCACTTTCCCAATGTCCCTTTCCCAATCAAGTTAAGAAACAAAGCCCTCTTGGGTAAATCATTGCAATGCTAATGAAATCCAGACAGGCAACTTGAAACTTGAAACAGAAAAAACAAAGTTATCCAATGGAAATCATTTATTAACAGTCCCTGGTTCATTGAAACTAACAAAATGTGGAAGAAACATGACCTGAATGTGTCACGGATGATAATGATCTTATGCCTCTGCTGGGCTTTCTACCCAGATGGATCCAAAACACTTTTCTGGGTTTCCTAAGGGGTGGGAAATAAGCGGTTGACCATTAGTACAAATTAATAACTTCTGGGGTAACTAACGGCATCGATTAACGACTGTATCCGTAGCTACCCAAGTTTCAAGAAATCGACACAACTCCAGCTGCACCCTGCCTCCATTAGACAACTGAAGAAAGAAAATGCCCTGCTAGCAATCCACATTCACAGCGGACCTAACACTTGCCTTTAGAACCAATCATACAAATAATGAAAAAGGCTATTGCCTCTGGTATGTTTTTATCTACTAAGTTCTTTCTAGAACTGCACTTGCAAATGCCTCCCAGAGTGAATCAGGTAAGCAGTAGCAACCCCATGCATTTTATTGCTCTGTACAAATGCTGGCCTGTAGCTGCTCCTGCCTTGTCAACTCACACACACACACACACACACACACACACACACACTCACTCACAGATTTGAGCTCAGAAAAGGGAGTTAGCTTGGAAAAGTTACATTACAGCAATGAGAAAAAGGACAAAAAGGACATACTATACAGTTAGAAACCACACTCCAAAGAAAAAGCTATTTTTGCTCGTTCAACGTTTGTCCAATCGGCTTGTGAGACCATGCACCAATTGCCTTCTGGAAAATACTTCACCCACTTTACTTGGAGTCTGATGAGACTATGTTAATTAGGTGCCCTACTCACCCTTAGTGGAGGGGCAGGTACACATAACTTAAGTCAACCGAGAACCTTCTCAGAAGTTGAATGGTTAGTAGAGGGACAGAAAAGATCAAGTTTATATATCTTATTATAGCTTATATAATCTTATATAGTTTATATATAAATTGAGTTATCTATAAGTTGAGTTTTGTCTGTTCTTAAACTTTCTTTTTTTTTTTTTAATGTTTATTTATTCTTGAGACAGAGAGAGACAGAGCATGAACGGAGGAGGGTCAGAGAGAGGGAGACACAGAATCAGAAACAGGCTCCAGGCTCCGAGCGGTCAGCACAGAGCCCGACGCGGGGCTCGAACTCACGGACCGCGAGATCGTGACCTGAGCCGAAGTCGGCCGCCCAACCGACTGAGCCACCCAGGCGCCCCTTAAACTTTCTACAAATTGATTCATGGTGTGTATTTGGGGGGAGCCATCTTCTTCTTGTCAACATTGTGTTAGGAAATCCTTCCATGCTATCTTGTGCAGCAATTTGTTCTTAGTTTTTGTTGCTGAATGAACATACTGAATCTTATGTATTCAATGGTTGGTAATCATTTGGGTTGTTTTCATTGGGGGGCTATTACGAATAATTCTGGTATGATCGTGGCCTTTGGAGTACATAATCATATATCTGTTGGGTGAATTTTAAGATTAACATGGCGAAGTCATGGAAGACGGGAATGTTCAGTTATAGTAAATACTGATGACGTGTTTCCTGAAGTGGTTGTCCCAATTAATATTGCCATTATGAGAATTCTGCTTGTCCCGCCATTTATTAGCCATCGTCTCCATCCATTGGCACTGTCAGATGCTTCCTGATTGTCTGGTGGTTGGAGGGTTGGATTAACCTGTCTCGTGGTGGTGTAGTGATCTCACACTGTCGTTTTAATTTGCATTTCCCTGGTGACTGGAGCTACTGAGCACATGTTCGTATTTTTTAGCCATTTGGATAGCCTCTTTTGTGAAGCGACTGTCTTTTGCCCAATTGTTGAACGAGATTCATCCATCATTTTTTTTTTTGAATTATAGAATTTCTAAAGACTTCTATAGTCTACAAATGAGTCTTTTATCAGCTATGTTTTTCTGTACCTTCCTCTACTCTGTGACTTGGCTTGATAAACTTTTTGATTTTCATAAAATCCATTTATCGATCCTTTTCTATATGGTTAGTTTACAGAATAATTCTGCTTACATAATAGTGGCCAATGCAACTCGAATCTGTTTTCCCATTTTTTTAATTAATTAATTTATTTGGAGAGAGAAAGAGAGAGAGAGGGAGGGCAGAGAAAGAGGGAGAGAGAGAAAATCCCTAGCAGGCTCCACCCTGTCGGCACAGAGCCTGACACAGGGCTCGATCCCAGAAACCGCATGATCAGGACCTGAGCTGAAACCAAGAGCCAGACACTTGACCGACTGAGCCACCCAGGCACCCCCGTTTTCCCCATTATGGTGGAAGATGGGGGAAAAAAACCTAGAAGATGATATTCCATCTAATTTGGGAAGATGACATAATCCCCTGAAAAGTATGCTTTTGCTTACGCTGGTATTATTTGTAGGAAGAATAAATTATTTCGTTGTAATCTTTAATGACACAAGAGATATTTTTTACTCACATACCTCTAATCTAAGAAATAATACATAGTCACGCTGCCTGAATTATGGAACTGTAAGTCAAATCTGCTGTGTTTCTATTGCAAATTGCTTACCAAGCCATGATGTCTTCAGCCAACAACAGCTCTGGTCAGCGGAGACAAGAAGTCAATGCTCATGGGTTTCTTACCAAGAATGTTCCTCCACCACATTAGGCTTCAACAACAAAATTGAGCAACTGTTAATACAAAATAATCCACGGCCAGTTTTTCCTATCAAGTTTACGCGGGTAAAATTACCTAGATTATCCAAACACACACATACTTTTACCTGGATTTCTTGGGAGAACAACTCTTCTTGTCAGATCTCTATTATTAGGCACTTGCAGTATATTACATATGAAGAAAGTCACAGAGGTGAGTGTTTTTCCCTATAGACCATATGGCATGGAAGAGAAAATGGAGTACCATGTCCCTACTAAGAGGAAATGTAATATTAAGAACCAAAACCCAAAAATGCAGGGGCGCCTGGGTGGCTCAGCCGGTGAAGCGTCCGACTTCGGCTCAGGTCATGATCTCACGGTTCGTGGGTTGGAGCCCCGCGTCGGGGTCTGTGCTGACAGCTCGGAGCCTGGAGCCTGCTTTGGATTCTCTGTCTCCCTCCCAGCGTATATTGATTTAGAAAAGCCATATTTTATCGTGGCCAGCAGTATAGAGAATAGGAACTGTGGATTAAAGACCATTTCATGCAGGACACTCTCTAGGATAGTTATTTTATTTAACTTGACATAGAAACTGACGGGATGAGCAGCATCCGTGGTGTTTTACAAGTGAGGCCGCCAGGGCTCAGAGAAAGCTAAATGAACAATATGGCGCAAATCCCATAGCTGGCCGAGATCCACCGGACGTGAAGGGCGTGACCTTCGCATTTTGTCACACTTTGCCTTCCCGTTGGGGTATTTCCTCAACTAGATGGAGACCCTTTATCCAGGAGGCTGGCCAGTTCACATTCATGACTGCTCACTCTCCTAGCAGCACACCCTCATTTAGCCCATCGGTCACAGCCACTGAGACCCAGGGAGGAATCCCAAGCGTCAACAGACCCCAGAGCCACGTCTGCTGTGACAGAGCAGTTGCAGAAAGGCCTTACCCGGTAGAGCTTCCCTGGGCAGTTGGTTGGTTGTACGTCTGGACGTATTTCTTGGGTTTTCTCGCTCCTCCGTCGAGGCTCTAGCCCTCTTTCCGGGCTTCATCATTGGATTTGCTCATGGGAAATTTTTCCATCTCATTAGCTGAATTCAACTGGCATCTCCAGGACAAAACATCCTTTGTTCACTAAGGAATGAAGTAAAGACTGTACGAGCTTTTAAACTTTCGACGGTCCTGGAACACTGGTCTTCATAATGATGTCCCGCGTGAATAATGAACACACCTGGACTACACCAGACCGTCCTTCATAAAGAGACTTATTTTAGTTTTCACTGTCTTTGTGTAAAAATGAATCATAATCTCGAGTGCAAAATAGTGGAAGGAGGGGATTAGAGGGGAAACAACATGGGCTTGGCCATCAGGTCACCATCCAACTCCAGGCCCTGCTTTCACTTGTCCTGGGACCTCAGGCACGTCACCCAAGGCATCCGAATCTGTTTCTGCACCTCTGCACGGTGACGGGACTATAGAAGTGTGTGGTGAGCCATGAGGAGGATAAGGCTATGAAAACACTATGCGGGAGGGTGGTGTCGTTGTCGCTTCCGTTGTTGTTGTTGTGGTTTGTGGTTTTCAAATCTTTTTAAAGCCGAAATTCCTTCAGATAAGCCCCCACCTTGCCCAGGAGTCTTGGCCATGCCCAGATAGGAATCAAGCAAACCTAGCAGCTCGGAGAATCCAGTAACGGGACGAGAAATGGCCAGGGGAGTCTGAGATGAATGTTATTGAGAAGGCCAAGCACATAGAGGAGCGTGAGGACGTGAATTCAAGCCAGTCCTGGGAGAGGACAGAAGACTGCAAGTTACCAAACCCCAAATGCAGGATGGGTCCAAGGTAAGAAGCCTGACTTCGGAAGGCACTCCAACAGAAACTCCGTAGGCTTGATCTATCATATGGGGCCCCTGGGCGCCTCGGTCAGTTGGGCATCCGACTCCGGCTCAGGTCACGATCTCGCGGTTTGTGGGTTCGAGCCCCGCATCGGGCTCTGTGCGGACAGCTCAGAGCCTGGAGCCTCCTTGGGATTCTGCGTCTCCCTCTCTCTGTATCCCTCCCTGACTAGTGCTCTGTCTCTCTCAAAAATAATAAATGTAAAAAAAAATTAATAAAAACATAATAAATAATAAAAAAATCTATTATATATGCCAGTAAGCGGTCTTCCCCAGGTCCCCATTCCTAGGTCTGCCCTGCCCACCCCCACCTGCTGCTAAGCTCTACCCCTAACCTGAATCTGTGCAGTGGCCTGCTTGTGGATCCCAGTGTCAGGCTTCATTTCCATCTGTAAGATAGAACCTAAACGATTTTCAAAGATCTTCCTCAAAAGAGGGAGAGAAGACTCCCTCCTGTTAATATTTCTCGTATCTAATCCTTATATTCAGGTTGCCAGATTTCTGACTAGGCTCATTAATTTACTTAATTATTAGATTTTAGAAATAATTGAACCCTCAATTTAAAAAGCCTCAGGGCATAGCTCCATAAAAACTTGCCTCGAAATATCAACGAGCATCTGCAATAACAAAAATACAATCTATCTGCATACAACCGCACACTTTGCTCACGACTTTGGACAGACCGATTTATAAGATTCGTTTAGCTTCCTGCTGTAAAATTACTTTGTCAGAGCACCCTCAGGCCTGGCATACGCGGGTTTAAGAGACATGCTTTCCCCTGATATGTGATACCTTAAAAAAAGTAATGGGGTAAGTGTTGGGTCTGCCGGTGGGGAGGCACTGATTTATACATTGTGTACTTGGAGGTTAAGGCTGACAACATCACAAGTCTTAGGTGGCTCACATAATCTATCTGGGTCACACTTTCCAAATTGTAAGATAACGCTGTGGGAATAGATGACCTCCATGTTTCTTTCCAGCTCAAAAATTCTACGGGTCCGTAAGAAGGGGAGCGGATGGTTTAAGAGCAACAGAATTCTGCTGAGATTTTCTACCTTGGATATTATCCACCGCAGCCGGCTATCCGATGCGTTTTCCAAACTCCGGAATCAGGTGGCCATTAGCGGTTCATATTCATTTGGAAACCACGGGCCCGAAGTGATTTATGGAAGTTTATAAAACATCGAGAAGATGTGATCCCCTGCCCTTGATGTACTTACAGCACAACTTTTGTTTTGCGGCACCCTCAATTATGATAACTGACTCCTTCTCCATATGCAGAAATATCTCCCAGAAATAATTAGCTGCAGACACAAAACAATTAGGTGGTTGCAACCTCATAAAATGTGGTTGTTAGTTAATTGGCTCATATTCACATTGTGATATTTGCACTTACCACCTTAGCACCTGCAGAATTTTAGCTCACAAAAAATGGAAGCAGGGTTTCAGAAGCATGGCCCGGCAAGTGGAGTCTAAATGGCCAATGTGACCTGCATTTTCTATGGGCATCCTTAATAGCACTCAAAAATATTCAAGCATATGGACATATAAAATGTTAATTTCTAGACCGCAGACTCTTTTGCAAGAATAATGACTACCAGGGGCTTAGAGCAACACCCATATCTCACCTCGATTTTCTGCCCCGTTTTCCTCTGTGGGTTCATCCCCTTAGGCCTCTTACACCTAAGGGCAATGGGTCGGATTTTGTGTTTAGGATTTTTTTGACAAATGAGAACACCTGTCCTGTGGCGAAGCCTGTGCCTGGACTGCATATCGGTAAAGCGTATTTGCTTTTCGGGGCGCCTGGGTGACTCAGTGGGTTCAGCACCCGACTTCGGCTCAGGTCATGATCTCTCACGAACTCCCATGATCCGAGCCCCTGGTCGGGCTCTGTGCTGACAGCCCGGAGCCTGGAGCCTGCTTAGGATTCTGTGTCTCCCTCTCTCTCTGCCCTTCCCCTGTTCGTGCTCTGTCTCTCGCTGTCTCTCAAAAATAAATAAATGTTGAAAAAAAAAAAAAAAGCTTATTGCTTTGAGTGGAGTTTTCCCCTTTTCCTCGTGGTTTGATCTGAATTCATTCTCCCCAGTGACCAACTATATATTAACCACACCTAGTTTTAGAACCCCCAAACACAAGGCTGCCTTTTGTTGTAGCTTTCCTTTATTCCCCAATCGCCTGAGATTTGGAGCCAGAATTTCACCACTTAGCTCTAATTGATTAAGGTCACCGGACCAGATGCTCAATATACTGACAATGACTCTCTCCGTGACCTAACTTTAGCCAGGCTCCTCTGAGCTCTTTCTCCACTAGGCCCCAATCTTTGTTTATATAGAGTTGAACAGAACACCAAACGTAGCTTCTATCAGCTCAAAGCCACGTCCCCAGGATGACCCTAGTCCCCTTAAAGTGCCTGCCTGAGAAAACTCAAGACTGCCAGGGGAACGTTCTGTTTGTTCCGGACAGCACCCAAGGACGGGGGCCCCTGACTCCCAGCCTCTCTGGGAGGTTGGGGCATAACTTCGAGAAGCGCCATTTGGCAAACCCGGTGGGTTTCGCATGCACGAACCCCACTTCTTGCATCTTGTAGTCGTTCCCTTTCCTGAGCTGAGGCCCCACGCATCCCCTTCTAATCCTCATTCTCCCTTGAAGACGCCCATTATCTCCGTACAGATTGAAGTTGAGTTCAGTTCCTAGCAGACTCTACCCTGTCACAATAGTATATTCTCGATTAAAACCTGTTCTTACCACTTTCGCTGGTATCAGGCTTTGTTTATCTCGAACAGTACCTACACTTCAGTGCCCCAGGGCACATGGTACCCAGAAAGCGGAAACAGTCACCAAAGAGATGCCTTGGCCAAGCATGTTCTGGACCGGCATCACCTCAACCACGTCTGGCTTTTGACTTACTAACCACGCCTCTCAAATCCAGAGTGACCCAGCGTGCAAGGGCCCACATCAAGGAAGAAAAACTCCTAAATGCTTCCAGAGAGATTTGCAGCCTGGAATCAGCATCCACCGAAGGCGGAGCTTTGTTGCCTGGAGAAACCCACAGGCTTCCCACCGTCTTCCCTGTCTTTCCTCCGTGGAGCTGCCTGGCATTGGTTCCGACCCCCTTTGATGACTTGTTTAAGCTGCCGAGGTGAATGTTTTCAACACCTATTTGTTCCACAAAGCGTTGGCTCCTGGCCATCCGCTTTGGCCGGTCCAGATAACATCGGATTACAGCTGTGCCCGGTTGAGAATTCAAACTACTTCTCAGAAACCTGGCAGCTTTCGTGAGGCCTTGATACATGAAGACGTTCATTTCAAAGGAGGACGAGGAGGAAAAGGAGGAGGAAGAAGTGAAGACAAAAGAATGGGGGTGGAAGAGAAAGGGAGCAGGAAGAGGCGGGGCAAGGAGAAGGAGGGCGGAAAGAAGAGAAACATTTGAGTCTGACTTTGTAGCAAAGCTCGCTATTCAGCAAGCCCACGCTGCAATTTTTTGGGGTTGGTTTTTTTTTTTTTTTGCATTCACAAAGCAATGTGTTGGGGGAAGGAGGAGGAAAAGAGAAGAAAGGAGGAAGAAAAGGAACAGGGAGCCACTTTGTTTTTTTTTTTTTTTTTTTTTTTTTTTTTTTTTTTTTTTTTTTTTTTTTTTTATTTATTTTTGGGACAGAGAGAGACAGAGCATGAACGGGGAAGGGGCAGAGAGAGAGGGAGACACACAGAATTGGAAACAGGCTCCAGGCTCCGAGCCATCAGCCCAGAGCCTGACGCGGGGCTCAAACTCACAGACCGCGAGATCGTGACCTGGCTGAAGTCGGACGCTTAACCGACTGCGCCACCCAGGCGCCCCAAGCCACTTTGAATATCAGAGAATGCCAAGAGGGGCCAAGCCAGATGCAGAGGGACCAGACGATGGCCCAGTGCAGAGCAACATGCCTCAGCTGGTGTTAACAATGAATTCAGAAGAGGGCACCTGGACAGCTGTCCCGTTACTCCACGCAAGTTCTGTTTACCCTTTACTGACCAGAGAGCGCTCGCCATTGACACAGAATACACGCGGCTTCGAGATATTAGCAGACATATGCCACGCTCATTTCTTCATCGCGGGGTCAGGATGTGTTTGTTTTTTAAAAATTTTTTTAAATGTTTTTATTTTGTTTTTGAGACAGAGAGAGAACAGGGCATGAGCAGGGGAGAGGCAGAGAGAGGGGGAGACACAGAATCCGAAGCGGGCTCCAGGCTCCGAGCCGTCGGCACAGAGCCCGACGCGGGGCCCGAACTCAGGGAGTGTGAGATCGTGACCTGAGCTGAAGTCGGACGCTCAACGGACTGAGCCACCCAGGCGCCCCAGGGTGTGTTTAAACATAAGATAGCAGAGATCAAAATTTGAGTCTAAAGATGGCAATGACAACATCTTCTGGAGCAGACGGGAAAGAGGATTAAGAGATGTGTGCAGTGTGAGAGAGGAAAAAAGCTGAAATGTCTTCTCTCAAGAACTATTTCTAGAAAATACAATGGCCAGAAATGTTATGTGCCAGTGGGAGAGGTGATTGCTATTTGGATCAAGGTTAACACAGCTAAACGTGTTTTGTTTTTTTAAGTTTATTTATTTATTTTGAGAGAGAGAGAGAGAGAGAGAGAGAGAGGATGAGTGCTGGGGAGGGGCAGAGAGAGAGAATCCCAAGCAGGCCCAATGCAGGGCTCACTATTAAGAACCATGAGATCATGACCTGAGCTGAAATCAAGAGTTGTTTGTGCACTTTCTTACAGTTGGTGAGTTTGACCCCCCCGCCCCTTTCGGGCTTCATGTGGACAGTGCGGAGCCTGCTTGGGATTCTCTCTCTCCCTCTCCCCTCCCCTTCTCCCTCCTCCTCTCCCTCTCCCTTTCTCTCTCTCTCTCAATACAAATAAATAAACTTTAAAAAGTTGGACGCTTAACCAACTGAGCCATCCAGGTGCCCCAACACAGCTAAACTTTCAAAGGAGGTGAGAGCTGGCATTTATTCCCTACATTCCTAGTATAACTTGGTAACTTATTGTTCGCAGAAAGGGAATAACTGGGAAATAAAGTGACGCCTGAAGGTTTATGGAACGAAAGGTGAAATCCAGTTTCGGGTAGGCTACTGACCATATGAACTTTCTTCTTCTGCTTCCCAAACACCCAACAAATGACACCCAAGGGTGATAAGGAACAAAAACAGATATACATGTACAAAACCCTGAGCCATCGCAGAACCAGAGATTTTGCACATTTCTGGAAGTAGAAAGTGCATGGGAGTTGTTGCCAGGCTGGCTGGCAGGCTCCAGAGAGCTTCTGGTGTTAGGGTAGAAGGAAGAAACGAGCCTGAATGGGAGGGATTGCGTAATGATCTAGAGTGTCTTTCTCCCTCCACCCCAGCAGGCATAACTCGCAATCTGATGTCTACTCCAGGCGAAAAAAATCACACTGTCATTCTCCAAAGGGATATAACTGTCCAGAGTACATTTGGTAGCTGGTGAAGGTCTAGGTTTATAGAAGAAAGCTATTCTTCTTATAGCTTTCATGGGTCTTTGCCCATGACCCTAAATCAGAGATTCAAGCCAAACCTGTGTGCTCAGAGATTCAAATCAAACGGACTCCTTTCTCGTTGGTTCTTGAAGAGGGACAGATCGGCATCGCCAGAAAGTTGAGGAATATTTCAGCATGAAGAAAAAAGATTTTAAAAAAGGAAAAAAGCAGAAAGAATTAAAAATGGACTCCAACAAGGGGGTAGGGGGAATAAGAGAGAAAATCTCTAATAATTATCCTTGGAGAAGTGTGGAAAGGTCTTGTATTCATCAAACAAGAAGAGGCGGCCATGAAGAATGAACTGCCGTTGACCCAGAGGGTTTCTAGGAATGTAAGATAGGATTGCAGAGGGGAAAAAAGAGCGCAGAAAGAGCTGAGAAAGAAAGATGAACCCATGTCTCAGAATGTGCAGCAAAGGAAAAGAGGCAAAATGTTAGAGAAAAGGTAACAGGAGAGTTAACTCCCAAAGTGCAATCTGATCAACAGTTGCATCAGAGAGAACGGAGCAAATTAAGTGGGCGGGGGGGAGATGATCAAATCAGTAGAAGTAGAAACTTCACAGACCTCAGGGAAACATGCAGTTTCAAAATGAAGGAGCTTGACAAATGCCAAGCACAAGGAATGAAAATGACGGAACACCTACACACTTGAGTGTAAAATTATAGAAAACCAAAGATCAAACTGTATGATCTTAAGTTTCCACCATGGGGAAAGTCGGCCATCTAAAAAGATAGAAGGAGAAGTGGGGGGTGGGGAGAGGAAGAAAGAGAAACATTATTTTTTTTTTTGAGAGAGAGACAGAGAGAGAGAGAGAGAGAGAGAGAGAATGAGTGGGGGAGGGGCAGAGAGAGAGAGAGACAGAGAATCCCAAGAAGGCTCTGTGCTGTCAGTGCAGAACCCAACGTGGAGCTTGAACTCATGAACCATAAGATCACACCCTGAGCTGAGATCCAGGGTAAGATACTTAACGGACTGAGCCACCCAGGTGCCCCATTATCATCATCATCATCATTATATGAAAGATTTTGTTAGCAATAACAGAGGCAAAGAAATTTCACACAGATTTGGTCATTATTCCTAGACTTCATACACTGTAAGTGATGGAAGTTGCTGCAAAGATCCCTTTTAAAGATTATTTTATTTGTTTGTGTATTTGTTTATTTTTAATGTTTATTCATTTATTTTTGAGGGAGAGAGAGAGTGTGCCCAAGCGGGGTTGGGGACAGAGAGACAGGAGGCAGAGAATCCCAAAAAGGCCCCGGTGCTCTCAGTGCAGAACCTGAACCGGGACCCAACCCCATGACTGTGAGATTAAGACCTGAGCCAAAATCACAACTCGGACACTTGACCAACTGAACCATCCAGGTACCCCTAAATTTCATTTTAAAAGGCAATAAAGCAATCGGCTGTATTATGGAAAGCAGGAATTTTCTCGATGGAACTGAAAAACCAGATTTGGTAATTTGCAGTTCAGGATACAAATACAGCAACAGCATGTATGGATTCGAAAAATATCTACATCTGAAACAATATAGAAGTGAAGATGATGCCAAAACAACCTTTTGAAAAAAATTGTGCCAAAGAAAGATAAAAGTAGGAATTTTTTTTCTAAATTAATAATATGGCCTACATGATATACTTTTATAGATTCCGCTATCATGAATTTACTAAGTTAAATATAATAAGTAACCAACTATCTTATGACATATATATACACACACACACACACATATATGTGTATATATACATATATATGTGTGTGTGTGTGTGTGTGTGTGTGTGTATATTCAAGCTAGGTCATACCCTCTGAAAAAGCCTTTCACTTAGAAAAATAGTCTGAAATGATTTCAGAATATAATAGAATTATGTTATTAATATTAACAAATTAGAAATAATATTAGATCTGACAGATACTGAAAGGTAAAAGGAGGAAGTAGATAAAAAAGATATAGAGGTTTAATTATATTACATAGAAGTACAAAAAGATAAACTAAGTTGGATATATGGAATCCTCATCTATCATAATGGGAATTCAATAGCTAAATGAAGAAATAGAAATAGCATATCATTGAATAATTTGAAGGCAAGAACTTCTAGAATTCTCCCAAAAAAATGGGCAGAAGTGATTGCCTCTGGGAAAGAAAGAATATATTTGGGGAATTGTGGAATTACACTTGAGTGTTCTTCATTAAAATTAAGACTGTTTTAACATCATAGATTATCGGGCCGCCCGGGTGGCTTAGTCGGTTGAGTGTCCGACTTTGGCTCAGGTCATGATCTCACAGTTCGTGAGTTCGAGCCCCGCGTCGGGCTCTGTGCTGACATCTCAGAGCCTGGAGCCTGCTTCGGATTCTGGGTCTCCCTCTCTCTCTCTGCCCCTCCCCCTTTCATGTTCTGTCTCTCTCTCTGTCGAAAATAAATAAACATTAAAAAAAATAAGTAAAAAAAAAATCATAGATTATACCCAGATACGCTAGGGCATACTTATAGCCCTTATTGTAAACCTGAAAAATAGGTGTTATTGAAACTTGAGGTTTACAGAGACGAAATGGAGACTCAGAGAAGGAAAATGACCCAAACTAGAACAGCCTTATAGGTGGTAGAAATGAAGCTTTTATATAACCAGATTTTCCAAATGCTATTCTCTTTGGAAATCTCAAAAACAGGAGTGGATACCCTACACGGCATTCTGCCAAAGTTTTTCAGACAATATTCTTTCAACAATGTAGTTAAATCCAGCCATGTGGTCTCTGTCACAATCACTCAATTCTGCCATTATAGTGCAAAGCTGCTGTAGACACTAGGGAAATGGATGGGTGGGGCTGGATTTGGCCATGAGCTATAGTTTGGCAATCTTCTGATCAATACATTAGCTTGTTCTTTTAATTGTTTTTTTTTTTTAATTTTTTTTTTAATGTTTTTTATTTATTTTTGAGACAGAGAGAGACAGAGCATGAACGGGGGAGGGGCAGAGAGAGAGGAAGACACAGAATCCGAAGCAGGCTCCAGGCTCTGAGCCATCAGCCCAGAGCCCGACGCGGGGCTCGAACTCACGGACCGTGAGATCGTGACCTGAGCTGAAGTCGGACGCTCAACCGACTGAGCCACCCAGGCGCCCCTAATTGTTATTTTTAGTTTCACTTCCGGGGTCAGGGGTAGGAAAAAGTTTGCACTGAACCTAATCTTCAAACTTCTTCTAGCCCCCGCCATTACTGTAGACACATAATGCTGCAAGTATCCTTGCCACTCAGGGCTTATTTTCTTCTCTATAATTTGGCTCTGTATCCCATAAACTGATGGCTACCTAGCATTTTTTATGGGGGGGGGGTTGTTCTACTGACATATTATTTATCAGATACAATCTCAGTAAAAAAAAGACTAAATAACCATTTTCAATGGTCAAGAGTAACACGGAAGTGGCGAATTTCATCAGTCTAGAGACTCCGAGGTATGAATATCCTGTAGGGTAGGGGATCGCCGGGTTGTATTTACAGGACAAGACACAGAAGCTGAAACAAAGGTAAGGGGCTATGCATTTGATTGGTTGATAGAGTCATGATTCATTCGGGATGACAGAACTGGGGCATATGAATGACCCAATGGATTCAATAAGTGGATTCTGGAAATGCCATCAAAACAAAGTAGGGAAGGTCACCTATAATGCGTCCAGCAATGGGCTGAGAACCGACGAACAGTCTCTTTATGGCACTTCCCAGAGAAGAATCACCTGTCTCTCTCTATACAGATTCTCTGTGCTAAGATCTAAATTCCTGGGACAGAGAATCTTATTAGCATAGCCACTGCCCACTCTTCAGGCAAGGGAAAACAGACACTATCCTTCGCTACTCTTAGACTATATGCAATAGAACTGGACGTTTCTTTAAGAAAAAAAAAAAAAAGTCAAGGTGCTGTTACCAGACAAATAGGAAATAAATGGTAGACAGACAAAAGCCAATGATGTCTATTATAGTTTAGAATACTCACTGTCAGGGCGCCTGGATGGCTCAGTCGGTTAAGCGTCTAATTTCGGCTCAGGTCATGATCTTGCCGTTTGTGGGTTTGAGCCCCACTTAGGGCTTTGTGCTGACAGCTTGGAGCTTGGAGCCTGCTTTGGATTCTGGGTCCCCCTCTCTCTTTGCTCCTCTCACATTCACACTCTGTCTCTCTCCCACTCAAAAATAAATAAATAATGTTAAAAAATTTAAATCTTTATAGAATAATCACTATTAAATTGTTAGAAAGATAAACACATTGCTTGTTTCAATATTCTGTCTCCCTAGCTAAAAAAGGAACAGTTCATTGCTTTGATATCATGTAAAGGGGTCTTTCTCCAAATAGTGTTGGTTTTCCTTCCTTCCTTCTTGCCTGCCTTCCTTACTTCTTTCCTTCCGTCCTTCCTTCCTTCCTTCTTTCCTTCTGAAGCTTGCTTTCAAGTATTCTTTTTCAGTTTCTCTGATCTGATTGAAGAGGTTTTTCAATTCTGGGGAATTCAGGGCCTTTAGATCAAGCAAGTACAGACTCAAAGGTGTCATCTAATCTAATCTACTCCTTTATATCTTTGTATTTATTTAAAACAGGCAAACAGCTGCCCTACCAACAGAGTTAAAGACATACGTGCATTAAGTGGAACATACATTTTAGAATTTGGGATACAAATTGTGGACTTATCCAAATGAATGTTGCTGAAGTTTCTGGAGTTTCCTGCAGAAGTAAAGAAATGCTGATAGCATTTAAGTAATGTGCACGTCAACGGAATGCATGCTGTTGCACATAGTTACCCCATTGGGAATGGTTCCAGGGCGAAGGCCACACAGTTTCAGGATATGATGGAAAGTACATTTCTGGATTTTTTTCCTTCTCAATGGGGTTTGGAATCCAGATTATCTGATTTGATTTGGACGTAGTGGCTACATAGGAAGACAAATTGGAGACCGGTGCAGCTCAGAGAGAAGTGCTGAATCCACGCTTTAAAAAAAATAATAATAATAACTCTAAAACTTAATTTAAAAGCATCTTGGCTTGGGGGTACCCGGGTCACTCAGTTGGTTAAGCTTCTGATTTCAGCTCAGGTCTTGATCTCACAGTTCGTGAGTTCGAGCCCCGTGTCGGGCTCTGTGCTGACAGCTCAGAGCCTGGAGCCTGTTTCAGATTCTGTGTCTCCCTCTCTCTCTGCCCCTCCCCCACTGGCATTCTTTCTCTCTCTCTCTCTCTCTCTCTCTCTCTCTCTCTCTCTCACACACACACACACACACAAAATAAATAAATATTTACACACAAATAAATAAATAATATTAAAAAATAAATAAACATGAAAATATTAAAGTAAAAGCATCTTGTTTTCACTCTTGGGAGCAATTAACACATATTGTGTGGGACCTATGTGCATTTATCATTATTATAAACTTTGAGAATGGGAAGTAACTTCCCAATCTAACTTGAATCTTATCAAAATGCTTCAATTGGCTTTTTATGATTTGCTTACCTAAACACATTCTGTTTTTGTTAATGTTGATTTTTCAGAGAAAGAGAGAGAAAGAGAAAGACAGAGTATGAGCAGGGAGGGGCAGAGAGAGAGAGGGAGACACAGAATCCGAAGCAGGCTCCAGGCTCCGAGCTGTCAGTACAACACCTGAAGTGGGGCTCGAACCCATGAACTGTGAGATCATGACCCGAGCTGGAGTCAAGATGCTTCACCGACTGAGCCACCCAGGCGCCCCAACATGGTCTATTATTTAAGTGACTCTAGAACTATACGAATGTGTCAGATGACAATGCTTGAGGTCTGCACCCTCATTTGTATATCCAGTATTTCTCTAAGTGTTTTCTTTAGAGTACCAGCCCCTGAAGAAACCCCCACCAAAACAGAGTTTTGAACTAGCAGGTTGGGTAAAGTGCTAGATTCAGTATGCCAATTACTCAGTTCACTCATCAGAAGGAGCAGAACATTCCAATCCGCTGCTACTTTCTGTAGAAAATACTTTTGGAGGGAGAGAGGAAGTAAAACTCTACAGGAAAAGGAGGAAAGGTAAAAGACAGGCAGTGTGAAGAAACAGGAGAGTGGATGGAGGACAGTAGAAGAGATAACCAGATGGGAGCTCCCAAAGGTGAACAGCAGCCGTTCTGACATCAGAAGAGAGAAGGGCAGGGAATTTATTAACTGAGCATCTACTGATACGAGGTGCTGAATTGGACCATTTACTTTGTGAGCATTTACTATTATCAGCAATCTCGCCGAGGGCTTATTGGAACTCCTACTTTACATATGAACTGAGGCTCTTTGTTAATGTTGACTTATTTATTTTTGAGAGACAGAGAGAGAGAGAACCACGTATGAGTGGGTGGGGGGGCAGACAGAGAGGGAGAGAGAGAATCCGCACTGCCGATGCAGAGCCCGACCTGGGGCTCAATCCCTTGAACCGTGAGATCGTGTCCTGGGCTGAAATCAAGAGTCAGACACTTGCGCCACCCAGGTGCCCCTGAATTAAGGCTCTTGAGGGTTAATTAATTTGTGCAAATGTCATATATCAAGTGAATCTGCGATTCAAGCCTTATGACATAAATGTGCATATTCAGTCTACTAGAGCTAGAGTTAGAACATGTGGCCACAACATAGAGTTGTTCTGCCTGATTGTGCTAGCATAAGGCAGTCCACCGGAGTTCAAGTAAGGTTTACCCAGGTGGGTATCTGTACCTCAATGGCTCCGAAGCAGATATTCACATGATATTTTGAAAGGATGTCACTCCACGTGGTCCATGGATTTAAGGTGCAAAGTGCCGAAGAATTATGTTACGTATCCTCGCAATGAAGATAACCTTCAACAGAAGTTCAGTTGACTCTATAAATTCAGGCAAATGCGTTATCAGTTTTAGAATGCTTTTCATAAACAGAATTACTAAAAAAAAAGTGAAATGTAAACCACTTAGCTAACTAGATGCAGATGTTTATTCAAAATGACAACTAAGGCCATTTATTTGGATGTCAAGTAAGATCATTTATTCTTTTTAATATTTTTTTTGTCTGTAAATATATCTTGTAGCTCACGGACAATTTACAGTAAAAATATCCGTAGGGAGGATACTTGGATTAATTTTCCCACTAATGTTATTTGTGTACAGAGTTTTGGAGCTTCCCCCATCTATCCACAGTCTTTCTGTCAATAAATACCTCTTATGGGGTAGGGAAATTTACAGATAGCAAAGCCCATCTGCCATTGCGTTTTCCTTATGGAAAACATACTAGATGCACAAAGACCAAGTCTTCTGGAGCACAGTAAAAACAAAGGCTTTTTAACCTATGATACAGACAGGTAGGCAGATAGATGGACAGAAGAAAGAGAAGGAGGAAGAGAGAGAGAGATAAGAAGGAAAGAAGAAAAGAAGGAAAGGAGGGAGAGAGGAAGGGAGGAGTGGAGGAAGGAAAGGAGGGAGCCAGGGAGAAAGAAGGAAGGGAAAGAGAGAAGGAAAGAAAGAAAGAAAGAAGAAAGAAAGAAAGAAAGAAAGAAAGAAAGAAAGAAAGAAAGAGGGAGAGAAGGGAAGAAAGAGGGAGAGAAGGGAAAGAGAAGAGAAAGGACGACAGGGAATGATAGAAGGAAGGAAGGGGGAGGGGGCAAAGAAGGAAGGAAGAAAAAAAATTGGGGTGCCTGGGTGGCTCCATCGGTTAAGCCTCCGACTTTGGCTCAGGTCACGATCTCACGGTTCATGGGTTCGAGCCCCACATCGGGCACTGTGCTGACAGCTCAGAGCCTGGAGCCTGCTTCGGATTCTGTGTCTCCCTCTCTCTCTGCCCCTCCCCGCTCGCTCGTGCCCTCTCTCTCTCTGTCTCCAAAATAAATAAACGTTAAAAAAAAAGAATCTTAAAAAATAACGCTATGCCCTAGAAGAAGAAAACATTCTTTCAAATAACTAGTATTTGTGGATTAGTGAGAGCGTGCTTAAGGGGCACTCACCCTGTGGTGGCAAATGAAGCAGCCACCGGCAGTCACAGGAGATGAGTTCTGTTCTTTGCCACAGACTTTCCAGCCTCAAACAAGCCTCTTAACCTGATGCGCTTCCTTTTCCAACTTGAAAATCACAACCGAAAGGAAAGCATGCCGACCTGGCCTAAGCATGAGAGAATGTGGACATTCGAGAAGACCTGACTTAAAAGGCATGGCCAGACTTGGGAAAGGCTTGTTGGGCCACATGTCTTCCCAGAGTGTAACCTGCAGGCACACACCTGGGCTCGGTCAGGTTACAGCTCACCCCTTCCCACCCCCCAGGTCAGGCCCTGCTTGATGATAGACCCAGGACCCTCCTTAATTAAGTATACCGATCACCTAAAACAACAAGAGGCTATTAGGGAATATTGGATGTTGTTTCGTCTCTCTTTAGACTTCCTTTCCCTTTAATTATTTCAAAAGAAAAACACTAACTGTTTTAAAAAAAAAAAAAAATCAGAACTAACATAAGCAAAGCCCCTTAAAGGAATAGATACCTGCAAAGATTCAGACGTGACTGCCTCGAGTTTTAACCGCCCTGCATTTGCTGCTAAATGTTAGGTTGGCTTCAGGCAGCTCTGTATTATCTATTTCCACTTATTTACCCCGAGTGATGCGCATTTAGAAAGCATCAGTGATCGGTCACCATGTGGCTTCATAAAATAAAAGAAAGAAAGAAAAGCTTGAACTTTCTTACTTGTTTTTTTTTCTTCAAATCGTTTTGTTCTTCTCGTGGTCCCTTAAGTCTAAGGAGATAGGGCATATTTTAAAATGTGACTCCTGCTTTTCTACCCAACGAGTGCTTTTTTTCAGAAAGGTTCCTAAATCACCAATGGCTTTTGAGAATTAACCACATCAAAGAGAAAGAAGGGAGGCTTTCAGTTGTCCAACAAGAAACACAGGCAGGTGGGACAAACTGTCTCTCCAGCCAAGAATTTGGTAAGTCAGTTGCAAGTTTACAATCTAGCTCATGCAAAACATGTCATGAGGATTTTAATATAACAGAGGCTTGGCCGTCCTCTATATTGAAAAATAAAAACTCACACGGTAAACTAATGATATGTGTCTTTTTTAAGCTGGTCGCTATTAATCTACACAAATTTCCTCGTCCTCTCTTGTTTCGTTTCGTAGGTGAATATTCCCTCAAAACATTACCGAATGGCATTTACAATATCAAACCTAAGACACCCCTTAACATAGTTCCTTTTGTGAATTTCTCATCAACCCCTTTGTATCTCTACTGTTATTAGAATGCCCACAAGGAAACAAATGCTTAGAGAAGTTATAACTTCTCTAAGTGAAACCCATTCTAATCTCAAAAAGTCCACTTTCTTTTCTGCTATCCAATCCACAAAAGTGAAGTCTGACCTCAGTAATTTCTAGAACAATCCCCTTAGTGCTTTGCCCTCTCCAATCGCCTGCCACTGGGCATCCAGTGACTTTCTATTACCCTAGTCCCTCCCAGTTCACCCTGTTGGCCGATATATTTACCTCTGAATTTTTACCACAATGCATCATTTTAAACAGTTTCACTTCCCATTTTCTATTCTTCCTCTCTTTTCAAGATGATAAGCATCTAATCTAAATAACTGAACAAGTATCACTACATGTGAATAGCATATTTACCCAAGCTGTGTTCTATATTTTTGCAATGCAGCAGAGTTCTCCTAAGTAAAAATATCAACCTAATGAATTGACTGATTATTGAGAATTCAAAAAACACAGTGCTTTGATAATCTAGAAAAAGTAAACCAATTCCTTGAAAGACGTATTCTGCCAAAGTTCACTCGAGAAGAAACAGATTATCTGAACAGACCTATATTACTGAAAAAATTGAATCAATAATTAATAATTAATAACCTTCCCAAATAGAAAACACAAGGTCTGGATGGGTTCACTGGTGAATCACACCAAAGAGTTTAGGAAGATATTACACCAATTCTTTACAATCTTTTCAGAAGAGTTCATTACTTCTTAGCGCATCTAGAGGCCAGTATTATCCTAATACCCAAAACAGGGAAAAAAAAATTACAAGAAAAGAAAACTACAAATCAGTATTTTCCATAAACATAGATGCAAAAATCCTCAACAAAACATTAGCAAACTGAAATCACAAAAGTATAAAAAGAGGGCCCCTGGGGGGGCTCAGTCAGTTGAGCATCTGACTCTTGATTTCAGCTCAGGTCATGATCTCACAGTTTGTGAGTTCGAGCCTCATGTAGGGCTCCGTGCTGACAGTGCAGAGCCTGCTTGGGATTCTCAGTCTCCCTCTCTCTCTCTGCTCCTCCCCCATTCACTCTCTTTCTCTCTGAAAATAAATACACAAACATTTAAAAATTAGAAAAAAAGTATAAAAAGAGTTTACACCACAATCAAGTAGGTTTATGTCAGATATACCAAACTAGTCCATTCATGTCAACAGAATAAAAACAAAATCACGTGATTACATCAATAGACATAGAAAGAGCGTTTGACAAACAGCAACATGTATTCATGACAAAAAGTCTAAGTAACATAGAAATAGAAGGAAATATTCTCAACTTGATTAAGATTATCTACAAAAGAAATCTATAGCTAGCATCATACTTCATGGTGAGAAACTCAAAGCTCCCCCACTAAGATTAGACATAAGACTCATCACTCCTTTTTGACATCATACTGGAAGTCCTTGCTAATGCAATAAGGCAAGAAAAAGAAAGGAAAACATACATATTGGGAAGGGAGACATAAAACTACCTTCTTCACAAATGACATTATTGCCTATGTAGAAAATCCAAAAGAATCAACAGTAACCAAAAAACCCTCGTGGAACTAATAAGCAACTATAGCAACTTTGCATGACACAAAAGCCAACTGCTTTCCTACATACAAAAAACGAACACTGGAATTGGAACTAAAAAAGCAGGATTAATGACATTTAGTACCCCCCAAAATGAAATACTTAGGTACAAATGTAACAGAATATGGATAAGATGTATATGAGGGAAACTATAAAACGTTGATAAATGAAATCAAAGCACTAAATAAATGTTGACATGTTTCACACTTATGGATAAGAAGACTAGATATTGTCACGACGCTAATTCCTCCCCAATTGATCTATAGATTCTATGTAATTTTAATTCAAATCCCAGCAAGTTATTCATGGATATCGGCAAACTGATTTTACAGTTTATGTAGAGTGGCAAAGACTCATAGCCAAAACAATATTGAAGGAAGTTGGAGCAGTAATATTACCTGACACACTATAAGCCTTTTCCCTCCTATAACGACTTACTATAAAGCTATAGTAATCAAGAAGGTAATCAAGACATAGGCAATAACTCTTTTTTTTTTTTAAACGTTTTTATTTATTTTTGAGACAGAGAGAGACAGAGCATGAACGGGGGAGAGTCACAGAGAGAGGGAGACACAGAATCTGAAACAGGCTCCAGGCTCTGAGCTGTCAGCACAGAGCCCGACACGGGGCTCGAACTCACAGACTGTGAGATCGTGACCTGAGCCAAAGTCGGACACCCAACCGACCAAGCCACCCAGGCGCCCCAAGCAATAACTCTTTAACATCAGTCTTACCAACATTTTTCTGGATATGTTTCTTCAGGCAAGGAAAACAAAAGCAAAAATAATACACTTGTGGGGCTACACCGGACTCCAAAGGCCTCACGTGACAAAGAAAACCATCAACAAACAAAAAAGAAAAATAACAACTGTTTACAAGCTTGCTAGGTTTTAGATCCTCCACAAAAATCATACATTAAAAAAAATTAGTACAGGAATTGAGTTCACCAAGTTCAAAAAGCAGAGCCCGAAGTCTTCTCGAAGATTTGGGTTTTCTGAGGGGTAAGTATTTTCACTGATGGAATGACAATGAGCCAACCACTCTACGAGAGAGATGTTGGGTTTTTTGTTTTTTTGTTTTTTGTTTTCGCCTCAACAATTAATACGGTAGCTTCAGATCAAGTTCACATTTAAAGGGAACTTGATTTTAAATCTTTCTCAGTCCTCACAATAAAAGTTACAGTTTCAGGGAACAGGTTCTTTCTGTTAAGCCCTAAACTTCACTGGCATAATTAAGGCTCATTGGAAACAGAATTAACTTTGACATGTGGCAGGAGAGGCCATAGTTAATTCCTAGTTCTTACTTCCTGGGATACATGCAGCAGTGGGGCCAAGGATTCTCCACCCACTTCGTAAACATATCTTTCCTTGGGCTTCTCCTCAAGAGTGAGCCTCCGAGCTGCGGGCCCTCTCCATGCCTTCTCTTGATAGTCTAAGACTTATCCAACTGCAGCACCGGATGGATCCTCAGAAACCATGGAGCCCAACTTCTCTTCAAGTATAGAAGCTCTCTCCGTGTCTACACAAAACCTCTCTAGAAGGGAAAGAGGAATATTAAAATAAATTTATTTCTCTAATCAAAGAGTGGAATTTGCCCTAGCCAGCTACTTTTAGCCTGGCCTCATGTCTTGGCCAATACTGAGAATTATTTGCACCTAAGGTAAAAAATAAAATAGACCTTACTTCCAAGAATAGCAGTAAGATAGCTGGGAGATGACTTGTCAAAGAAAGAGGGAAGGAGATTTAAATAAATAAATATAAAATAAATATATATTATATATTTATAAATATATATATTCGATATATAACATGTATATATTAGTATATTATTATATATCTTGTGTATGATATATTTATATATTATACATTATATAAATATATCTTGTATATGATATATTTATATAATAAATATGAATATAAATATAAATGTGAATGTAAATATAAATAAATAAATATATATATTTGACTAAGGACAAACTGAATGACGTTTCATATGATTTTTTTTAAGAATCAACAAATAATTTTTTCTTTTATCTAATCTACAAACAAGCAAATCATTGTGACATTCTAGTTAATAGAACTTGGTGAGTTATTGGAGTCTTGTTTTAACTTTAAAAAAAAAATTCCTTAATGGTTTTTGTTTCTGAGTATAGAAGTATTGTATGTCTACTGTAGAAAATTTGGAAAACACGGAAAACAGTGAAGAATAAATAAAAATTATTCCTTATCTTTTTATCCACACAGAATTAGGGGTCACTAATATTTTCAATTTTTTTTTTAACCTTCCTCACATATGTTTGTGTGTGTGTACTGATTTTATAGAATTGCGGGCATATGACACAGGGGCAAACTTTCTCACATAAGTTATCTGCTTTTTGTATTGAATATAATTTCGGGGCGCCTGGGTGGCTCAATCCACTAAGTGTCTGGCTTTTGGCTCAAGTCATGATTTCACAGTCTGTGAGTTCAAGACCCACATCTGGGTCCACGCTGGCAGCACGGAGCCTGCTTGGGATTCTCTCTCTCCCTCTTTCCCTGCTCCTCCCCTCCCTGCTTGCTCTCCCTCTCTCAAAAATGAATACATAAACTTTAAAAAGAGTTACGGAAAGTCATTTCATACCTAATTCTTGATATCATTTCATATCATCAAGGCACAATATTGGTGGCTGTGAATACACAACAATAAAAATACAAGACACCCAATTCCTGTTTCATGGCAGTAGCAGCAACATTTCACATCAACTGGGGAATGCTGAATTCATTAAACATTGTTAACGAAAACTTTCGGCAACGTTGGAGATAGAGTTCATTTCCTACCTTGCATTACATACCAAAATTAGCCACTGGCAATTAAGGTTAAATTGTAAAAACTGAAATGTAAAAATTTCCTAAACATGCAGTAAAGCATAAAACAAAAGACTTAATTTACTATTTAAAGAATTTCTATGTAGCAAAATATAAAATCTTAATCAGATTAGGAGATATATCTGCACTTTTATCGTAGCCAATATATAAAATATTTAATATGTAAATGCCAGCCACACATAAAAAATAATGACAACTTAAAGAAGGACGAAAAACCTAAAGAAAACTTGGAAAGTCACAGTGAGGCACATTTTAGAAAGGAAAATATGAAACAGTCAACTTTATTGGCAATCAAAGATGTACCTTTCACATGCCACGCCATTTTCTATTCTTTACTGATTTTGTTTTCATCAAATCAAATCATCAACTGATATTATATATAGATAATATTTTTATATCGTATTCTTTTCTCTCAATGCATTATATGCAGTCTCGTTACGCTCTTACTTCCTGTCGTATGTGCCCAGTAACAAGCTCATATTAGGTATAGGTAGCAGTTGACTCCTGGGGCATAACAAATCTCAGACTTTCAGTGGTAGGTAACAATTAAGCATTTACTTTTTGGTCATGACTTTCTGAGGCAGGTGGCATGGTTCAGCTTCATGTTACAAGTTTCCTGGAGTTGATTTACTCTGCCTGGGACCCCTCCTCTTCTAGGGACCAGCAGACAAGTGGGCCATGTGGATGGTTTAAAAACAAGGACACACGACCGGCCCCAAAATGTCATTTCGAGTCCTTTTTCGTCTTCTCACTTCACACTGGCCAAAAAGAAAGTCTCACTGCAAAAGCCAAGAGAAGTATATTCTACCTTTTGGAAAAGTGTATTGCAAAGGTGAATAGCAGATCAGGGGTACAGGTATCAGGGGTAAAAAATCAGGGCCAATAATCCTTCCCAGACTCTATGGATAGATAGATAGATAGATAGATAGATGATAGATAGATAGATAGATAGATATAGATAGATATAGATAGATGATAGATAGATAGATAGATAGATATAGATGATAGATAGATAGATAGATAGATAGATAGATAGATAGATATAGATAGATAGATGATTGATAGATAGATAGATAGATAGATACAGATAGATAATACTTATATGCGTATACATATATAGAGAGAAATAATACTTATATGTGTAATACGGACATGTATTTGTATATAACAAAATAAAAAAGAGGTATCACTTTCGTCTATCAATTATTAATAAACTTAGTTACAATAGGCAATGCAATGAAGAATGTGGATAAGTGAAGTTTATATCCGTTGGCCATGAAATTAACATTATAGCTATAACCCCAGGTGCACTGAAAAATTTCTTTCCGTGGATGTTCGTTGCAGTGTAATTTATATCAGAGACAAATTTAAAGCAATCTACTCTTACCCTGAGATAGCAGTTTCTTTTCCTACTGTATTTACTTTTACCTACCCTAGCCAACATGTCTCATTATTGCATGTAATGGCTTGCAATATTGGCTAATAAAGAGAAATACATTTTTCCCTCTTCTATAACCATTTGAGGTTATTAAGTAAGAAATCACTTATCGAGTACCTACCAAATTGTAGGAATGAATTAGTCATGTTCCTCCTGCCCTTGAATTGCTCAGATAAACAGCAGAAGGCTTTGGAGAGAGTGTGAATGGATTTTAAAACGTGAAACTATAGGTAAATGTTCATGCTGCATCTTAAAATGTCCAGATGGAAGAGAACTAACTTGGCTAGAAGAATCAGTGCAGATCCCTTTTAGAAGACGAGTTAAAATTCAGGCTTTGCCTCTAAGAGTAATAAGAATCGGAAAACTTACACAGAGTTTATCGGTTATCTTTGAAACTGGCAAAATTTCTTTAAAGTCTGTGCTCATGGCTTTTGACTGACAACTCTCCCCTGCTTCTAGAGAAGTGGTTGCCTTCTTCTAGGTCCAAAGCCTCAAAAAAAAAGGGGGGGGGGGCGGGGGAGAGGAAATTGCCTTTGATAAGTGACCCGAAAGGGAACAGTGATAGATTTCAGGCTACCTGATAAGCTATGGAAAGCCTTTTTTTTTTTTTCCCCTTATTCTGACTTCTGATTTTATGTCTGGGTTTTAGTTTCTACTCTATAGTCCCAAATAAAGTTCTATAGGAAGGAAAGAGAAGGGCAGGGAGGGTTCATTCACCCAGGGTTGGCTGGAAAAGAAACAAAGTATAATTTAAATAATCTTCCTTAATTTCACAACATCCAAAATGTAAACTCAAGGAAACATTGTCTCCCAAAGACCACTGGTACAGGCAGAAATCTATCATTTAGGAGGCACGGCAAAGGGCGCTGGGTGACTTACATGCCTTATATTTATTTTGTTCAGCCACGTATTAATTTGCTTAACAAATTTTGCAGCACATATTGGAAAGCTTGACCCCTTCGTTTCTTTTACGTGGTTTAAGAGCACAAACGCATTGCTTGGGATCAACTAACACCAGATAAACATTCACAGGGAGAGTGGTAAGCCATCTTCAAATCGAAGCCATCTTCAAATTCAGCCCTTGCTGAATGGGTTAGAACCACTGCATTTAAGACATTCAAGTCAGCCCTTCAATTTCTATCACGCAGGACTCAAAAGACCAAGTCAGGAATGGCGTGCATCAGAAATGATCCCTCGGCCGTAAACGTATAAACAAATGGAGATTCCCTGAAACCAAAGAATCACCACTACTTTTGATCACTTGTGAGTAGAAAGGAGCTGTGGGATCAGGGGAGGTGCTGGGACCCCTGATTTGGACAGCATCAGCAAAAAGCAACTCATCTTTATCTGGAATTAACTACAAATTCAATTAGAATAAAAACCTTCGCCCACCTCGTGGAAAGGATTTTACACAAAGAAAACCAGATGTTTCAACAACATTGAGAGTGCTTTGCCTAGCGGCCCAAGGAATTTTCCATCTTGTAAGCCCAATCGCTGGTGAAAGTAACACAGATACAGCATCCTTAACTCGCAAAACAGTTTCCATTTCCCGGGCTCCTTTAATTAGATTTACTTCTTTAACCAAAGTAAGATTGGGTTGAATGAATGGTGGGGAGGAGGGGAGGGACTCTACAGAACATTGGGAGGACACATTTACAGAAGTTGGAAGGGTAAGGGGTTGAGGTCTCCTTGGGGGGTCTTTTACAGATGAATCTTTTCTCATTGATTGTGAGTTTATTCATTTGGGGGGAAAAAAACCAGTAATAACATTAATCATTAGAGGTTGTGCTAAGATCATACCTTAATTCTATTTTCAGCTTTGAACAGATTATAGGACAGTGGCGCATAAATGGAAAATGGAAGAGATTTAGAACAGACACAGATGTTATGAGGCATTTTTTCACATGAGGATAATAAATGTGTGGGACAGTCTATTAGGCAAGGATGTAAAAGGAGAGACACTGCGATCACTCATACCTTGCATAGGAAATACAGCAGTGGCACCAAACATGCTATGGAGGTGCCTTAAATTTGTATTTTTAAAATTGTTTTTAACACTTCTTTACTTTTGAGATTGAGAGAGAGAGAGAGAGAGAGAGAGAGAGAGAGAGAGAGACAAAGAGACAGAACACAAGTAGGGGAGGCACAGAGAGAGAGGGAGACACAGAATCCGAAGCAGGCTCCAGGCTCCGAGCTGTCAGCACAGAGCCCGACGCGGGGCTCGAACCCACGAACTATGAGATCATGAGCTGACCTGAAGTCGGACGCTTAACTGACTGAGCCCCCCAGGCACCCCTTAAATTTGTATTTTTTAAGCCTGTTTTCATTTGTGTTTAACCAGAATAGAGAGGGAGCCTGGGAGTCAAAGGTAAACTTCTGCAAAAGAGAAACACTGAATTACAAAGGCTAAAATACAAGTGACCACTCCTTCACAGTTCCGTCTGTCACTAAATTAGATAACACAAACCCGTGTAGGACTCAGTTTCCCCTTCATTCCATAGAGAGATGTTCAAATGTGTCTTTTCTTTGTTCAGACTTTCTCATTATGATTACAAGAGGTTCCTGGCGGCTCTTTCCAGCCATTTTACCCCTATTGGGGACTAATTCGTCCCCCAAATACAGTAAGAGTGAGTTTCCTAAAATTCAGATGTGGTTGGGAAATCCTCTCGCTTAAAACGGTTAAGGTTTGGGGCACCTGGGTGACTCAGTCCGTTGAGTGTCTGACTCTTGATCAGGTCACGATCTCACAGATCGTGGGATCGAGCCCCATGTAGGTCTCTACACTGACAGTGTAGAACCTGCTTGGGATTCTCTCTCTCTCTCTCTCTCTCTGCCCCTCCCCTGCTCATGCTCACTTTCTTCTTCAAAGTAAATAAATAAACATTTAAAAATAGAATAGAATAGAATAGAATACAGTGGTCAAGGTACACCATCTTCTTAAGGAAAAACATGCTGACTCCTTACTTTTTACGAAGCCTCCTCCAGTTTTCTGGGTCATTTTCTGTTTCCTGTTGCCACTCTCCATCCACGTCCCTCGAATGTGTTAAACCCCTTCCTCCACCCACCATGGCCATTCTACCTATATTCAAGTTTATTTATTTAATGCCTCCTGTGTTCCCCAGGCACTTGTACAGGCCCTGGGAACAGACTGATAAGCAAAAGAGGTAAAAATATCTGCCCTCATAGGCTGGTCTTCTGGGGGGGGGGGGGGGGGCTGGGGGAGGGGCTGCAAGCACATGAACCAGTAAGTAGACGTGTGCATTATGAAGCACACCATGAGAAAAAACAAAGACGCAAGAGAACATGGAAGCGATGCCCAGTCTGGGTTCAGCGAAGGTCTGTCTGCAAAGCTAATGCTCGGACAAAACCAAGTGAGCTGGGGGGAGAAAATGGCGTGGCTGTGCCTAGGCGCCACCTTAGATTGTGCAGAATTTCAGGGCTTCAGGGCCAGCTGCTGACAGTTTAGAAGCTCCCTGGAGTATGCTAATGTTCAGCTAAGAAATGTGGCTTCACACCAAGCTAAGGGCTTTGGCTTTCACTCTGAGTGACGTGGGGAGTCGTTGAATACAGCACTGATGTGTGCATTCCGTCTCCCCCTGATATCTGAACGTAGAAAAGACGGTGGGGGGCCGGAGTGGAAACAGGGAGACTAAATGGGAGGTTATTGTACTGGATCCGAGGAGAAATAAGGAAGGCCTGGACTAGGAGACTTGTATTAGACATGGCAATAAGCCAGGTGTGAGCTACTCATTGAAGGTGGACCCCACAGGATACAGCCACCATTATTTATAATGTTCCCAGTTTCTAGAATGCTAGGTCCATTTCTATACACAGTAAATCCTTGGATTGAATGAGTAACTTGTTCTTCGAGTGTTTCACAAGACGAGCAAACATTTCTAATCACTTTTAACTGGAGAAACGAACGACGTCTCGCAAGACAAATGGTACGTGATGTCGAATGTCACGTGATCACAACTGAACCAATGGTTCTTCTCTCTCTCTCTTGCTGTGGGATTGTGGGTGATTGTGAATGCAACGTCACATGTCCGTGAAATCTTCAAAAGGAGGCAAAAGCAAGTGTCATTGGATAGGCTCCTTGTTAACGTTGCGCAAAAAGAAAAAGGTTCCTTTGAGCCAATAGACAGCAGCGATCCTGGTAGTGATCGTGAAAGTCGTCCTACGCGATAACCCTCCTCTCTCTCGTCTCCCTCACTCCAGCCACAAAGGTCTTCAAAGGCAAGGGCAAGTTAATTAATTTTTCTTTAAATTTTGTATTTTCTTTATTATGGTCTATTCTATTACAGTGTTCTAATCACTTTTATATGAATATTTTGGGGTTGTGGAACGAATCACCTGAGTCTCCAGTATTTCTTATGGGGAAATTCGCTTTGATATACAAGTGCTTTGGATTACAAACACGTTTCCTGAACGAATTATGCTCGCAAATCAGATGTGTTACCTCAATTTTGTCAGAGCAGTTCCCTCAGTCCCCACCGCGGGAGTTTGTCCCATGCCTGGCCGCCGCAGGCATCTGAGTTTGCCACTTTCTCCAAGTAACCCAGAAGGCTCCACGGTGAAGTGCCTCCCCCTCTGTGTTCCCAGGCTACCTTCACGCCTCTTGTGTCATGAACCATATTCTCATTATTATTGTGCTCGTGTGTGGTTCTCCAGATTATATTTTACGCACCTCCGTATCCCTAGGGTTCAGCAGAGGGCCTTGCCATTAGTGGGTGTTAGGTCCTTGTTGAATGAGTGATGAACTGACTTCATGAATGAAGAAACACATGAGTAAGTGAACACATAAACGGATTTTTAGAAGCGTCGTCTCACGGCAGAAACCAGAAAAGAGAGAAAAAAAAAAAAAAACCTCCATGCAAAATACAGACTATCTGTTGCCTTGTCAATTAAATATTTCCTACGTAGCCTAAATTAGCATTGCTGGGTGTTCTCAGTAGATCACTCGTGTTTCCTCAATTGTACAATGGCGATAATAAATGAAACGTAAAAAGGATCACCCTGATATCCACAAACTCTTTTGTCTTTCTCCGATCTACAGGCACAATGTTGGGGGGGGGGGGTACCTGAAAGAGAAAGGGACCAAGCCCCGTGTTCTAATTTTTCAATGGGAAGGAGCCAGTGCTGAGGGGAAAATGCAAAACAGGGAGGTGGGGGGGGGGGGGCGGGCAAGAGATAGCTGGTGTACCAAGCAAGGGAAAGGATAGGGAGGGGCCGAGATGGAAGGTTTGGCTTGGTATGTTGAAGGAAAGGAGGGTCAGAGGGTCCCTGGAGTTGCAGCATATTGAAGAAATCGGAGCCGAGAGTTAGCGCAGACATTGGACTTGGAAACTCTTGAGCGTGTGAGACAGACAGGATGAAAGACAGGAATTTCTCTTTAGTGACGCTGCTCTAAATGCCACCCGGTCTGTCGTGAAGTTATAGGAGCCTGGCTTCTAAACGTTTCACGTAAAATACTACCATATAGATACAAACTAAGGGATGCATTTAACGCAGCTCGTAGCCCAGGGCACTGTTTGTGTCCGACAAACCAACAAGCGTTAGTTCTTTTTCTTGTGAGACTTAAAAAATTAGGAAACACTTTTAGAGTCATTATTATGTTGTCATTTTATCCTGACTACAGCTAGTAAAATAAATAGACAGGTATTACTATGGCCATTTACCTGATGGAGAAGGAGGCTCATAGTGACTGAAGGTGTTTGCCCAGGGCTGTGGAAGATTAAAGTGTTACAGTCAAATATTATTTTTATTTATTTATTTAATTATTTATTTTATTTGTGTGTTTGTATATTTATTTATTTATTTACTTATTTATTTTTTACTTTAAGCCCAGGGTAACTGAACTGTTGATTACACGTCTCGCAGGACATTTTTAAAATTAAAACTGTTTAAATGTTTATTTCTTTTTGAGAGAGAGACAGAGACAGAGTGCAAGCAGGGGAGGGGCAGAGAGAGAGGGAGACACAGAATCTGAGGCAGGATCCAGGCTCTGAGCTGTCAGCACAGAGGCTGATGCAGGGCTCGAACTCATGGACCAGGAGATCATGCCCTGCGCTGAAGACGGATGCTTAACAGCCTGAGCCACCCAGGCGCCCCCAATTAAAAAGTTTTAAGGTAGTTTTAGATTTACATGCAATTGCGAGAAATGATACAGAGTGCTACTTTCCCCAATTTCCCCCAATGGTACCATCTTGAAAATTAATAGTAAACTATAATAAAACAGGATATTGACATTGATCTCGTCAGGATACAGAACATTTCAATCATCATAAGGATCTTTCATATTGCCCTTTTGTAACCACATCCACTTCCCTTCATGCTTACGTCTTCCTTAACACACGCTCTGTTTTCCATTTCTGTAATTTTGTCATTTCAGTAATGTTCCATAAATGGAATTAAACACTGTGTAACATTTGTTTAATTCCATTTATAGAACATTACTGAAATTGAATATATTTTTATATCAAAAACAAAATTGAATGTATATTTTATATAAAATTACAAACATTGAAATTGATTTCCGTCACTCACTGCAATTATAATTCGCTGGAGATTCCTACAGGTTGTTATCATACGTATTAACAATGAGTTCCTTTTTATTATTATACATGCACCAGTCTCTTTAACCATTTGCCCACTGGAGGCTATCTGAATTGTATCCAGCTGCTGGCTCTTGCAAATAAAGGTATCGTGAACATTTGTGTACAAGTTTTTGTGTGAACATACATTTTTATTTATCTGATATACATGCCCAGGAGTGCGACTGCTGGATCATAAGGTAGTTGAATGTTTAGATGTTTTAAAAAATGCCAATCTGTTTTCTAGCGTTGTTGTACCATTTTACTTTCCCATAAGCAATTTATGAATGATCCACTTTCTCTGTATGCTTGTCAGCATTTGTTATGTTCACTATTGTTTATTTTAGCCCTTCAGACGTGTAGAATGTGATTGTATCTGTGGTTTTAATTCAGATCTCTCTAATGGCTAATGATGGAAAACATCTTTTCTTGTGCTAATTTTTAACTGTTGAGTTGTGATGGTTCTTTACATACTCTAGATGCAAATCGTTTGTTGGATATACGTACTTTACAAAATTTTCGTCCAGTGTGTAGCTTGTCTTTTAATTCTCTTAATAGGTTGTTGCCGAACAATATTGTTCTCATCACTGTTTTACTCTGTCCCACAACTAGTTGAGGTTTGTTTTATGGCCAGAAAATGTATTTTTTTAATGTTTATTTATTTTGAGAAAGAGTGCATGCTTGAGCAGGAGAGGGGCAGAGGAAGAGGAGAGAGAGAATCTCAAGCAGGTTCCATGCTCAGTGCAGAGCTGGATGTAGGGCTCAATCTCACAACTGTGATATCATGACCTGAGCCAAATCAAGAATTGGACATTTAACCGACTGAGCCACCAGGGCACCCCTGGTCTATCTGAGTATGTGCTCTGTGAGCCCTTGGCAAGAACATGCATTATGCTATTGTTACATGTTCTATACATGTCAGTCGGATCCTGTTGGTTGATGGTGTTTTCTATACCCTCAGTGACTTCCTGTCTATGTGTTCCATCAATTGTCAAGAAAGGGATGCAACTCTCCAATTATAATTGTGAATTTATCTATCTGTCTTCCAAGTTTTATCAGTTGATGTTGCATATATTTGGTAACTCTGTTGTTTGGTGAACACTCATTTAGGATTTCTAAGTCTTACTTGCGTATTGACCCTTTTATCAGTACATCACCTACTGTTTACATGATATACCTTCTTCCTCCCTTTTATTTCAACCTATCTATAGTTTTATATTTGAAGTGAGTTTCTTGTAGACAGCATATAGTTGGGTTATGTTTTTTTTTTAACCCATTCTGTCAATCTGTTTTAACTGGTATATTTGGACCTTTTACATTTAATATAACCATTGATCTGTTAGAACTAAAGTCTGACATCAACTTATTTTTGTTTTGTTTTCTTTTTCGTGTTATTTGTTCTGCTTTCTATAAGTTATTGGCATTTTTATAATTCTATTTTTATTTATTATGTGTTTTTAATGTATCTCGTTGCATAACTTGTTCAGTGGTATGCTCTAGGTATGACACTGTATATTCATAAATTATCACAATCTACTTTAATAGTCTTTTTAGCCATGTGAGTGAAGTGTAAAAGATCGACTCCAAAGTCACCCTTTTATAAAAGAGTTGTTAGATAATTCTTCTGTGTACATTTAGAACCGTATGAGACAGTCATAGTTTTTCCTTCAACTCTAAAACGTAATTTAGAAAAATCAAGAAGAAAAGAAAAACCAATGATATTTACTCATAGTTTTGCTTACTGAGTTTTTTCTTCCTTTCTGATGATCCAGAAATCCTTCTATCATTTCCTTTCTGGTTAGACAATTTCTTTAGCCATTCTTTTAGGGTAGGTCTAGTGGCAACACATTTTCTTAGTTTTTCTTTCGCTTGAGACTGTCTTTTTTCCCCCCACTCTCTTTTGAGGGCTTGTTTTTATTTTTGTTTTGTCTTTAGTTCTCAGAAGTTTGACTATGATGTGTCTTGGTAAGAATTTCATCAAGTTTATCTTGTCTGGAATTTACTCAGCTTCCCAAATCTGAAAGTTTATGTCTTTAGGAAGATTTCAGCCTTTATTTCTTAAAGGACATTTTTAGGCCTGCCCTCTTCTTTCTTTCTAGAAGTCTGGTAATGCAAATGTTAGAGCTTTCATAATTGTCCCCCAGGTCCTTGAAGTTCTGTTCATTTTCCCTTTCAGTCTACTCCCTCTCTGTTGTTCATTTTAGGCAGTATATAGTCCTACCTTCCAGTTCACTGATCCTTCCCACTGTCTCTGCCATTTATTTGTTGAGCCCATAACGTTGAGTTTTTGTGTTTTTGTGTCTTTTTCAGCTCAAAAGTTTTTCCATTTGGTTCATTTATATATCTTTTCATTTTTGCTCTGCGCTCCTATTTCTTTGTTGAAGCTTAGTATTTTTGTCATTAGTTTCAAGAATGTTTGTAATTGCTCAGGGGAACATTTTTATAATAGCTACTTTAAAATCTTCGTCAGATCATTCTAACATCTATGTTATTTTGATGTTAGCATGCATCTATCGTCTTTTATTCATTCAATTTGGGTTCTTCCTTGTTCTTGGTGTGATGAGTGATTTTGGATTGAATCCTGAACATTTGGGTAGCATGTTATGAGACTCTGGATCTTATTTAAAACGCTTCTTTTAACTGGCTTCCTCTGACACCATGCTGGTAGAAGGGTGATGTGTTTCCTCATTACTGCCAGATGGGGGTAGATATTCAGCTTCTCCACTGGCTTCTGTTGACATCTGGGAGGGAGAGTGTTCCTCATTACTGTTGGGTGGGCTATTCCAGCTCCCCAGTAGACCTCCAGTGATCTTTCCCTGTACTGGAGGGGCAGGAATGCCTGTTACTGCTCTGTATATGACCTTCACCGACGCCACAGGGGTAAGAGCTCTTTGTTGTAGCAGGGATGAAAGTCCCAGCTCCCTACTCAGCCTTCTCTGACATCAGCCAGTTGGTGTTTGTGATGTTTGCTAGGGTAGAGTGGTTCTTGTCCAAATGTTTTACATCTTGTGAGGTTGTCCTTTTCCTGGTCCTTTGGCTAGAGAAAACAGGCTTTTGTTGGGTGTCCTCTTGTCAGTGTTTATTACTATTTTTGAGCTGTTGATATTTTATTTTATTGTATTTTATTCTATTCTATTATTTATTCATTCATTCATTCATTCATTCATTCACTTGCTTTGAGCTGTTGGCTTCTTTAACTCCAGGCCTAATCTATATGACAAAAAAGCAAAAACTCAGAAAACTGACCACTGTGTCATTCCTTGGGTCTTGAGATTCCTGGTCGGTCTGCCTTCTTCTCTTCACCTTTCTGAGTCTTCTTATGCCGGTGTTATAAATAATCCCCAGGGTTTTCTCTGCACGTAGCACGAGGAGTAAAATAAATAAAATAAAAAGATTTTAACAATTAAAACAAAATGTTTAAAAAGTAGGTGTGCCCCACCTTTCACAGGACTTTTCAAAATAACACAGGGTAAAAACAGAATTACTAATCTTGATAATATTTCAGGAGAAGACAATCTGATTATTGTATTGCTACTATCTATCTTTGGGAGAAAGTTCTTTTCCCACACTGATATGGAGGCTTCAACGGAATCAACATTTTCTTTTCTTCTAGAAACTAATATAGTGGTTATGGCAAATCTAAAAATTTATTAAAACTCTAAAAAAACAATCCCCTGAGCCCTTCTGTGTTTACACCAAAGTAATTATTGCTCCAGACACCTCCTGAAGCTCTAGAGAGAATCTGGAAGAGGGTGGATGAGCACATTTTAACCTTTAATTTTCCTCTTTGTATAACTGCATAAGGACCCCTCATTCAGAAGCTGCTAAGACGAATTTACACCTCCCTGGACCTGTCAGCTACAGAAAGGACACTTATTCTAAGCACCAAAATAATACCATAGCGAAGTGATGGACTCCACATCTAGGAATGCACGTGATGGTCATCCCAACCACAAAATTCAATCCCTTTGATTGCTGCCGATATTTATTTCACCAAAATTTCACGTTTCTTCCCAATGCAGAATGGCAAAAAGATCTCATGCAAATTTAATCCAAAACGTTTAAACACGTGGCAAGACAACTGGGTGATGGTGAACAGGTCAGGTAACCAATGGGCTGGTTTGTCACAATGGCACGAACGAATTATTTTAAATGATGCTCCTACTCAAGTTTCCAGATGTTTTGGCCACGGGCCAAGATAATGAATATTGCTAATCCACTGGCGAGAATGAAGCTGGCAAGCCAATTCACAGAACTGGAAATCGGGACCCTGAGTTGGGTTGTTGGGAACACACGCGTAGTATGTTTAAACGAGTAGTATGTTTAAACGACACGTGCTTGTCTCGTCACTGACCCAGACCAAAAATTTGCTGAGGCCCTTGAGAGGAGTATTCACTCTTCATCGTCAGAAAGTAAATCTAAAAAGAAAAGATGCCATATTTTGTTTACTTCTATTCCCTAAAGAGACCTCTTTATACTCATGAAAAGTTTGACGGTCAACCCTTTTGTCCTTTAGAAATTGGCAGTGGAAAAGTTTAGAAGAGAGATATTTAAGTGGAAATATACATATATACATATATACACATATATATACACATATAATATACATATGTGTATGTACACATATACACATATATACATATAATATACATATATACATATAATATACATATGTGTATACATACACATGTGTATACGTACATATGTGTATACATATGTAATATACATATGTATATTATATGTATATATATATTAAAAATAAGACTTTGGTGGAGCATTAAAAAGAGTCAAAATTTCAACTAACGAGAAATCACCAAAATGATAGGTATTTGTATGGTTGTTGCTTCTGCCTGTAGTGGTGTCGCTCCAAATGCTCACTGTGTGCATCTACGTTAGGTGACCCTACCCTATAAAATGCATAGATCACACTGCGTATACTTTCCGAGTTTGTGTTAAACTAGAAAATATGCGTCCCAGGCCCACCTAGGGGGCACCCGGAAAAAAGTCTAGACCTCAGGACGAAGCAACTGAAACTGGGGTAAAAACTCGCCCTTTGGACACAGTGTGGCACCTGCCGCCGTAGATTTCGCAGTCTCGCTTCCCCTTTCACAGACCCACTGACAAGAGGGTATTACAATTTTTGCTGACATCAGTGACCTGGCATCACTGATTTATTCCCTGCTTCGGTTTACAGAGGAATAAACCGGTAATTAATTATATATCAGAACATGAGAATCGACCTGGCAATAATGTACAGGCTAAGAACGCTCTATTTACATATGTAGGTTATTTAAAATATGTCTTGTTAAATAAATATTTAAAATACCTCCTTATTTCGCTTCATAAACTGTTTGGACTAAGGCTGCAATGCTATCCGCTGCAGAATGTTCGAAAGAGTGCAAGAGTTGCCAAAGATTCTCATCTCTGCCTGACCTGCAAAATTCGTCCTTGTCCGTGCACGCCAGGGCGCACGGAAAGTCTCCTTAAGGAAAACCACAGCATAAAGTCTCTAGGCTGCCACTGAAATCGGTAATATTGGTGGAAACGTGATCCTCGACAAATGATCAAACTTACCTTTATGTTGAGGGCGGGTATGGAGAGCAGAGATCTAGACAGAAATTAACCACAATCAACACGACTACGTCGGAGACGGGAGGTTAAGCAGACGGGAAGTAAGAGAAAGGGATGATTTGACAACAAAATATTCCCCCCCGCTCTGGGTCCTCTTCCCTGTGTAAATGTCCAGAATTATTTTTAAAGGCGAACACAATCAAACACAGGACTCAAATCTGTACGGAGCCTCAGGGGCCAGGGCTCCCCGTAAGAATAGGAGCCCATGTGACCAGGCCAGCAGTCATGGGAGGGCGAAGCCTTTTGTACCTTGCAGGAAGGCTGTGCTCAAAATCAAGCCAGAGCCCAGCGGAGTCTTGGGCTTGGGTTTGGTGCTCTGAAAAGTTAGCTTTTTTTTTTTTTTTTTTTTTTTTTCCTGGAGGACATCTCCGCGTATCTGAAACTGCGGGGGGTTTTCTCCAGAGCACATTTGCTCCCTACAGAACGCGATCACAATCCTATCAACTCCTGGTCCACCAGGGGGAGCACTTCACCAGCACAAAACAAACCTTCCCCAAAGGAAGTCACCGAAGGCGCCGCTTCCTCTCAACTCACGCAGCTTGACGACGACCCGGATTTTTATCGGTTCTCCGAGCTGTGGCACTCACATACCTAACACTGATTTCCCACGTCCAGCCTCATGCTGGTGGGATACGTGGGGGGCTCAGGCGCGGACACATTACGCACCCAGCAGATTCTGCAGGGGGACTTGAAAATTACTCGTAATTTACAGAAATGCCTTGTTTTATTATAGGAAATAACTTCGTCCCTGCTTCCACACCGGCTTTCTGTGGGCCAGACCGGCAGATGGATCAAACTACTGATTCTGTACGTATTCAAGCGCAGGAGTGAAATCAGGCACCCGATCGTTAATGTGGCGTGTAAGTGCGCGTGTGTTTGTGAGAGGGAAACAGACGACACACTCCCACAGGTCCTGAAGCCAGGCATCTACCACCGCTTGCTGATTCTACCAGGCCCTTCGGCAAGGCCTTTGGCCGGAGCCCTGTGGCTGGGAAGGAAAACAGCTGTCAGAGAAAGGACCAGTGTTGATGGTAAGCCGTCTGTGCACAAGCTCAGACTTCACCCCCAGCCTGTCCAAACAAAACAGCTGTGGGCTCAGCGGACCTGTGTACGGATCGAAACCCCCAAACCTGCTGAGAAAAAAAAGAGCATCACAATAGTCTTCCAATGGCTTCAAAATTCATGGAAGGCATCGTCCTTGGGGAACCAAGTTTTACTTTTCCTAAGGGCTTGTTCCTTGGGCTCCTTATCCTCAGCCTCCTTCCAGGCCCTTCTGTGTCTTCCTCTGCTAATAGCCTCCCTGCCGCGGAAGGTGCGGGCTCTGGGATCCACGGCTTTGGCGTCACGTGGGAATTGGTTGGCAATGCAGAACTTCAGGCCATATCCCAGACCCCCCCTGAGTCAGCATCTGCCTTTTCACAAAACCCCTTGGGGTTTGGAGTGTATATTTCATAGTCAAAACTCGACTCACAGAGACCCTTGTCTTGGGACTGGTCTGCTTTTTTTTTTTTTTTTTTTTTTAACGTTTATTTGTTTTTGAGACAGAGAGAGACAGAGCATGAACGGGGGAGGGTCAGAGAGAGAAGGAGACACAGAATCGGAAGCAGGCTCCAGGCTCTGAGCTGTCAGCACAGAGCCCGAGGCAGGGCTCGAACTCACGGACCGTGATATCATGATCTGAGCCGCAGTGGGATGCTTAACCGACTGAGCCACCCGGGGGCCCCTGGTCTGCTCTTTTTAGAATAGGCAGATGAGATGCGTAGATGCGTCCTTCTAAATAGGATGAACAGGTATCACGATTATTACATGGCCTTAGGTTATATGCCACCGACCTCAGAAGCAGCAGCATGGAAAGAGAGGGTTCAGTGTTGAAGGTAAAAACCAACCAAACAAAACCCTCAGCCTCCAATCTTAGCTCTGGCCTTCGGAGCCCTCACTTTCCTCACTGTCCCTGATAGGTATTAACTCCACTGGGAAGGTTAAAGGACCCCCCGCCCCCCGAACATGCGGAAGATTCTGGTGATCTTTTTCTTTCCCTTCAGAATCAGGTTTCCCATCGATGACTATTATCGAGGTATGTGGTTATTAATATTTTTCCTTTTACTATTCTTTTTTTCCTGCTAACTTTTTGCTTGTCTTATTACTTCCGCATAAAACAGGGAGAAAGAAACGGTGAGCCTCAAGTCAGCCTGTATATTTACTCATAAGTTGCTTCATTGAATGATTCTGGAAAAGGAGAACACTGAAATAAAAAAACCTAAAATGATCATTTGGGACTTGGGGGGGATGTTCCGAGACCTATCCTTAATGCTGCTATATCAAGGATATGAAGGGTGATTGAAGGAGGGGAATCATTCTAGAGAAAGAAAAAGAAAATACCCATGAAATTCCCTAAAAATGAGGAAGGGACAGGCTAGGTCCCAACAAACACATCTGTTAATACTATCATGGGAACATTGTCGCAGCTGGATGGAATTAGTGACAGGTATTTGTGTTGTAGTATTATGACATATTGTCTGTATTTCTCTGAAGAATGGGACTTAAGGAACAGCATTCTGTGTCGCTCATTTTCTTTCTGGTCTTTTGTATTATTTTTTGGCCAATTCTGGAATGTGATATACTGAATTTTGGCACAAATTCACTAGAAGGTAAACCTCACCTGTTTACCCGCTGCTTGGTCACTAAATTGGCTGTCATTTCTTCTGAAGAAAACATCGGGGTGGAAGAGAGACAACAGGGGGCTTATTTCCTTCCTGAGTAGAGGTTTAACACGGCCAACGAGAGGGAAAGCGGTCCGAATCTGATGTCCCAGTTTCCCTTGGGCCTGGCTGTCCAGGACGTCCAGATCCTTCACACAAAAAAAGAGATCTCACAGCCCCTCAAGAAGGTCCCGGGTGAGGGTGTGGGGGACCGAGGGGTATGACCACCCTGTTGACTTGCAGCAAAGGAACCCATCCCCGGAGAGTTTTTGACAGCTTCCCCCAAAGATCCTCTGTCCTGCCCTCCCAGATGGCTTTCCTCCTACTGTCTTCTTCTCTAGAACCTCCTGTTCAGTCTTCAGAGGAAATAGCTACATTCCAAAGAACGAACTCAAGAGAAGTAGACTCTTCTCATTCCAGACCCACATCAAAGCAACCTATAGATTTAATAGAGTATAAATGACACGGTTATGCACTCCCCTTCCCTAAACGAACCTCACTGTTTAATTCTGTTGGCCACACAATTTCATTAATGCTCTGTGTATATTCCAGGGCATCGCATTTATTCTATTTGAACTTCCGAATATCCAGTGGAAGTTGAAAGAAAGTCCATGTGATTGTCCCGCCGCCTCCCCAGTTTCTACTGCAAGCTTCTGTGAGACCTAGCAGCGGGAATGCTAAATGATCGTAAGAATGTCTGATTTAGGGGCGCCTGGGTGGCTCATCCCAAAGGATGAGCATCGCTGTGGCAGGTGATTTAGATACACGAATTCCATGACTCGGAGGCTCTTTGCTTCTCAAGAACACAGACCTTTCAGTACCTCCTGGGTTTCTTAATTTTTACAACCATCATCAAGGAAGAAAAAGTTCTTTTCTTTCTTGTCAAGCGTTAATATACAAGCTGAATCATTAGCGTGAATTATCACCGCTCTTGTTTAAAGCCATGTAGCCACGTTCACAAGTATCAAAGTACTTTGCGAGATGAAAACAGCCTCAGACACGTAGGAGTGAAGTATTGCCAGCATCGAGGAGAGAAAATAAAATGTCTTTCATTCTTTCATTCCATCTCGGGACCAGATTTCTTTGGAGAGGAATTTTTACTGGAATGGGGTAAAAACAGGGAAAGTCTGAATGTAGCCCACAACTGGCTTTCTGGGGGAAAAAAAAGCTACACACGGAGAGGGTTTGGGGGACGAAGTTCTTCTGTCGGCCCTGTAAGATCATCACATCTGCAAAGGAAAGAGACGGACTCGAAAAAAAGGCTGGTTCTCACGGACAATCTCATGGTCAAGAAGTGACTGTCTGTGGCTCCAATCCCGGTGCTTTCTATCCCAGACTTAGTTACAAAATCTCTGCAAGACAGAGGCAAGAGAAAGTTCAGAAAAGTGAAGGATCCTCGGGAAGAAACCAAACTTGCATTCTGAGGAAGTTTATTACCAGAGCAGAGTTTTCCTGATGAGGAATAAATCGCTCCCTGTCAATTTCCCTGTGAAATCTTCACGTGATACTAAACCCACAGGACGTGTCCCTTGCTGAGTGATGATAAACAATAACAGATTATGTATTCTAAAATAATCTTAAAAGGAGGTGTCCTGGATACGAGTTAGATGAAACCCTTTACATTTAAATAAATTCCTCACAGGAATATTTGCCTTACTTTTCTATATATATGCCTCACTTTTCAGGGGGTGTTTTGTTTTGTTTTGTTTTGTTTTTTAATGCAAAAGCACCATTGAAATACACCACCACAGGGTCTTTCAACCCTAACGCAGTTGATATCTGGGGCCAGATAACTAATTCTTTGTGGGGACGGTCCGTCCTGTACATCATTGGATGTTTATGAACATCCCTAACCCCTGCCCACCGGATGCCTCCTGGAAGCATCCTCCCGGTACCCGGCTGGGACCATTGAAAATATCTGCGGACGCTGCTGAAGGTTCCTGGGGCCGAAAGCGACCTGGGCTGAGAACCACTCACTGCGTTGCTGCTTTGCTAAACCAATGCCGAACATTCGACGGCAAACTGTCATTCTGTAGAAAACTGTATAACAACCCTCGTGTCTTAATTACTTTGCTGTTTGGCGTTGCTGAGCCTAGGTTTGTGATCCATCTTTGAGAGAACATGGCCCGGTTTTATGGGGCTTGGTCAGCTCCTTAAAAACATACCCTGACAGCTGCTGAGGCAAGTCGCTTGTCAAATTCCGGACGGGTTGTACAGCACCACCCCGGCCCTGTCGTCTCGATGAGAAAACGAGGATACTACTAGCTGTGCTTACAAAGTAAAAAACAACTCACCGGGATAGCAGGTTAAATGTCCTGACCTTGTGAAGTAGCCTCAAGGAGCAAAATCAAGCAAAATGGTAAGACAACAAGTACGTGCGAGGTTGCACAATTATTAACCATTAAGCAATACTGGCCTGATGCGTAAGTGTACTTTGCTCTTCTGAAAAGGGTTCAAGTGCGTCCCTACCCAGTCTCAAGGATGAACTTCAAAGCCCGCCACGGAACAATACAGCGCTCGTCTCAAGAAACGCCTTTGTTCCTGGAACACGTGTTTTGAAACTCAGCCCCCAAAGGAACGGCACACTCGGTTTCCCAGAGAACCTTGGTGAATCGACAGGGTGCGTGGTCTAACCGGACAGGTGTTTTGGAAACGACTTTGCCCTGAAAGACGGAACACGGGGTAGATGTACCTGTGGGAGGATCCGCTGCCGTGGGCTCACGGGCTCTCCCGAGAAACAGCGAAATCAGGTCATAAACGTGAGGATTGGGGTCACATGGAGGCTGGCTTCCCCAAAATAGCAGTAGCCATTCGCAGCCGGCCGAAGGGCTGGACCCAATCAATGCCACCGTGCCTGGGCGGTCGCCCAGCCCAGGACAGGGTGCGCGGTGACGTTTACCAGAGGATAAGTAGGGCAGGCGTCGGGAACAGAACACCAACCTGACATCTTTGTGTTGATCAAGCTGCATCACACGGCACTCACTGGCCTAAACGGCGTGCGTGATGTGTCACGGGATACGGGGATGTGTAAGAGAAGGTAACGGAGGCAGATCCAATCATTCACACAAACAAAGACTTCTTTCTTCAGCCCTTTGAAAGGGTCTTTGGACACAGTTCCCTTGTGTAACGATCACTAAGCCCTCTTCTCTCGGAATTGTGACTGACCCTTGCTCCCGGCTACCCTCGGAGTAACTTCTCCCCTTTCCCGTGCGGTAGGTGACCTAGTTTACAGGACTTTCACCAGGCGTTGCTCTGGTTACCTCCAAAATTAACCCGAACAAAGGCAAGGCCATCTTGAGGGGGTCGAGGCGCTCATGCCCCATGCCAGGGGGCTTTGTGTTGGGGGGTGCCCACTTGTGAAAGGCTGGCCGTGACGTCTTCTTTTTTTTCCCCCCACATTCTCTGGACTGAGCCTGGGCTTACATAAATCCTTTCATTTGAAAGAAATGTGTGGAAAGAAAAGAAAACTGTCTTCAACCTGCAAAGCTTTGATTGCTGGGTAGAATTTGACACGCTCTTCAAGGTGAGGCCACGAGAGCCCAGAACCTAGTGAAGACGAGGCATAAAAACTCACAAAAATCTATTCTGACTTTCTGTCAAAAGAACCAGAACCTGTACGCGGGCCAGACGTGCTGTGGCCATGGGCCTGTGTGAAGGACAAGGTCATCTCCTACTTAAGATGCCTTCAAAATCTGAGTTTTTACCTGTTAATACAAACTACAATGGTTTTTGCAGCATAGAGTAGGGAGCCTTTATTTGTTGGTCAAATCGGCCTTTTTTCTTATGTGTCGTTATTACAGTGCCTTGGATGCCAAATCGGAGTCTGAAGCCAAAATACCAAATATTCTGCGGCGGGAAGAAGGATTTTTTTTGAATAAATAAAATTAAAAAAATAATTTACAAGAGCAATGAACAAGAAGACTTTGAGTTCTCTTATCAAATGACGGCAATAACACCAAAGACGTCTCCGTCACAATTTTATTATTTTCTTCCGCACCATAGGACAGAGCTGGGTTTAAGGAACTAACAATCTCTTGTCGGTTGCTATCTTCCCTGTGTTTGTCATGGATCAAAAGGGGGCCAGGTGTGAACTCACAGTGAGACAAATCTATCATTTCTCCTGGATAAAACAACCCCAGTGTAGTTCTGTGGCTATGTGAGTAGTCCATAAGATTTATGCTCCTTCAAAATATCATCTTAAAGCAAGGGAATTTGTTGTTCATACACCAATGAACTTTCTTCTTTTTCCAATTGAATCCATCACTGTGGGTGTATTGATTTCAGTTTCCTTCCCTCAGCATGCCCTTCCTTTCTTTTTTGAAGTAATCCTCCTTGAAATTTGTAGTAAAAATGGAATTCATCATGTTCCCTCCTTGGATCCACTGGTCTTGGAACTGAACTCTCTGCTTGAACACAGACGTCCCGGAGAGTCAGGATTTGAACTTCTGTTTCTGGGCTGGGAACCGTCTCAGTCATAGCCTAAGCTAATAAATGATTTAGGGTTTGTGGAATCCTTTCTTTTTTCTCTTTAAACTAATCTCAGAACAATACTCGATCGTAAGGTCATTGTCAACAGCTTGCTCAATTTGTCCTGTTAGAGAACCGTTCTTTCCAAGCTTGGCCAGCTGCAATTTCTTCACTTTAATGTGCTGCCACATGGATCAGCCTTGGAATTCAGTCTGGCCTTGCATTTCAGCTGACTTTATAATTTAAATATAATTGCTGATGCACTTTCAAGAAAAAAAAAAAGAAACTTCAGGAAATTGCAAAGGCTTATTTTAGTTTAGAACAGCAACGGTATTTCATGTTGGGAGAATGGTGGCAGGACTTCTGGAAAAATGCACATTCATCATCCTCTATAATCTAGGACTCGTTAGCAGGTTTAGTCTAGAGATAAAGTTTCATAGGGCGCTCTGTCTATTTATTTTGGAGGCTCCAAGGTGCCTAAAGTGGGTTTGTGACATAACAGGTGAAAAGAGGAGCCAGCAGTCTCTGTTCTAGTCCCAGACTTGCCGTTGACTCATAAGATAGCCATCCTTGTTCTCCCTTCATGCATCCCTTCACTACATACCTATAAGATATGACAGTATGTCCCAGGCATCACTGGGCTCTGGTAGGAAGGGAGTCCTAGACAACTGCAGCCCCGTCCTCCCTGGGAGTCCTTATCATGGCTTCTGGAATCATCCTCACAGTTCGGGGGCATCCCAAGACTGGCCACTGGTGAATGGATGGTGCCTCTTGTCCCCTACCAGTCTACATCTCCCACCTGGTGGTCGTGCTAAAGCACACATCCTGCTATCCCTGTGTGTGCAGGATTAAGACCAAACTCCTAGGCATGGCGTTCAAGGCCAATCTACACGTTCCTTTCAGGGCGCTCACTCTGCGTTTAGCCACTCAGAGTTGCTTAACTTGCCCTGACCTTGTTCTTTTCTCTCCCACCTTCAAGTCCCTCCAAGTACACTTCCAGCTACTTTAAATGTTCTTCCCTATTTCTTAGGGGAATCCATACATTTCAATATCTGTAGAGCTATGTCTCCTTACTTCACTGAGCCCCTTGAGTCCTGAGGGAGGGACTAGTGGCTTTGCCTTCGTCGTTCCCTGGTCCCTTTACACCTAGCTTTTACCACTCTGTGCTCATTAGTTGACTTGTCTCTGTTCCCCCATCTAACTCCTGGAGATCATGACCTTCTTAAAGCAAGAACCTGGCGGCACCTGGGTGGCTCAGGCTGTTGAGCACTTTGGCGTCCGACTTTGGCTCAGCTCACGATCTCCAGGTTCGTGAATTTGAGCCCCGTGTCGGGCTCTGTGCTGATGGCTCAGAGCCTGGAGCCTGCTTCGGATTCTGTGTCTCCCTCTCTCTCTCCCTCTCCCCCACTAGCGCTCTGTCTCTCTCTCAAAAAAAATATAAATAAACATTAAAAAAAATTAAAGCAAGAACCTGAGTCCTATAGGTTTTTGGCCCCATCCCATATTGCTCCACAAGTACGCAAGGGAGCAAGAAAGACAGAAGGGAGTGAAGGAAGATGGCTGTGGATGTCTCACAGATATATTTGGATTTAACAGGTCCAAATGGGACATCTGGATTCTTTCCAGCCCCCTGTCCTCACACCGTATTGCGGTCTTTCCTTGGCCTCCTCTGTTTCAAGCACCCAACTGTGCTTTAGACCTGCAGGTCTCCCTTGGGTCTCCCTTTCCCCTTCCATGGCCAATCCCTGTCTAATCTGTCCTTCAGGCCCAACCCAGTGTGGACTCTCCCCCATCCTCTACTCTCACGTCTTCCCTTCCTAGGCTACAGGCACAAGACCTTCCCACAACCTCTCCTCTTCTTCCCACCTCGTGACCTCCTACGCTTATGATAACCTTAATGTTCTTCCTCCACACCCCCTCGACTAGATCCTTCTCATCCATTGTACTTCAGTTTAAGCATTACTGCCTCAGAGACCTTTATCTTACTTCCGTATCCAAGTAGTCACCCTGCTTGGCATTCTTACTCTCCTCCAGCTTTTTCCTGTTCCCCACAAAGTAATCTGCTTACACATGGGTCCACGCAATCCTGACATGGCAGTAATTACGAGTGGGTTTTCTTCGCATCTCTTCTTCTCTCCTGATGAAGGGCGGCCACTGGGAGACATACTCGCTCATGGAACTCGCTTGCTTTGGGAGGATAGAGTCCAACACTATGTGCAGCTTTCTACTAGCCTTCCTTTATAAAATTAAACAATTCAAAAACTGTCACAAGCCTAGATCCTAAAGAGTAAAAATGCCCCCGTAAAACAACAGCTAATTAATAGGCAAAATCAAAACATGTAGCACTCTCCTAAAGTCCACCAATGGGAAATGATGCAGATCCTATTAACAAAGTGTTAAGTAATTAAAATTCAGCATGAAGAAGGAGAAACGGTAAACTTCTAATGGCAACTAAAGACCCTCTACTTAAAATTCCATAATTACACCAGCCCAAGCAATCGTTTCTCTTTGAAACTTGGCTTTACCAAGTTTCCAATTGGCTTTACCTTTGATTCCATCTCACGACAAAACATTATGGCTAAAATTACGTATGCATATAAAATTTTATAATCATACGATCATATGACACACATATATTGTGCTGATTCGATATATATTAGTGTTGATAAATATGATATCGATAAATATGATACACACGGATATTAGTGTTGATTTGAAATCACATGTCAAATGGGCACAGGGTACAAAAGAAACTGTATCTTTATTTATCAGGATTTCTTGCGTTCAGCTTGGGAAGGGCTCTGGACATTTCCGACTGTGAGGTTTGGCTGCATGTGGGTCCTGTGTAAGTGGATCTGGTTGTAGTTCATTTCCAGCTGTTGATGCCTTAACGAAACTGAGATGCTCTTGAGAATGCCAGATGGTCCAATCACCGGAATGTAAAGAGAGGATCTCCTTTCGGGTTTTTAGTGCCCGTTAGAAGTTTACCTATTACCCTTTTTGTATGCTACATTTTGTATCATTACAACACCTCCAAAATAAGGTCTGGATTGTTTCTCACTGGTACGCCTCAGGAGAGGGCAACAAGGTGGAATTTTATTTAGTAACTGTTATGTGTTCTGGGGCATTGTTCTCTTTGGGAACGTAGGCTTCTTGACAGAGTTATTGAATTCTCCCATTTAAAGAAAAAAAAAGAATGTTTTTCAAAGCATGTTAGATCTCATGATTTGATGATGAATTCATGAGACAACAATTCAGACTGAGTATTAGAAAAATATTCCAGCTGGGAAATAACACCTCGAGGGAAGAGGGAGAAGTCCCACTGCTTGAGTCAGTTGGGTTTGGATGAAACTCGGGTGGGGGGAGGAGCAGAGAGACCCAGCCAAAGGAAGCTAGCTCTGCATAACCCAACATGGTATTTCCATCTCTAATTTCTGAGTTTGTGACTCTTGTGGGAATTTTTCAACCCATAAAGCGTGCCCTTTTTCTGTCCCTGCTAATGGCCTAATGAAATAAACACTCATAAATACATGAAGTTCCTAAAGATAAGATCTGAATATCAGCTTTTCTCTCCCTCTCTCTCTCTCTCTCTCTCTCTCTCTCTGTTTGTTACCTGGCAGAAGGTGTTTTACCATCAGAGTGTATTGGTCATGTGATCTCTTTCAGTTGTTCTTTTCCCCGCTTCACCCTGGACATCAGAACTCTGGACATTCGATTCTTTTAAATGTTCTGATGCCTAAGTACCCTGTGCTAAGTCATTAAGAAGAAGGAAGAATCCGACGTTGGAGTTGTCGGAAAGGCTTTGCAGGGTTGAAGAAGGGAAATGTGAAACCATGAGAAACAAACCGTGTGGACATTGTGGACGAGGGCCAGTCAGTAGAGGCAAAGGGGCTGCAGCCTGAACATTTCCTGTGATGTTCTTTATTGCCCTGGATTTAAATTCTCTATCTTTGTGCCCACCACCAGGCTCTCTGTGAATGGTGCACGCTGCTGTTAACTCTCGTTTTTTCTTGTGCCTAATGCATCTCTTGCCATAACATGACACACGACTTTGGGCATGCTGGGCATGCCCAGTGTGTGAATGAATGTACATCAGAATGGTTCCACCTCCAGATTCGTGGCAAACTCCTGCTCTCAAACCGCAGTCTCCCCTCTCCTGCCCATTCCCATCTCTACAGGACAAATACCTTTTCCTTATGACCCCCTTTTTCCAATTTCTAGTCTTCCGGGCTAGCTTCCTTTGCCTTTTGCTTTACCCCATAGTCAGACGTTGCAACATTACCCTTTCTGGCACTCAAGGTTGTTTTTGTTTGTTTGATTGGTTGTTTGGTTTTGGGGTTTGTTTGGTTTTTTTTTTTTTGCATCCTTGTCATTTACCACACTCTTGTACCCCTCCTTACCCTGAGTTTACGAGCCAATGTGTCTCTGCATCCCAGCTCTCAAGCTCCCTGCTCATCCTGGTTGTGATATTGGCTTTTCTAATATTTCTAGCAACATTGCAGTTACTTCTTGTTCACACTTCCACAGCAAAGAATCCAAAAATATAACCCCGTGCTTTAATAGTTTCCCTTAGTCTCAGAAAGAGACCTCACTGCTGACATGTTGAGAAGAGAGTGACCACCCCGTTTGCACACCATCGTTCTTCCATTTCCTCATCGCTGTTTTTTTCTTCTCCCAGCAAATCCAATACTACAAGGCACTCCAAGAAATCTGGGTTCCGCACTCAAATCAGTTTAGAAACTATGACCTGCCACGGCCTCATTTGGGATATTTACAAGACCAATCCAGCCAATTAAAGGTGGTAAAGAACCTTGTTCACCTTAGTTTAACTTAGAATCCCCTAAATGTTTTTGAACACACAACCCTGTTTTTTTTTTTCCCTTTGAGTAACACCCATTAACACTACAACACTCTTGAGATATGGAACAGACTTTGGATTACTGCCTTTGCATATATCATGTCCAAGTTCTTACTATCAAATCGATAAGTAAACAAACTAAACCCTCCACAGCGTTGATAACCCTCACGAATGTGTCTTCTCATTTCTCCTTCCTTATACCACTCTGCTGATTGAGACAAGGTCTTAGTCTCTAACCCCCTTGATGGAATTCTCTTCACTCTGTGTAGCTACCTCTTACGTGTAGACATCTCGTCTGTAGCTCTAGTCTCAAACTCCGTCCTATGTTATAATGCTCTATTTCTGATTGTGTGCTTAAAATCTCCACTGGGTGACCTCTTATAGCCCCAAGCTAAATATGTCTATTTCCCAGCCCATCACAGCAGTCAACTCCCACCTGGAACCTGCTCTCGGTCAATGGCACCAGGATCTTGTTTGTCCCAATGCCTATCATTTGAATTGTATAAGAAAGGGTAGAAATGAGCATTTTCTTCCAAATCAGATGCACCTGGAGTTTAGTTCGGGCTGTGATTTACTCATTGTTCCAGCTTCCAGATCTTCATCTATAAAATAATGGCAAGAAGAAACAGCCCTTACCCATAGAGGTCTTGTGAGCTTAGTGGATACTTCATGAATGCAGTGTCTTTTCCCCTTGAAATACCTCATAGATCCATTTCTCCTTTCTGTTCCTCTTTCACTCCTAGTTTAGACCTCGATAATCACTTAATAATCCTAATATTTGTTTTTAGGACTTTAACATCTCTCTTCCCTCCATATTCACTATGCACAGTTATCCTGCACATATATAAAAAAATATAAATATGGAATTATGCACAGTTATATCGTTATACTGTAACGATAAAATCCTTAGAGGAAGAGACGACGTGTATATAAAATACAGTCTTTCCATCATACAGTGAGAAAGTTATGTTTTATTTCGCTGGGTACTTGGGGCCATTATTTGACTTAAGCTATAACAAAAATCTTTGGAACCATGGGGACCTTTAGAATAGAATTTTGCTAAGTGCATTTCCCATTGTCTCCTGGGAGCTGAAGGAACTGAGGAATGTGGTTTAAGACAAGAGTATATCATCCTGTCAATGTTCCTGATTGTTTTACCAACTCAACTTTTATATACATGGCCACCACCCAAAACAGGAGAGAAAAAACAAAAATGACAGTGGCTGAGAGATATAGAATTCCCTTCTAACTGCACAACTTGGCATTTAAAAAATATTTATAATTTACAAGAATAAACAATGAGGTAATGGTCCATAGGGTTCTCTGTGGCCAATTTGGACTTAAAACAGTGGTGGGTCACTGTCAAATATTTCAAGTTCATATTCAATTTGGAACATGACCAAGGCATTCAACAGAATAGACGGAGTTTTTCAAACCACCGGAGATGGGAAATGTGAGCTGGAAATCTCATGTGCCTTCATGGTGTTCTCGATTCTCTTGGTTTAAGGCAGAAATGAGCAATTAAGTTTAAGTCAAACATTTTACATTACTAAAAACTAAACCGATGGGTATTGACTTTATAGTCCTCATTAAGCCCGCCGCCTTTCTAAAGTTCACAGTCATTTTTATAAAAGCGACTGCATGATCTGTGTTAATTTAATTCTAACTGATCCATTCTTGTGCATGGTAAACAATAGAACTTCTGCAGTTGCCCAAATAGCCTCTCAATAGAATGTTCCAGCTCATTCCTCAGTTGTAGAAGTGGTTTGAAATGGCCCCTCTCCCACCTTGTTTTTGTCCTTCAGGTCTTAGAAACAAAAGCATACCTTTCTCAGTTCTTTATAGTTAGTTAAAGTGCTGCGCCCGGTTGGGAGGGAAATCACACCTCATTTGGTTTAGGTACGTTAAGGTTGGGTCTACACAACTGGAGTTGAAATGGAGCAAGACTGAAAAATATAGTTAGCCTGATTTTCTGGAAAAAAGTGGATGTTGTGTCACCAGGACAATGGTGGGGGTGGCACCTCCGGGTCCATGCCGTCTGTCTTGGTGGTGACAATGAACCGTGGCAAGTCAAATCGCCTGAAATCTTTTGGGGTCGCTATGAATTAACCAAAATGGTTAAAACGTGCAACCTAACACTTCCCATCATGTGAATCACAGAGAGAAAATTTTAGTATTTTAAGATAATCTCATCTAGGCTTCCATTTGCCATAAGTTTGAAAACATGTGCCCTAAACTTGGAGCTCGTTACTTCTTCCATGTCATTACCATTTTTGTTTTGTGTTGTTTTATGTAGGCTTCCGTGCCCAGAGTGGAGCCCAAAGTGGGGCTTGAACTCACAGCCCTGAGATCAAGACCTGAGCTGAAATCAAGAGTCAGGTGCTTAACTGACCGAGCCACCCAGGTGTCCCTCATTATTTTATTTGGTGTCCCAAATAAAACCTCATTATGGTTTTATTTAAAGCAGAAGAAGCTCAGGGAGGAACTATAACCTACTTGTGACGGCAATCAATAACCCGCAGAATGGTTTCTGACAGCTACTCTCTTTTTGTCCTACTAAATGCAGCTGTTCCTTGCACACCGTAGGTGAACATTAGTCAACATTCACTGAGTTTAATATATTTATTTGGGGCAACATAATTCAGGCTTTAAAAAAAACTCATGAGAAATGAAGATGCCAAGGTGACGTCACATAGTGTAATTGTTTTTGTGTCCTTCCACCCTACCCACTCCCAATTCAAATTCCAGGGAAAATGGGAAACCTTCCCTGAGTGAAGGGGAGGGTTTATTTCCCTAACATTGAGAACACAACCCAGGCTTGGGTTCAGGTTCTGAATCCACAATCTCTTCGTTGCCACATGGAATGCCTTATGTATGCAGTCTTTCGACACACCCTGAGGGGATTCCGTGATGCTCAGGGCACTGGTAATGGAGCAGACGGTGCCCCATCACCCAGATGCCAGGGTAGGTAGTGGGAGCATCAGGACCGCAGGATGCTCCTGAATCCTCATGGGTTTTTTACTACAAACCCACTCTGTTGGGATCTCTCTGGTGGAACCCCGGAGCCTGTGTGTAGTAGGCATGAGCTAGGGATACAAATATGGCGAGAACACAGATTCTCTCCCCTACTAGGCATGCCTCAAGTGGGAGAGTGGCATGCACGTGATTCATTCAAGCGTCTGCCAAGAGTACCGGTACAAACTAAGCATTCTGACGAGAGGGGATATTTTTGAAATCTGGCTACAGGAGTTAGAGAATAAGCATTTCACGCGTTTCATGAGAGGACCACTTGGGACGAGAGATGTGACACCATTTTATACATTGCATCATCAAAATAAACACGTAGACACATTTGCATGTGACTATCCATGCATACATGTATGACTATATGTGTGCATGATCTTGTCAATGTCATGAGTACCCTACACACTGTCGAGAGCATGTTTCAAGTCGTCATTATTTCAGAGGACTTAAAAAATAAGCTCTAAGTTGTTCAACCCATGAGATCAACCTTACAGTCTGAAAGTAATAGGCAACTGCATTAACATTTTTTTTTTTTGATACTTATGTTTGCCCCAGACTTTTAGTATCATCTAACTTGGGGTGTGTGTGTGTGTGTGTATGTGTGTGTGTGTCTGGTTTCCTTTCTTTCTTTCTGTCTTCCTTCCATTCTTTTTCTTTCTTTCTCTTTCTTTCTCTCTCTCTTTCTTTCTTTCTTTCTTTGTTTCTTATCTTCATTGCTGTTATTTGTTTCTTTGTTTTACTCCAACATATTATGAAGGCAAAATCTTTGGTTAAGGTCCACTGATACAACTTGGGTCAACATTCACTATTTAGAAGTTAAAATTGATTTTTCTTCCATATCTTATTGATAGCTTAAAAAAGATACTGCTTACTCTTTTAAAACTCCTCAATTAGCATTTCATTTGATTTTTGTGTGTGTGTTGTCTATAATCAGTAGAATTCTTGAGAGATTTTTATGTGTTTTTTTTTCCTATTCTTCACTCCCTCCCACCAGATGCCCATAGGCATTTTTTAAAAATGTGTATTTATTTATTTTGAAAGAGAGCAGGGGAGGGGCAGAGAAAGAAGGAGGGAGAAAATCCCAAGCAGGCTCCACACTGTCAGCATATCAGCACAGAGCCTGACTCGGGGCTCGAATTTCAGGACCATGAGATCATGAGCTGAGCCAAAATCAAGAGTCAGGCGCTCAACTGACTGAGCCACCCAGGTGCCTCCCTCCCCCACTGGCATTCGAGTAGCCTTTGTGCACCCCAATGGAAGCTGTGACCCACTCCACACCCACAATACCATTTGCAACAGCAGTGACAAAATCATAAGCACGGAGGGGTTGGGACTTCTCAAAACCCTTCACTGCTGGGTATTATTCCTACCCTTGGAATCTTCTCTTGTCATTTTTGTGGTCATGACAAGTCACCGACAACTAATGTAAAAATGAGAGTCTGGGAAAGCGGTCCCCTGAGCTACCCTGCTGGACGATTCTTTTCCGCCTGGAGAAGGCGTCTCACGATGTTTCCTTCTGAGCCCTGGTTTAGATTCCGAGGCTCTCCCGCATCCAGACTTCTTCTGCAAGCAGTGAACTTTGTTACGAAGTCTTATCAAATGCTTTTGTTTGATGGGGAACAGAAGCAGTGTGCTTCCTGGCCAAACGTGCTATAATATCTGCAGCGAACTTTCAGAAGTTCTTCAGGCAAGACCTTCCCCCATAAAACCTAGTGGCCGGCCTCGGAAGACCGTCGGCTTTTCAAGGTGCTCTTTAGCTAAAATCCACTGCAAACATGCTCAGTATTTCCTTTCACACCTGCTTTCTTTTCAGAGTCCAGAAACTCAGCACCCGGTGAAGCCATACTTGAAAAATAATATAATGTCACCCTTCAGTCGGTTGTCAGTGGCGAGGCCTGAAATTCTTCTGGGGACATCACAGGATGCCTTGCTTCTATTCATTATTGAGAAGTGTTTGGACAGTGGCAAGACTGACCTTTGGGGAAAGGGCTGTTTGGGAGGTCAACTCTGACTTTACCATCGGAGACTTGAGAGAGTTCTTTAACTCAGCATTTCAGTTTTTCTTTTTTTAATTTTTTTAAGTTTATTTATTTATTTTGAGAGATAAGAGAGCGAGCAGAGGGAGGGGCAGAGAGAAAAAGAGAGAGAGAATCCCAAGCAGGCTCCCCACCGTCAGTGAAGAGCCCTCCCGACGCGGGGCTCAAACCCACAAACCGTGAGACCGAAACCAAGAGTCAGACACTTAACAGACTGAGCCACCCAGGTGTCCCAGCATTTCAGTTTTTCTCATAAATATCGATACTGTATCAAGTATAGATTTAGAACAGTTGCAGGAACTATTTTTTTTTTTTTTAGGAATTATGTGTAAAGAACGCAGCACATAGTAAGTCTTTCAAAAATAAAAGAAAAAAACAAATCTATTGAACACAGTTTTTAAGGACTTTAAAATTTTTTAATGTTTATTTATTTTGAGAGAGAAAGAGAGAGATGCAGAGTGTGAGTGGGGGAGTACAGAGAGAGGGAGACACAGAATCTGAAGCAGTCTCCAGGCTCCGAGCTGTCAGCACAGAGCCCGTTGTGGGGATCGAACCCACGAACTGCGAGATCATGACCTGAGCCGCAGTCAGACGCTCGACCTATTGAGCCACCCAGACACTCCTTTAAGGACTTTTTAAATAAGAAAACCTCTTAGAATGGACTTAAATTACTTCTTTTTCTCTCAACATAAGGCTTTTGGAAATTTCTCTAAAGGATAAGAAGCCTCTTCTCTCTCTCTGCTAACTGGTAAAGTCTGAAATGACAGAAAGCTTTGCATGGAAAAGAGTGGGATCCAGTTCCCAGAAGACAATGGTTTCTACCAATTGGACCCGAAAAGGGTACAGTTGGCTTAAAGGCAACCATCATTTAAAATAACTAACCACTCCCTATTTGAAAGCTGGACATCCTGGTCGGTTTTTATTTGTTTTATTTCACACACCACCCCCTTGTTTCCAGCAATTTTTCAGTATACTAAAAATAGTCTAACCCTAAACCTAACTGAGCAGGCCTCTGATTTTTTCATTATACTCCACGGTCTTCTCTCCCTGCTCTAAATCTCCGACTATCGTGCCAGAATGTTATGGAGAATGTGTTTTGTTTATTTGAACTAAGCCAATGACCTTTTCAAACATTCTCATCATGAGCTGCCTATTACATAAAGTACCTTCTGTGCATAATGAACAAATAGGATCACATTCCAAGGCCTTATGGGATAGAACTAATTTCCCCTTAGATCGTCAACTTTTTAAAGAGATGTTCTGCAGAACCGACAATGTTAACATGACATTATGGAGACACATCATGACAAAATAGCATTTTGCCACAATGGTGATGTGTGAACTTCAGAAGATTTGGATCCCGAGTTTGGACTCCTTGCCAAGAATGTGGATTCTTTTTAAAGTATCCAGATGTCTTATGTCTGTAGAACTGGGCTTTTAGAAATTGTTTATTTGTTGGTTTATATCAGGACAAGAAAGAGTACATTGCCTTCTTGAATCCAATTCAAGTCACTTCAAGAGTCTGAGAAACATACCATACCTTCAGACCATTATTTTTATCTGTTCTGTGGTAAACTTTTATTGACTGGATCAAAGCGATGCTTATTGTAATAAATAAATAAAAACAAAAACAAGCCCTTTATGTTAAGCAAAATCAAAAAATTAAACATAATTTTATTATAAAAAATTGGGGAATGGGACGGAAGGCCAGGGGAATTATTAGAAACTGACTTTTTATAACCTTGACGTTTCTCCGCAAGCACCAAGCACGTATGGCTTTTATGACTTTTCTCCACCATGTGCTTGAACGCATCGTGTGCTAGAGTTGTGTTGGGCAACTGTTGGCTGCACACGCCAGTAATGACCCTCAACGGTGGCAATGAGGTTACCGAGGTGCAAGCTTATCATTTGATTCATTTTTACTATTGTTTTTCCAAAACATAAAGAGAACCAAGGATTTGAAATCTATCAGAAAGTCACAAATCACTTTTCTCATCTACCTTACTTCTTGGGACATTAGACCAGCTCTAGGTGACCAACAGAGAGACCCAATGAATTTCCATTTAGCAATTCATGTCCTTGAAGAGCAGGATTTTGTTTACTATTTTGTTCATTGCAGAGTGCAGACGAAAATTAGGCTTTCCTCCAAAACTGAGTTAATTGTTCATGGAAATGTCGTGATCACAAGAAAAAACCTTGTACTTTAAACCTGGTGGCAGAAGTGAGGATGTATCTTTGTGAGGTGATCCCTGGGGGGCGCTGGGGATTGGTCTTCACCTTCCCTCGTATTGGAGTTTATGCATACACTTTTCCAAACACTGTAAGCAGTTGGATTTTCATAATTCTGGTTAGCATGTCCCAAGTCCTGTCCTTCATTTTTGCATCGGGAATAAGAAATTGTGGAAGCCTTAATGAACCTATGCTCATTTCACATGCGCTTGCAAACATCAAAATCACAGCAGGTAATAGGTTACCTTTAAAGGTGCGATATTTACACCCAGGGCTAGAGCAGAGGTGGTGCGGTTGCTCAAGACAATCACTTTGGGGAGGAATCCCTCAATATTATCCTGTCCTGAGGCCTAACATCAAATTACATTTTTTGTTTGTTTGTTCAGTCTCCACCCAGGGAGGTACTTGAAACTATGCAGTCTCCCAGAGAAAGAATCATTTAGAAACTTGTAAACGTACAGTTCAGTAATTGACAAGCCTAACAAAGACCCAGGAGGGACCTTAAGAGTCACCGGGCCAATCTTTCTGCTTTGTGCACTATTCACACCAAGGGGGAGGAAACACGCAAACAAGAAACTAATAATGTGGCAACTACCTTGTACCGATTAGCATTATATAGGCAATGGATATATTGAAGGCAGGAACGGAAGAGGTAGGCAAGGCAGGAACGGAGGGCAGGAACGGAGAGGTATCTCACCAAGTGTCACCTTATTTAGTCTGCTCGACAACACTGTGTAGTTAAGTGTTGTGCTGCTCCCTTTTCTTTTATATACATGAGTCAGCCACTTTCCCGTGAAGATTAAATGAGATAATGCATGGAAAGTTGTGATATCGTCAGAGCACATGAATTTATAAGAACTCGTGGTTGTCATAGACCTACAATCTCAGCAAATCCACAGCAGAAGGTCTTTTGTCCTGCGGTGCGGTACTCACATCAGTGAGAAAGGACATTGGGGTGGGGGGGGCCGTAAAGAGCTAATGAGTGCAAAATTTGTTAGTTCTTGGGGGATTTCACTTCCATTCCTCTGGCTCACTAATGAATAATAAGCCTTTTACTGGCTTCCTGGCTTTTCAGGACCTAGAAGTCAAGGCTCTAACAGAGTCATGCTGAATCTACTAGCAGGAAAGAAGGAAAAGCTGGTCCCTCCCCACGGGAGGGCTGTGATCGGCAAAAAAAATATTAGGATCCTGGCGTTAAGAAGCAGTTTCTGGAGCTTGAAGCTAAAGTAAGGCTTTTCCTAAACTAACTCCAATTCAGGGTGCAGGAACGAACAATATCCCCAGCAGAACCTGTCAGCAGCTTCTCAGGGACTAGAAGCAGACAATACCAAAGCAGAACAGGGAGAAGGTGCATTGCGATGCTTCTTCCTGAATACGTCAGGCTCTGGTGAGCACAGAAAGAGCCAGGTTTGGATAAATCAGGGGGGTGGTTAGGCAAGTGTTAGCTGGGACTTAAGAAAGGGGTCCTTTGCCTTGAAGGCCCACAAAGTTGTACTCTTGCCTTAATTACATAGCGTAGTTCCTTAGAGAAGGGTGTGTGTAGGTAGGCGAGACTGTGACATCATCTGTGAGCGGGCTGGAGAAGAAAGTGCTGGTCTTAGACACATGGGAACCTGAATTTGGGCGGTGGTAAAAGTTGGTGATCCTCTTGGCTTTCACGCTGTCCAGCAAAGCGATGGCTGGGATGGAGAGTACTGCTCTCAATTTTGACTGGAATATAAATAATCCCTGAACCTCGCCAAATCAAGCGTCCGTGTCGGCCCGAACCCAGACCAATTGAATCCACCTGTAACGAGTGGACTTGGGCAACTATGAGTTGGTGTCTGTTGGCCAAATCTCCCAGGTAATTCTTATCATCGTCAAGCGTGAGAACCATTGGCTTCCAGGTTCTAAGATGCAGATTTGCCAGAAGATGCCATTCTCGGCAAATCACTTTTCCGGTTGGTACTCAGCTGTCAGTGATCCAAGGTAACACCTGGATATGTGTCACAGGGCAATTCTTAGCAGGCAATGATTCTGGAAGATGGCGATTGGTGCCATCTCAGTGTGTCTTACAAGGTATTCACTTGCTGCCTAAGCTTCAAGCCCCGTTCCACATCAGGAATGAGGAAATAACAGCTTAGGAACCCATCCATGGTCTGTTTCCCGGGGCACATACTGTGAGTCTTATTTCTTTGATTCTATAGAGGAGTCTCAAGGAAAGTCTTCTCCTCACTCCTCGAAAATCCTCACCTCTTGGACCTACGTGGCCACCCCCTTTTGAAATTAGCCAGCCTGCAACCTCGGTCACTGACTTCTGGAAATGGCTACTGATGTAAAGTTTATCGATGCTTCTTGTTTGGGTTCGCAGATTATAACGTTTTTCCATGGGGCTAGCATTATCGGGATCATCCTGGAACGCTGGAGACAAAATTCCCGTAGTTTTGGTGGACATAATGACTAGTGTTCAAAGTAGAGACTGGATGGTTACAAAAGGGTCAAGGGTTTAGGAGTTATTAGAAGATAATTAAGACAAAGGAAATGTGTATTGATGATTCTTCCTACCTTTTCCCTTCTTCCTGCCCTGTGCTAGGATCTCTCCTCAGTTCCAAAAGTTAGGAAAGAGACCAGCCAGAGCAGAACTGGCCAGAACCTGGGGTTCTGGCAGAACACCAGAAGCTGATCTAGAAGGGGGTTGATCTTTAAAAAAAAATTAAGACCTCTAGAGAGATCCAGGAGTAGTTGACTGGTGGATATCAAAGCAGAAAGGCAAAGTAGGGCTTCAGGGATATCTAGTAACAGGTATGAGGAGAGACAGAACACAGGGGACAAACAGCATCTAGGGAGTAGAACAGAACTTCTGGAACTCTAGTCTTCAGAACTAGAATTATGGGGAAGAATGTCAGAGCCTAAGGAGAACTTGTTTTAGGGTCCCTGGAACACAGGTACCATATAGGAAAGCCAGGCAATGAATTGTATCTGGGCGAGAGGAAGTCTATGAAACTGTACTAAGAGTTAGAGGCTTGTCCTGTGAATGAGCTTGGACCTGGCCTCAAGAAATGGGGAACAGAATTTGTCCAGCGGCCAAGGGGACTTTGTGCTTGGCCAATGAACTCCTGGTCAGTGGCTCCCTGAATTCCCCCTTGCCCAGGGTCAGGATGATTTCCAGAGTCGTTTCAGGGCTAGACCTGTAGGCTGAGGTTAAGTGGTTCCAGCTTCTGAGGCTGGAAAGATGACGAGGCAGAAGCCAAAGGGATCCTCACCGTAAGTTTTTTCTTTTTTTTTTTTTTAAACTCAATTTTACTTACCCTCCCCAACTACAGTTTAGTTATGTGGGCATATTCTAAAAATATGTTCAGAAAAAATCAGATAAATGATCCCAAGTCAAACATAGTTAGAGGTAACAGGACAGTATTGTGTAAAGACCAAAATGATGTACCACGGAAAACAGCCAAATGTATTTGATTTGATGTTCTTTTTTTTTTTTTTTACATTTATTTTTGAGAGAGAGAGAGAGAGAGAGAGAGACAGAGCACAAGTGGGGGAGGGGCAGAGAGAGAATGAGATACAGAATCCGAAGCAGGCTCCAGGCTCTGAGCCGTCAGCACAGAGCCTGACATGGGGCTCGAACCCACAGACCGTGAGATCATGACCTGAGCCTAAGTCGGAGGCTTAACCGACAGAGCCCCCCAGGCACCCCAAAAGAGGCATATTATTGATAAAACAAGGTATTTATAAAATCACTCCACTCCACGGTTCAACATATTTTAAAGCAGGCACACATTTAAGCCATTTGATTTTTATTTAAGTCTTTGCAAAACTTTGTTCTCATTTTCTCACTTTAAAATAGAAAATCTGAAATATTTGGAAGCTACATTGTTGCCATATTATATATGATATTCACACACACACACACACACACACACACACACCCCAATAAAACAACTTGAAAAGGAAACTGGGAACTGTGTTCCCCAGCAGAGTGCTGAGTTAGCAACTCAATAGCCCGCTACACACACCCCTTTTGTGTTATCCAGTAGTGTGCATTCTTGAAGTGATAATGGAACTAAATTTGGAGAGAACCGGCCCTTAAGTTTCAATTTATTTGTTTCACAATCACAGACTCAAACTGAAGGGGGGAAATTAGGCTGCCGTTTGATAAATAAAGCACTATACATTCAAAAACAAAATGCAAAATGAAAACTTTGAGAACTTCAAGTCATCAAGGATCTCAGATTAATTCCATCAGTGGTGGAGAGTTTTTTTGTTGTTGTGAATTTGCTGGGGAATTCAGTATGAAAGCACTCTAACTAGTGTCTGATTATATCAGTGTCTGTATTTCCTTTTAGAACACACATCTGTTGTTGTGGGGGGTTTCTTCTTCGGCGGGGAGAGTGTGGTTGTGGTTATTATGGAAATACGGCAAAACCAAATATTTTAAAGCAGATGAGAAGGAACCCACAAACAGTTGGCTCACAAATGTAATGCTTTCCACACCCAGGCCCAGAGCGAGAGCTGCAGTTAACAGCCGCGTGCCTGGTGGCCTGTTTTATCTATTCCGAACACTGGACTGTTCTTGTTAGTTAACTGACTGGGGATTGTTTTTTTTTTCCCTTTATTCCCGCTCTCTCTCTCTCTCTCTCTCTCTTTTAATTGTTGTTACTCTGTTTTGCCTGAAAGCTGCAGTATCTCACTGTTCATTATTCCCGGTTCAGTCAAATCCTGTCCAAAATTAACCCATTGTGTGCCGGACTTATTTACCTGCTCCGTTTCCCTACAAGAGGCACAAAATGGACTTCGCTCCAGCTCCTTCGAAGCTGGCAGTTCATTTATGGATGCCTCTCTTAATGATCTCTGGGCTGATTTTCCTGGCGTGTGTTCCTTTAATATTTAAATTTGCTGACTAGAAACGTTTTCAATTATTGACGAATTGTTCTCAAATCCCCAGGTCCCTTCACGTTGTAATCCTCTCTTTCTGTCTCAGAGACCTAGGTGTACAGAACCTGTTTAGACTTTCGTTCCCCCTTTCTATTTTATTTTGAAGTTTCAAAGGAGACTTCTGAGATTCCAAACTGAAGCTATTGGAAGGGAGGAAGGCAGGAAGGCAGGAAGGCAGGAAGGAAGGAAAGAAGGAAAGAAGGAAAAGAAAGAAAGAGGGAAAGAAAGAAAGAAAGAAAGAAAGAAAGAAAGAAAGAAGAAAGAAAGAAAGAAATGAAGAGAGAAAGAAAGAAAACAAAGAAAGGGAGAAAGAAAGAAGAAGAAAGAAATGAAGAAAAGAAAAAAAGAAAGAAAAGAAAAGAAAGGGAGAAAGAAAGAACCCATAGAACCAGAGAGAACCAAAGAAAGGCCAATAGTCAACGAGGCCGGAGAACCAGTTTCTTCTACTGGCGTCAGATTCCAAAGTATTCAACTTGAAATAAGTGGGGCCATCAGAAAAACCATAGAGATGGGAAAGTTGCTGTTATAAATTAATGATTATTTGCCGTGCCCGTTGGAGTGGCTGTTTGTTCCACATTTTATTGTGATGTTTTATTCTTATTCGGTGCAACAGTAATTGGGTCTTAAACATGATAAAGTATCTTCAAGCCACATTGGTAGCTGAGCTGCTTACAGCAGCTTTTTAACTCTAGTTAAAGAAGGTTAATCAAAGTTAATGAATCTGTTTTATCCGATGCCACGGAGTTTATCACAAGAATGTGCCAGGAGGTGACGGAACGAAAATCCTGACTGTTGGGCTGTGCAGGCAAATACACTTTTAGCGGAAGGATTTTGCAAGCGTCCTCGATGGCCCTGGGGTCTGGGGTCGGCAATGGCCGGTACCTGCGAGCGTTAGTTAGTAGTTTTCTTTCCGCTGCTCACGCTTCTGCCATGAAAAATGATGAGACTTCGTGAAAATCCAGGGGTAGGAAGGACAGTCCCACATCCAGCTTGCAGTGTGAGGATATCCAGAGACTGTTGCATTCAGAAGTTCAGAATAGCTGTGCTCTTTATGAAAGAATATAAGGCGCCCCTAATAAGGCTAATTCATTAGAACAAGCATTTGTTACTAAAACACACCAGGCAGGACCACAGGCGTCCAAGCCAGACAGCGGGGCAATTAAAGTCGCCTCCCTTCAAAACGCGGGCTACCCACCAACTCTTACCCCGCAGTTCTGTTTCATTTTCTTATTAGAAATGGCAGTGGAGAATGGAAGTTCAGAATGTGTCAGGCACCAGAGGACCAACAGGTCTCTGGCCAGGACACCTTGTGGTGCCCTTTAAGTAAGACTTTTTTTTTTTTTTTTTTTTTTTTAAGTTCAAACTGTGTGTGTCTTTTGTCCAGGCACAGGAGCTGAGCTGGTTGCTGGGAAATGCACCTTGCTGCCTGAAAACACTGCCTTGTTGCATTTGAAAAACATCACAGTGAGAGTTCATTCGCCCAAGTATCTACATCCACAGTGGTGGAGAGTTTTTCATCTTGATCCCGGCTTTTACAGAAAACACACACACACCTACACACACACAGGCACACAGACACACGCGGCCTCAGTTTACAGTGACAACTTTTCGGCCCCCCCCCTCCTTCGTGATGGGTGCCCCGGTGCTTTGGAATGAGATTCATAGCAACTCAGGACTGTTGCAGGCATGGAAAGGAGACAGAAAGAAGGGGCGGGGAGGACCATTGTGGCCTTCCCTCCTATTCTCTTTTTCAACCTAAATAATATTTGTACTGGGGGGGGAGTGGGGGAGAGGGTGTGAAAAAAGGATGGACCCAGGAAGCAAGGCAAAACCCAAAAAGCGAGGGGGAGAGGAAAAGAAAGAAAGAAAAAAAAAAGAAAGCAAGAAAGCGGAGGTCTGAGTCTAGCTTTGGTCTCAGGAAGGCCTACATCCCAGGTTTCAAAAGCATATTTTCCAGTTTCACAAACCACAACCCCCTTGACGAAAACTAGTTGCGAAATTCAGTGCCTGTTAGGCCTCAGCTAATTAGAAAAAATGGGCTTTTTTTTTTTTTTTTCTTTTCCTTTCTTTCTTTAGCACCTTTTCTTTCAAGCATTTAGTCTCAGGAGGGGGATCCAGGCTCTTGGCCGGGCTGTTTTGAAAACACGCTTTTGAATGCCTCTCCCTAATTCACGCCTTTTGTTTTTCAGCTTTTGTGTTTGCCAGTTTGACCATATAACGTTATACATCTGGTGTATAGCTTGTTGGGGGCTTTTTTCTCCCAGGGATCCCGTGCACTCCCTATAGGACCCTCCAGAGTTTCAATTTGAGCGATCGTGTAACATAAAGGGGGTAAGGGAGAGCCGAGGAGGCTGGGGGGAGGGAGGGAGCAGCGGAGGGGAGGAGGCCTGGGGGAGACAGAGAAACGAGTGAAACATAAAAAAAAGTTGAAAAGAATTCTTTTGCTGTCCCCTTTTCTTCTCACTGTTGCGACTGGACCCTGAGTCAGCCGGCGACAAGGCCTCGGTGGGAAAATGACGGGGCCACAGAATAGATAACTCATTGGAATTCTGGCAACATATTCGTAAATAAAACAAAAGTGGAGAGGCGGGATGGGGGAGGGCGTGTGTTCCTGGGGAAGCGCAGGGCTGGGGGACGGGTGCAGGGCTCCGGGACTCGCTGCTTGCAGGGGGAAATCTAAGATGGTCAAATGAAAGGAATTCGGACTGCCTTGCCCAGGCTTGTTTAGCAGAGCTCTTGCAGCTGGAGATGTTTATTATTGCAGCTATGAGGATGCTGTTGCAAACACACTTTTCCAAGCCGGAGCGAGCTGAAATAATCCTGCCTTGCTGCTTCAGAGCTGCCTGCAAATTCTGTGCTTCAGGATGGGCCGGGTTTTCTGTTAAAATAGGAGCGTTACCTGGTCAGGGCTCTTCCCCACCCTTCACCACCCCCCCCCCCCCCCGCCCCCCGCCTACCCCCACCCGCCAGGCTCTCCTGCAACCGAGATGCCCCCACGTTTGGTTTGCATTTGTCTCTCCCAGCCCCTACCTCCCACGCACACCTTGGATGAAACAGCTTGGATCCGTTTTCTGGGAACTGTGGTATTTATGTAAGTTTCCTGATGCGAAAAGCCCCCAGTCTTCTAAGTGGAACACGCAGGGGTAGTCTTCCAGAAGAACCCTTCTGTCAATTTCCCCATCTGCGAAATGGACGCAGGGGGAACACCCAAGTCAGAATTCTTGGTTTTCACATACTTGGAATTTTTCTTTATAATGAGTTTATTTCATATATGGGGTGAAATAAATACATTCTATAAATAAATATATGAAATCTATCATCTATATGCTCTAGATATGGGCTTATATCATATATAGGGTTGTTACTTATATATGTGAGTTTAGTTCATGTATGATATGGTAAAACCCATTATAAATAAGCATGGAGTGTCTTGATTTGGGGTGAAATAAAACCTAGAACGGAGAGGAAGACAATATGTGTGTAAGTGATGTTTATAGCTAAAACAACAGCCTTCTCTTTTCTTTACTTCTGAACAATTTCAAACGCAATACTAGGCATGAAAACAAAACAAAGTCATTTCACTGCAAAGCTTAGGAGTTATTTGTGTTTCCCCGAATTCAAGGAGGGGGGTGAGTGGGTAGGGAATTTGTTTTAAATATAGCAATGTGGAAAATACAACAAACTCGCAGAGTATCTTGGAAGGTTCTGCAGCTTACAGCAGCAGAGTTTTATTAGAGATGTGATAGAATTGGTGGATAGAATTTTCAAAACTAGCCAAGGAATATAGTGTGAGAGATCTTGCAGGAAAGTACCATTTTGGGGACTCACGTATTTGCCAGCCAGGTTACCAACCGAGTAGCCCAAGAGGAGAGTTTGTTTAGGAAGAAATCTCACCCTGCCTGCCCTCAATCACTCCAGCCACCTGACAAAAAAATGCAGATCCCAGGGATAACACCATGAAATCCGCAACCCTTTGGCAGGAAGGAGTAAAATCTTTTTTAAAAAGACTTTCAGCTAAGACACTTTGCTGTTCCATCAGACACATAATTATACAATAGGCTAATTTTCAAGAATCTGTTTTTTTCCTAAACATCAATCAGTTAGAAAACACCTACTATTCAACATTGACATATACTGTAATTCCCTTGGAAAAGTAACTTACCTTAGGGAAATATTTTACTTAACAGAGAAAGACTGTTTATTTACTCTGAGTTCTTTGCAAGGTTGTTGTCTGTGAGGGGGGTTTTTTTTTTGTTGTTGTTTTGTTTTTGTTTTTGTTTAAACTAGTTTCAAACTTGGAAAAGACCAGTCTCGGATGCAAAAACAACAACAACAAAACCATGGACTTTAAAATTCTTAGATGAATTCTTTAGCTTCCAAATGGAAAACTGTCCCAGCAAGAATGTCACAATGTAAGCAGAGAAGGATCTGTAGGTTACTGAAAACACTCTCTCCCTAACATCCAGGGGGCACCTAGAGAATGAACTGCCGTTACGAATCCCTCAGTGTCTACATTTATTACATATTCTAGTATGCTTAACAATTTGATGCTATTTTCTAAAAGATTTCCCAGGCTGAGCCTCCTACCCTACCCGTCTCCTCTTGAAGTCCACACCTCTAGATTTGCAGAAAAACGTTCTGTTTCTGTGAAAATTGGCTTTATTTCTAATCATGACGGCGGGGGGGTGGGGGGGGGGAGTTAGATTTAGAAGTGAACTTGGGCAGGTAGCAAGGGCAGCAGCAAATTAAAAAAAAAAAAAACAAAAAAAAGTTACCCACTTAAGAAAATAACATTCTGTTGATGGACCAACACCCTTTAAATTTTTAGCTATTAACGACTCTTACAGAAACAGGAACTGCCAATAACAAACTTGATTTCCAACATCCCCAAGGTAATAATAATCCACTAATTTGCCTATATCCCCAGCTGGTCCTCTGTAGCAGTTTCTATTTGGTTTTTGAAGCAGAGAAGCCTTATCTTTCTTTAGGACAAAAAAAAAAAAAAAAAAAAAAAAGGGAGGGGGGAGGGGGAGTGGGCAGTGAAGTTAAGCAGTGTGGAGAGAAAACACATGGAAATTTAATGTGAAAGTTTCTTGTTGCAATAAAGCTGTTAGGTTTGGCATGTAGACCGTTATCAGATGGTTTCTTTGACATTACTTGAGCCTTTCAGTAAGTAAGACAAGCCTGAAAGATTAGGTTGTCAACTTCAGCCTGTCATGTTTGTTGGGGGGGAGAAAAAAAGTTTCCTTGCTTTTCTTTTCCTTCTTTCTTTTCTTTTCCGGTTTTGTTATTGTCGTTCGTTTGTTTGTTTCCTTCTTGGGTTGCATCCTCCTTCACCACCTTTGGAGACTGCGGTCCAGGTAGTTAAGAGAGGATAGAGGACAGTCCTCAACTCAACCCCACATTGATCACGAATGTCCTGCTTTTAAAGACAAGTGAGCCAACCAAGCTGGAAGGCTAATCACCCTGAGCAAGTATGAATTTATCTAAAGAGGATTTCATGTGGAACCCCCCGGAGCCAGCCGCCAAACGGATGACTGCACATTTTAAGAAAGTTAGTGGGCCTTCTCCCAATCAACTGTCAGGCCACATAAAAGGTCTGGAACACGCTGACTTAAGCAAACGATATTTAGCCATCTCAGGATACCAGAAGGCCCGAGATTTTGCTTTGTTGGAGCTGACAGGAAATATTGATACGTATCAAGTAACAGTCCTCATGTAAAAAGGAAGATGTGACTCCTTTGGGCTCTATCTCTATTTACAAAACTGTCTTGTGCTTTGGAAAACAGGGTGGGGGCAGGGGGATTGCCAAACTCAGCACTTGGCTTGGGACTTTTCCAGCTTTCCTGGGACTGTGCGATTTAGTGAAAATGGGAACCGAGCTAAATTTGCCTCTGTTTAGAACAACGGAATTTATCGGAATTGGAATGTGCACCCTCTCTGAATGCCCAGCTGACAGGTGGACCCGCAAATGACCCCAGATCTCTTCCTTAAGTTTATTAGCTTAGAAAACCTGCCGTGGATTCTGTCTTGGTGTATTCCTGTTCTGAAGTATCTTGGAAATATCTGGCTATCGAGTCTAAAAAGCAAATGCTCTGAACAGGTCCTGTGAATTGAAGCTCTGTTTTTGTGAAAAATAATGTTCATAATCCTACCGATTCATCACTTGTAGTGTTTTAACCGCATGGGGAAGAAAATCGTGATGTCTCGTCTTGGCAAAATTTGATTGTGAACACTGAGCTTTTACCATAGAATAGACGTTGGGTTGGAGGCTTTAATTTAAAAGGAAAACACGCACGCACACACACACACACACACACACAATTTTATTAGAATACTCTGAACGTTCTCCATCAGTAATGTTGCGCCTGAGGTGATACCCTTGAAGATGCTGGAGGGGGCAGTGTTAATGAAATACCCATTGGCATTAAACAGCATTTCTAGAATCCTGATTGTACTACAAGAAAGGAAGGTGAAATTTGTAACAGCACAATAAACAAGGAGAGCTGCAGAAAAGAACCTGCTTGTTCTGTGAGGAATATCGCTTCCAGTTAAACAAAGAAATTTAGGGTCGTCTGCTTTTCATGAAAATCGCATACATATGGCCTTTGAAATTTGTCACTGAAGATGGTTTTGCTCTAAGGTAAAATTCGCCACTTTATAGCTTTTCAGCTGCAAATCTCTGGCTTTTTTTTTTTCTTCTCTCTTTTGGCCTGCAGCCCAATATGAATGTATGATCACTAGCACAATAGTTAAACATCTGAGTCTTTTTGAAGTGCCTTCAATGTTGCAATGATGTGATGGTTGATTGCCTAGCAGTCAGTTTAGAAAAGAACTTTATTCTGCCCCCTAGTGGTAGAGATTAAAGTTTAATGGCTGCTTCATAATACATAAAGCTTTTTATTTTCTTTCCCTCTTTCTCATAGTTTAAGGATATAGTGTAGTGCGGGAAGGACTAATGAGTTTCTTCATAATCAGTAAAGTGTATATTTTAAACAAGGAAACTTCTATAGGGAATGAACTCTTTCACTCACCACAGGATCGTTTCATAGACGTTTTATGGGCATTGCCGTGCTTTGCTGAACAATACACACTACTGCTGTAAACAGATATATTCCCACTACCGCATTCCTTCTGGAAAAAATTCTGGGACTCTTAATGGACGTCTTAACCAAGGAGTGTATTGTGTGGCCAAAATTATGTCTCTCTCTCTCTCTCTCTCTCTGTGTGCATATATATATATATATATATGACATATATATATATATACACACACACATATATATATGTGTATATATACATATATATACACACACATATATATATAGGTTATATATATATATATATATATGACATATATATATATACACACACATATATATATAGGTCATATATATATATATGTCTATATGTATGTCATATATATGTGTCATATATATGTCTATATATATGTATATATATATACACACACACACACTCAAAAAAAGCGTTGCATATTATCAGATATTGTGGGATTTTACCTTTCTTTCAGATGGCTATTTTTGTACAACAGGCAATCACAACAGTTCTCACGAATTATAACACTGGTTACTCCACAGGTCACATTCCCTTTGTGTTCAAGTTCACACAGAGAGTCAGGCAGACCCAAGGTAAAGAAAGGAAGGGTTTATGATGTCAAGATTTTTGATATGGGAAACGTTGGTCGCATAGAGTTCTTTGTTTGTTTGTTTGTTTGTTTTGGTTTTTTGTTTTCTGAGCTGACAACAAAGTAGAAAGGATTTGTTTGCGTTTTTATCCTGTCCTGGCTTTGTTTTGTCTGTTTGGATTTCATCTTTAATGTAGAGTTCCCATCTTGCGTGCTGGCAGGCATGTGAAATCAAGCCCCCCTGATGTAGGTACCATTCAAGGAGTGTGCATGGAGGTCTTGCGCCAGTGAGAGCTCACGCTGGAGGAAGATGAAGACTAAGGAGGAGGAGGAGGGGTCCGTGGAGAGTGGACGGGCCAGCTGGACCGTGTGTAATGTGTCAGTCAGTTTGCTTCTGTGCCACTATTGTGCCGCTGATGTTGGAATGCAGGGAAGGCGCTAGTTTATTGAAAAAGGAGCCATGTAAATTCCAGCTGTCAACATGTGATCACTCCTTTGGACAAAGAGAGAGGTTTTCTCCTTACCCATATTTGATTTCTAGTCACAGCCACACATTCGCCTGAGCCCTTTTGCCACCAGGCTCTATCTGGCTGGCCCTTGGAAACCCTCTCTCTTTTCAGACAAGTTCTGTAGGTTTAGTACCTGGTTTGTGAAGGTGTCCCGACTGGAAATCAAACGGCGTAAAGTCGTGATTTATTCAGGAAATAATGGTTAGGGCCATGGTGATACCAAATAATCAGCAGTGTTTTGAAAGGAGCATCCTTCCATTGTTTTACTTATTGCTGTGTAATAGGCAAATGTTTTACTCAAAAAAAAAAAAAAAGCCCCCAAACAAAAATAAACAACTAGATTTTTATTATTATTATTATTATTATGACGCCTGTCAAGTGGGTTGTAACCACACCCATTTAATTTCTTTCTTTAAAAACTGCTCTAGGGAACCGCCTGGTCCACACAGGGCCAGAAGCACTCACTTCTTATCTGGCCTTCTTGCTATCTAGCTCCCCACCCTGTCCATGTGGCTTGAAAGAGGCTGCTGACATTTCTGAGATTTGGAGTGCGGTTCTGGGAAGCTCTCTACAAACTGGAAGGGGAGGAGGAAGAGGAGGAGGACAGGGGAAAAAAGAAAAAAAAAAAAAAAGTATTCTCTGAGTAAGACAAACTCCAAAGCAGCTTGAGAGTCATGGGAGTTTAATTAGAGGGAAAAAAATGTTCAGCCCTGTTCACACAGGCAAACATTATTCATATCTAGGAGATCTCAGATGTCAAAAAAAAATTTTTTTTTTAATAATAAGAAGCCTAGAACACTTTGTGTTGTGCCACAGGGTTGTGGCCTTTCTTTCTCCTCATTGCCAAGTTTCATCTCTGGACACACCCCAAAATACCAGTGCCCCTCTGGTGTCACTGATGGGATAGTCCCTACTGACTCTGACCCAAGGCAGCAAATGGAGCTCTGATCACTTCTTCTCGTGATACAGATTACACATGAATGTATGATGTATGTATTTCACTTAAAGTTATTCAACATAGCTCAGTGATTTCCCGGGGGGTACATTATAGAAATATGTGGTGAAATGCACAAATGGAATGGAGAGATTTCTGGGGTGAAGTTTGCCTAGACAAACTATTTGGACCTCAAGAAATCATCATCTTTTTGAACCCTCATTCATTTGCTACCGAGGAAAATCAGCTGCATTTTAGACATGCCTTGGTGGCACGTGTCTATATGGATTTAAAAAAAATTTTTTTAACGTTTATTCATTTTTGAGACAGAGAGAGACAGAGCATGAATGGGGGAAGGTCAGAGAGAAAGAGGGAGACACAGAATCTGAAACAGGCTCCAGGCTCCGAGCTCTCAGCACAGAGCCCGACGCGGGGCTCGAACTCACAGACCGCGAGATCATGACCTGAGCCGAAGTTGGACGCCCAACCGACTGAGCCACCCAGGCGCCCCGGATTTTAAAAGATCAGTCATAAAGGGTCGCCTGGTTTCGAAATCATTCATTGGTTTCCAGAACCTCACCCTTACCATAATCCTCATCCACCATTGAATGGTTTCTACTAATAAGAGATGCCTTCCTTAACATAGAAAGGCCACCAAAAAAGTTACAGAGAATGTTTCCTTCACCTTGACTAGATTAGAGCAGGTAAGTGAGGCCTATCAACATTTTATCTAAAGACAAGACACTTCACAGGGTTTTTCACCAGCTACATGGGAGCCTGAGGCAAAAGAAAACTCAGCAGTAACAGTCTTGCCTTTTATCGTCATTTTTATTTTTTGTTCATCAGGACTTTTTGCATTAATTTGTTGCTAGTATATCTCATTCAAATATTCTTTCTCCCGATCACTCGGTGTTTTGGGTGCCTCTCTGGCCTCCCCCTATTCCCAGCCCTGCTCACAGAGGATTGTGAGAGATTGCAGCACTCGGGGCGCCTGGGTGGCTCAGTCGGTTAAGTGGCCGACTTCGGCCCAGGTCATGATCTCGTGGTCCGTGGGTTTGAGCCCCACATCGGGCTCTGTGCTGACACTCAAATTTAAGATGGAGTAAAAAGCTCTTTTCCCAGGGACTGCCTATCTTCTAGCATTACTCGAAATACCATCCAAGCCCACCGGGCAGGTTGCTTCCCAGGTACGGAGACTCTCATCTGACCTGCTCTCTTGCCAGCTTTTCCAGGAAAGGCAGAGTGTTCCTCCAGTCTTCACCTGATTCACTGCCCCTCATCTGCTGCCGTCCAGTTATTCGTGACGCGTCTGTCCCTGACACTGCCCTGTGGGCTGTGGGTCTCTGCTTCCCATGCACAGAGTAACACATGTCCCTCGACTCCGGAGGCTCATGTTGGACATGGTGGCTGCCAAGAATGCTTCCTGTGGCCTGCTCCAAACTTCTTCCTTGCTAAATTGGCCTAAAGAGACAGGGTGCCAGCGTGGAGGGTAACATGTGTTCACAGGGCGTTACGCACAACTGGCTACTGCTCTAAACCCTTGGCTTACTTGACCCGGAAGGAAGGGGACCAAAAAATCACCGTAGAATTTGGGTTTTTTCAGTAGATTATATCCTGCTGGAGATGACCGGAAAAGACAAAGCTATGTGAGAGAGGGAGCAGGAGAAGGAGAGAGAGAGAGAGAGAGAGAGAGAGAGAGAGAGAGAGAGAAAGAAGGACAGAAGGGGAAAGAAGCAAAGGGGGAGAGAGAGAATATACGTCTCTATTTGTACCGTTTAAGCTACAGAGGAGGAAATGCAGAAACCACCTCTCAAGTCAGGAGAATACCCCAACCAGCCGGGGTGTTATAAATTAGAGCCTGTCAGTATTACAATGTATATTAATAGTCACACCTCTTTTTAATGAGTTTGGCATTGGCAGCTGAGAGGAAATACAGGCATCATGGCTCTGCTCATGCAAACCCCGACAAAGGAATCCGTAATAAATCTTCCTAGAACAGCACTCACCATAAATATGTATCACATAAGGCATCTGTTTTACATTCTGCATATAAATCAGCATAGCGCTGAATAGCAATGAATCAGCTTCTCAATGCCTGATTTGATAACAAATCGACTTGGATCTTAGGAGAGAGAATTTACAGCCCTCACCCTCAAGACAGATAGTCAATACTTAAGACGAGTGCCAAGTTAACTTTTCTTCAGCAAGCAAGTTTCCAGAATGAGAGTCTCGGGCTTGGGGGTGGGGATGGGGGGTGGGAGAGGAGGGGGGACACAGCTGGGCAGTTCCAGGGGGAGGAAAAGCAGCCTCCCTTCTTGGGGGGGGGGGGTTTGGGGAATTTTCAGTTCCCGGTTTGAAGGACACTCACCGTGTGGCATTTCTCTGCAGGTAAGAATTTTGGTTTCTCTGCTCTGTCCCCTTCCCCGGGTCTCCTGTAGGTATTCATTCTACAGATGTCTGTGGAGACATCTTGGTCATGTCATGGGGGCAAACCCCAACCCTTCCCCCCAACCCCCCGGCCGGAGTGGGCTTCCTCCTCGCACACTCCTTTACCTGTGCCAGCCTGGCTGGGGTGACTCCCATGGCTGGGGGAGGAAGCATAGCTCTGACCCCTTTCTTTACAGATCGTTGATAATAACTTCCTGTAAAGACCTTTTATTCCATGCTACAAAATGAGCGAACAGTATTTATGGCGTCTTTCCAGTATCAGAGTGTTGATGGGATCAGGTCACGGGGGGAAACTTGAATGGCTCTTTATTGTCAGAGCCTTGCCCGATATGGACATGTCCAGCCACACAGAGTTATGAAATGCCTCAAGACTGTGCAGGCAGAGGGGGCACTCCACCGGAAGTCTTTGCCAAGATAAAGGCAGCTGTTTGGACCCACTTGGGTTGGCAGGGGAGGGAGCAGGTACCATTCGGGCAATTGGCCGTGGCGTGGGGAGGACAGATACTCTCTTCCAAAGTTGTGAGGGGCCTGGTTTATTTGTCCCTGTTTCCTTCCACCTTGGTTATTCATCATTTTTCTGTCTTTAGAAGCATCAACCTCGTTTGTGGTAGATTGCAGTCACTTACCATCTTGTGAGATAGGAGTCTTCTCGAATATTGGCCACCTCCTTAGGCTCGAGATATTTTTGTAGGTTCAGCTGTTGCTGCTTTTCTAAATAAACGCACGTTCCGTGGTCCACTTAACAACCCGGAAGTGGGAAATAGATTTCGAGATCTTTTCCAAGACTGCCTTTACTCAGTGCTTTAAGACCTAGTTGGATAAAAAGGAAAAAACTCTTCCCTCATCGTGGTTGGATGGAAAACCAGAGGCAATTCTGGATTGTCACAGAATCCTATCCTATGTAACCTAACTAATCAGAAAAACTTCTAGCTATGATTTTCCTCCTTCATTCTAGGAGACCGCCTGTTCACTGAGGAGTCAGTCAGCGGTGGTTTCTGAAAATTCAGGATTTCATTGTTCAGAATCTACGACTCCAAGAACAAGGACAACAGAAATTACCCTGAAGTATAATCTATTTCGAGGACTGACGCATTTAACTAGTTTTCTCTTCATGGATCAGTTTGGTTGCACGTAAATCCTAGAACAGCGGTTCTCACATAGGGTGGGTTTTGCTCTCCAAGGGACGTTTGGTCTGGAGACATGTTTGGCTATTTTTAATTGTCACAATTTGGCAAGCGGGTGCTAATGGCATCTCGTGTGTAGAAGCCAAGGGTGCTGTTAAATACCTTACAGCCCACAGACCGCCCTCCACCGTTTCCCCACCCACCCGTGCACCCAAGAATTATCCAGTTCAAAATATCAAGAGTGCTAAGTTGAGAAGCTCTATGCTACAGAGAGAAGAAGCATAGATTATGGAATCGAAAGCACTTGGATCAGAATCCCAGTCTGTGGTTTCTTCAGTTGTGACCTTGAGTAAGTTACTTAACCTGTCAGATCCTTATCTCTGAAGTGGGGACCGACCTCCCAGCTTGGTGTCAGAAGTAGATGAAAAAGTGTATGTAAAATATCTGGCCAAAAAGAAGTTCAACAATTAAGTTTCCCTTCCCTTTCCTTAACCGTAGATTACAGTATAGGGTTCCACCTCCAAGTGAGTTCTAGACAAGAAGACGTTTTTAAGTGCTTATATTTTCCACTGATCTGATCATATCTCAAGGTTCTGTTTGTTGGTTTTTAAGTAGAAGGTTCCAGATAGAGTTTATTGAACTGAAGAGAATGGGTCTTACTGGTTTGAGAGACTGCAGAAAAGCTCTGGGTTGCCATTGAGATCTTTCTGGTTGCAGTTCCAATGGCGTCATAGATTTCGTGTGATAAAAGCAGGACACAGGTAGGTTTGGGAATCGGACAGACATAGATTCAAATTCTACGTCTGCATTTCTTAGCTACGTGACCTTGGGCACAAGATACTCTGATTAAGCCCTCGTTTTACTCATTGGCAAAATGAGGATGATGATTTTTATTTTTCAGATTTAATTTTGTTTTGTTTTTTGAAAGTTTATTTATTTGAGGGGTAGGAAGGGCAGTGAGAGAGGAGGGAGAATCCCAAGCCGACTCTTGTGCAGCCAGCTAGAAGCCTGAGGCGAGGCTCGATCCCAGGAGCGGTGAGATCGTGACCTGAGCCAAAATTAAGAGTCGGATGCCCAACCGACGGAGCCACTCAGGCATCGCTTTGAGATTAAATTTTGGATTCCAAATAATGCAAATAAACAGAGCCAACACAGAGCTTCTCGGTTGCTTCGTTAGAGGGATGAGACGTTGCCCAAAAGGAAGAGAGTGAGGGCAGCTCTAAGGTGGAGAGAACGAGTCTGGGGGGACAGAACAGACCAGGGGAGAGAGCTCACTTTAAACGAACATCCTGTTCACAGAAATCAGCCCTGCCCTTTTGAATAAGGTCTTTGAGTACATTGAACTGAAAGGCCTCCTAATATTCAGCGTGTGGTTTTTAAACAGAGGAAGTGGTCAGGTACCACATATTACCAGAAGGGCTCTGTGACAGATTGTATTTTCCAAAGATGGCTGTAACCATTTCCCATCCCGGACCACACATAGAGAAACTCTGGAAATTAATTCAAGGTATTTTATTTTAATGTAATTTTTGATAAGCTCATTTGTTTCAAATTACAAATGTAATACAAGCTCATTATAAGAAATCTGAAAAATCCAATAAGAGAATGTAAGATTAAAAAAATCAAGTTAGCACCCGCGTTAAAGTATCTCTTGGATGAATTTCCGTTTTCAAGTGCATTTAGCTACATAGTTCGGATACAAAATTGTAAGTGACCATGATGCTAAGTCTGTGTCTTCACATGCAAAACAAAGTGCAAATTAAGATAATTATTGCAAAAATTTAGGCTCAGAACCTGCTTACCTAGACAATCCCTATAATTAAGGAAAGGTGTTTGGGATAATTGCCTCAATTTACCACTTCAGTTGTTTGAGGCAATGAGGGACCAAGAATTGGCTGGCATAAGTTTTCTTTTCTGATTGTATAAAATGCTTAATCAGACTATTTTCCTCAAAGTATTTTTTTTTTGTTGCTGTTCAATGAAAAGCCTTTAAAAAAAAGATTAAACACACTTTGATTCAATTGTCAGAAGAATCTTCCGGTTTTCAATGCCCAAATTACCAATCAATTCCATCAATTTAGTTAAAAAAAAAAAATAGGAAAGAAAAGAAAAGAAAACCAAAAAGCAACCAAGCCATTTAACAAACTCAGAACACATACTTCTAAGTGTAAAATATTCTCGGGAGTGTTTGCAACAAGTGAAATTAAATGTACCCTCCATTAGTGTAGTGAGTTACGCCCCATCGGATTTATAAAAACAAACTGGGGTGAGCCAGTCTTGGACAGAGTTTCCATTTGCCTCAATAGTACGTGCATATCATTGGCTAGTAGGCAAAGAGATGGTCAGGGGAGGGAGTAAAGGGAGGCTACAGTCCAAAAATTTAGATCAGATTGCAGAGATGTTTTGTTTTTTTTTTTTCCAGACGTGTCTTTAATATAAGCTTTCTAGAAGATGTAGGGAAAGTAAATTTTAAGAGTGCTTCTAATCTTAGCCTCTGCGTCGTATATTAAAGGATGTTGAATAAGTTCTCAGGGAGAGCTCATTATCAAGAATCATGAGGAAAATTGACATCACATGAAATAATTATTTTATATACGATAATTCTTGACTGACTTGTGTCAGCAAAGGATGTATTTATTGGCCTTCCGAGGAATACGATAAGCTGCCCGTTTATGACTTCCTGCCGGCACCCTGTCCACGCCCTGCCACCTACACTGCCATTGTGGTCTTGCTCAGTTTCTTGTTTGTTTCCTACATTCAAGATGGCCAGCTCGGGAACGGTCTGCCACTGTGAGTATGTTACCCAAAAGGGAAGAAAATGCAATGCAGGGAAGTCTTGCCAAAGGAAGTCTCTGGTTCTAACCGGTTTAGAATTGGTTCATTTCTCTGTCCTCACCTGCGATATCCAACAATGTAACTTTCTACCTGCCCTCCTTTCAAAGATGCTTGTGTGTAAAATCATGATTTCTCCATGCACAGTTGTTGGCCAAGATCTAGCTTATGTTGGGCAGGACACAGAAGCGTTTTGAATGGGAACATTTGCAAGGTTTGTTCAAAGACATATACCGGCTCGAAATGCGGCATCTTGTACCTGACAAAAATGCATCGAAACCGAATCATCCAGACAACTTCTTTTCTAAAACTTGGGGCGTTTGACGCCAGTTTCGGAAATAAATGTGGCCCAGTTTCAAGCATTACTGGGGCGGCAGTAGATTTATCTGGTTCTTTTCACAGGAGGTCTAAGTGTCCTGGGGAGGTGTGTGTGGTATGTGAATCCGTCCCTGTCCAACAGGGACTCCGGTTTTCCTCAGATCACCTCTCTCATTCATTCATGTTTCCTGTTACAACAGTAACTGGAGGTGATCACAAAACAGGGTGGGCATTTATTTCCTGGTTTTAGCTGACTAATGACAATCTAAGAGATACTTGCAACTTTCGTGCACTGGTTCAGACAGTGAAATTTTTCTCTCCACTTGGGGCATTCCTTTGTTTCTAAAACCTCTCAAAACTGTATCCTCCACTGGTCCCATACTTAACTAAAAGAAAGAAAACAAACCAGGGCTTATATTCAGTAACTTAGGGTCCAGAAGAACTGTTTCATTATTTACTTTTATGAAAAGTAGCAAATATTAAATGATACGGCTTCTTTATGAAGCAAAGCTAAACTCTCTTCCAATTCCTGCCAAGAGTCCTTTGTGAACTAGGGTAGAGACGGGAAGGGAGAGAAGGAAAAAAAAAGTCACCAAAAATAGGCGTTACGTATGAAAATCAGTAGATGACTATAATATCATCTTGAGGGGAGAAAAAGCAATAATAATAATAATGGCAAATCAGAAACCGATAGTACTAAATTTCCCTCCCTTTTCACCCCCTCACAGGATATCCTGTCTAGCTGCAGAAACAAAACATGGAAATGAATCAGGCGATAAAGGATTTGCTCCCATTAAAGATGTTAGTGATTTGGTCCCAAGCAGGGGAAGTTAAACATTAAGATGGATGATGGTTCACAATCTGTGGATGCCACATACACCACCCCCATACCCCCCCCAACTCCCCGCAGTGGGATGCAAACTTTCTTATGTGTGATAAAGCATGTCAAGTTAAAAGCAAAAGCATTTTGTCTAAGTATGATAATAAATCACACCGTAGACTGACCTAAGTATTTAATTTTTTCCAAAATCGATAGTCAATCTCTTCTGATGGCTGCCATAACTGAACTACTTTTATTTTCTCACTACATCTCAGAAAAGTGACATCTAGTCTTTTGTAACTTCTTTGAGGGGACAGGGACGGAGAACGAAAACAGTAATTGCGAAATAGTTGCCGAGCCGCAAGAGAAAAGAAGAGAGGCTACTTCACTCAGGAGAAATCCAGAGGCCCTTCAACAATTGTTGTGATATTTTTCATTTTGGAAAGAAGCAAATTGCATTTAGTTATGTTTTATTTTTTATGTTTATTTATTTTTGAGAGCGAGAGAGAGACAGAACGTGAGCAGGGGAGGGGCAGAGAGCGAGCGAGACACAGAATCCGAAGCGGGCTCCAGGCTGTGAGCCGTCGGCACAGAACCCGAAGTGGGGCTCAAACTCACGAACCCACGAACCGCGAGATGGTGACATGAGCTGAAGTTGGACGCTTACTGAGCCACCCGGGTGCCCCAGATGTAAATTGCATTTACACGGCCTCCTTTTTTCAAACGTTAAAACTGAGTATGTTAATTAGCTTGATGGGGCGATCTCTTCACAATATGGATGTGTATCGAAACATTGAACTGTATGCCTTAAATATATGCAGTTTTTGTCAGTTTTGTGTCAAAAAAGGAAAGTTAAATACAGCATCAGGCAAACGAAGAAAGAAAGAGACAGAGAGAAAGAAAGAAAGAAAGAAGAAAGAAAGAAAGAAAGAAAGAAAGAAAGAAAGAGGGAGGGAGGGAAGGAGGCAGGGAGGGAGAGAAGAAGGAAGGAAGAAAGGAAAGAAGGAAGGAAGAAGGAAGGAAGGAAGGAAGGAAGGAAGAAAAGAGAAGGGAAAGAGAAAAGGAAAAGAGAAAAGAAAAGAGAGGAGAGGAGAAAAGGGACAAGTAAAAGGTCCCTCACATTTCCAAGGTTCCTATGACCTAGAAATGAACTTGCCCTAAGAATCCGGTTGAAGACATTGATTCAACGTGTTGGAAGGACTTGGGCTTTCAACTTTCCCAGGAAGATAAACTGAGTACTACACATGTTGCTACCATGTTGGGATCGAGATTGAGGATTCTCTGGGATGAGATGTGTAAAGAAGGAGGTGAAGAGAGGTGGATGTCACGCAAATTGCAGGCAGCCTTCCAAGTTAGAGCTGGTCCAAACTGGCCCGGCCAGCTCCCCTCACCCCCGGGCCCCCGTGGTTAGGCTCTGCCCTGCCTGCCACGGACGTCAACCGCTCCTGTGACCCGTTGGCTGCAGCTCAACAGTGAAGCATGCCTGTTCTTTCCTGAGCATTTGGGGAGCCCGCAGGCACGGAGGTACGATATAAACGGAAAACACGAAATCAAAATAAAAGGAAAAACCTGCCCTTGAAATTCACCGTAAGCCCCCTAGGTCTCCTGCTCAAGCTTCCAGAGCGGGCACTGAGGCAGGCCACCCAAATTGCTGACACCCTCTGTTGACCTCTGCAAAGCAGTTGTGAGCCTGATGACTTTGTTTTTAGGTTTTGGAACCGAACTTTACAGGGATGGGTTCCAATCCTGGGTGGTGCTGAGAAAACTCCGGTCTCACCAGAACTTGGCAAAGACCACCAGACGCGTTTCATGTGAGGGCCTTTTCCCATAATCTGGCCAGAACGGGTTATGAATGTTCTGGGGAGCAAAAAGCAGGTCCCCAGGGCCGAGCAAGGGCCGCGCCCTGCTCCCAGCTAGGAGAGACCACACAGCCGTCCTCTCTCCCCTCTGGGTCTTTATGGTGAGAAAACCACACCGCCCCTCTCGTTCGGAAGCTAGGGGTGAAAGTGGAAAAAGCCAGCGACACAAATTGCATCCTACAGCTGAGAAAGCCTCTCTCTTGGAAAAGCTAGAAAATAAATAAATAAAGGGGAAATCCAAATGGGATTGCTCTTCAAACACACAAATGATCTTATGTTAACAGTTGGGATTAAACAGCTGTCTCGTGGTTATGTGATCATAACAGATGCTGTGTGCAAACGTTTCCTGCTAGCTTTGTTTTGGTTATTGCTGTTTGTGCAGTTCAATGGGCTGAATTCAGCTTAAGGGATACAGGTTTTTATTATCCTTCTGTGCTGCACGGGCAGCTTCATCATCTCTTTAAGAGGAAAGGAGGCGAGCGTGAGAGATAGATGGAGGGGAAATTGAGGGTGGGCTCTCCGATGTCACATCGGGAATGATGTCACATTGATGAAATTCCAACACGCTGGTTTATGACCACTTTACCATTAAAGTGGTCCCCAGTTCTATTATGTGGTTGGTTTTGTTTTGTTTCTTCTTCTTCTTTTTTTTTTTCCTCGTGGAGGCCGTCCTTGGGTCTAGTTCAGTTTATGCAGCTGGAATAGAATTTATAGAACATAGAGAAAGGTGTTTGGATGACTAACAGATTACAACGTTGTAACGATCCCTATTTTGTCTCTCTTCTTCCCATGCCCTCCGGTGATAAAATATACAGGCTGACTTTGATTTTTCCTCGAAATTTCCTTTCGTCCCAGGAGGGGGGATCGCCCTGTGTGTGTCAGCCAAGTGACATGGTGAACCATGACGATTTTTTTGGAAGTTCCAATCTGGAAGCCATTTTGGCCGGAATTACATTACTTGTTTAAACCAAAATATCCTCTTGGCTCAAATGCTTTGGAGAACCGCTGTGATTCATGACGTACTTTGCCAACCAGCAGATTTCACTTTTATTACTTATATTTTCCAATTTTTTTTTTCTTTGGATACGATGTAAATGGCAGAAATAATGTTTCTGGGCTCAAAAGGTACCTGGCTATCAGAAGGAGGAGTCAGAGGGATGGATGTGGCCATAGTTAACAGGTGGGGCAAGACGTCTGCCTGCTCATCCCCAAGACTCCCCAGGACCTTCGTCCTCAACTGTAAAGGACCTCTCTCATCAAGCACCCAGCCACACATTCGCTGACCAGCAGCTCACTTGTGCTTTTTGAAACCCTGGGTGGGGACAGGAGGGAGGGGCTTCCACTGCTTAATACCTTATCTTATGAATCCTACCTTTGACTAGGACATCCTACCAGGGCTAAGCCTCTCTCCTCTGACACCTTTACGGAAGGGGAGCTTTTAATACCATATAGATACATTTAAGGAGCCAAACTCAAGTCGCCTCTTATGCTCGCTCAAAAAAAGGGCGGGGTTAACAATTCCTCTCTGGGATTCAGCAGCTCGCAGAGTGAAATCAGGCCTCCGCTGATAAGCTGCCAAAGCGGTCCTATGTCCATAATGTTTCAAATACATTTCAAAGTGACTTCATATGCATTCAGTGCTCGATCCTCTGGACAGCTCCTGGAGATATTTTCCTGATCTTACAGAAAAACAAGTCAAGATCCGTTTTGTAAGAAGAGTACTGGGTCGCGGTTGCCCAAGATGATGCAAGCTGGAAGTGCTGGAGCCTACAGTGGTTCCCGCATCAGGGATCTTGGGCCAGGTGATAGGGAAATTGATTAGGGCATGTGCCCCAGGGACCTCTGCTGCTGTTGTCATTGTCTGTTTTATTGGGGGAATTAGGGGGTGGGGGCTGCACTATGTCAGGCTATTTCCATGGCCTCTAAATAGTCGAGGCAAACATCAGCACTCTTATTCCGGCTCTGGGAATTTGAGCCCAGGACTGAATATCAGCTTCCTCTGTGGGATCAAGCCTGTGCCAGCTTCAAGACAAAGGTCCTCCCCAAGGTACACAGACAGACAAGAAGGACATGAAAAGATGCTCCACGTCTCTCAACGTTAGGACAGTGCAGATCAAAACTACAGTAGGATGTCACTTCCACCCGTTACGATGGCTACTGAAGAAAAAAAGAAAAAAAAAAGCGTTGACAAGGATTGGGAGCAATCAAGACCCTTGTACATTGTTGGAAGGAATGGAAAATGGCATGGCCGCTGCAATGGCGATCAAGTGGGAGTGACCCAAGGGCCCGTCAGTGGACAGAGGGATCAGCAACATGTGGTCTATATACACCGCGAAAATCATTCGGCCTCAATGGGAAGGACGTGTTGTCGTATGCCACAACATCGATGAACTTCAGGGTCCTTTATGCTGAGTGAAGCAAGGCAGTCACAGGAAGGCAAATACCGTGTGATTCCACTTACGCAAAGTATGCAAAGTAGGAAAACCGATGGACACTGAAAGTGGAACGTTGGTTGCCAGGGCCTGGGGAGGAGGAAATGGGGAATTAGTGTTTCATGGGTACGGAGTTTCATTTGGGGTGACGGGCAAGTTCTGGAAATGGATGGTGGCAGTGGGTGCACAACAATATGAATATACCTAATATCACTGAACTGAACTAGACACTCACAATTTTTATTCTATCTCTATTTTTACCACAATAAAAAGAAATCAGGGATGCCTGGGTGGCTTGGTCGGTTGAAGGTCCGACTCTTGATTTCGGCTCAGGTCATAATCCCAGGGTCATAGGATCGAACCCCACGCCAGGCTCCGTGCTAAGGGAGGGACCCTGTTTAAGATTCTCTCTCTCACTCCCTCTGCCCCTTTTCTGCTCATTCTCTCTCTCTCTCTCTCTCTCTCTCTCTCTCTCTCTCTCTCTCTCAAATAAAATAATTAGAAAAGAACAAAGGAATTAGAGCCAACAAACAAGCAAACAGACAAAAGGTCCACTACGGTCACCTGGTACCTGAAAGTTTCAGTCCCTGCAAACTGCTCCCCTTGGAATCTTGTTTTTGCCCTTTTTTCCACGTCTGTTCTGGACATAACACATCCTCAGCCTTTCAGCATCACCGTGTATTCAGATACTATAGTGCATGCAGATTAAATATCTATGAGGGAAGTGCAAATCAAGCATCAGAGAGGTTTGATTTATACCCTTTCCCTGATGATTAGAAGTATCTCTAGGATCTTCGTTCTTTTCAGGCTTCATACCAATTAAAATGCAAATCTTTCCAAGAGAGAATGTTTTAAGCAGTTTCATCTTTGAATGAATTTCAGGTCCTTTTATCTTCTGCCTCTTTTTTCTAAAATAAAGCTCCCTTTTATTATAAAGGTAATAGAGTAAACGAGTTAATAGCTAATACATATCAACAGCTCTTACAGACTGTCGAGATGGAGACAAACAGCCCAACAGAAGAATGGGCAGGAGCTGCGAGAAGGCGTTGGAGGAACCAGTCCAGACGGCCCCTGCAAAATAAAAAGACGGTCCAAGTCGCTTGGTGGCAGGACAATGAAGATGGCAAAATAGTGAAGTATCATTTTATATTCATCATGCTGACAAAATGGAAAGACAAGCCTGTGTCACCTAGTGATGGCATGAATGTGTGCAAAAGAGTATGCTCACACATGGCCTATAAAAACGTCACGACTGTTTGCGTTTTAGAAGAGCAATCTGATAGCATTTCTTTAGTTAAAAGTTCATGTGTCTTTCACCCAGCAAGCCCACTGTCAGAAATCCATCCCCTAAAATAAAAGGTGTCCTCCTCTAGGTACTATGTGGATCATCTACAGGGTTGTTAGCTATGGCACTCTTCATAGCCAGAAAGACAGAAAGACAGGCAAGAAGGCAGGCAGCAAGGAAAGAAGGAAGGAAGAGAGAGGAAGGAAGGAAGAAAAAGAAAGAGAGAAAGAAAGAAAGAAAGAAAGAAAGAAAGAAAGAAAGAAAGAAGAGAGAGAAAGAAAGAAAGGAAGAAAGAAAGAAAGAAAGAAAGAAAGAAAGAAAGAAAGAAGAAAAGAAAAAGAAAGAAAGAAAGAAAGAAAGAAGAGAGAAAGAAAGAAAGAAGAAAAGAAGAAAAGAAAGAAGAAAGAAAGAAGAAGGAAAGAAGAAAGAAAGAAAGAAAGAAGAAAAGAGAAAGAAAGAATGAAAGAACAAAAGAAAGAAAGAAAGAAAGAAAGAAAGAAAGAAAGAAAGAAAGAAAGAAGGAGGGAAGGAAGGAAGGAAGGAAGGAAGGAAGGAAAGGAGGGAGGGAAGGAGGGAAGGAAGGAAGGCAAGAGAAGGAAACAAGACAAAAAAAAAAAAACAAAAACAAAACCAAGAAAGACTCAAGCTCAGTACCTCCATTGCAGGGGCTATAATGGAACCACTAAAAAGAAAAAGAAACAGAGCCATATCAGATGACTCGGAAGGGATTCCATGAAAAATTGCTGAGTAGGAAATCCTTGTGTGGGAAGTAAAGTTCATTTTGGAAAAACAAGTAGTCACATACAGGCACGTGCACGCACACACACACACACACACACCCTCTATACCCACGGATAGGGGATCATAGGATTATATCTGTATAAGAATGTATGTGCTTGAAGACATATGGAAAGATTATTACTGGGTAATTCATATCATTTCCCTGTGGAGAAGTCGGCTGATGTGAGTAGAGAAGAGAAGAGAGGGGAGTGAATTCACAAACTGAAGAGAGAAAGAAAAATGACCAAAAATGGACTCTATTTTCTGCATGGCGTGTTTCCTATAGGTGGGTATACATACAAAAAGCAACCTATTTGAAAAACCACAGCCAAAATTTGGTTTTTAATAACTAAAACCCTGGGGGAAAGAAACGAGGCTTCATGAGAGAATAGTACCTGCTACTCTTAGGATTAGTGCGATCCTTTGCCCAATTAAAGAGAAAAATCAGCAGCTCAGGTTATTCAATATGAGTTTTGATGATGCAAAAGAACCCTCATTTGGTGATAGCCTTGGAAATTAAATGATTACCATTTTTTGCTGTTGTGCATATCTCCGGTTCTAGGAAGAAAAGATAGGAGAGGATAGTTCATGGCGCTTCGTCATGTCCTCAAAAGGGGTCATCTGCAACAGGGCTGAAACATCAGGTTATTGTTCGAAGTCACAGTCAAACGCAAGTAACCGAGTTATACCACGCAGCACTCGTTCCCTGGGTCCAGGAAAGAGTCTTCCAGAGGAACAGCTGAAGACAGCAACACAGGACCATACTTGCCTCCGGTGGCAGGATACGCTTCTCAACACATAATCATCCTCTGAACTGGTTTCCTAATTTGTGTTTCCAAAATCAGAATACCATTTGCAAAAGCAGAGATGGGGCTGTGTAATGCCATGAAATTCGCACTCCTGATTTTCTCATTTTGATTCATCTCTCAGTTTGGCCAGGACCTAAGTGTGAATTTGTTTTCCAAAAGCCTGATATATGGATGATCAATTTTCATATTATTTGCAAGTGTACCTATGCAGCCTTTCCCTAGTAGAGGAATATTGGTTAGTAACGATATAGTGAGTCACAGTCTAATCCCCATCGGACCGAGTAGATGTTTTTCTAGTGCATTTGGCATTTTCGGCAGGTAAGTCTGAGGTCAGCCTGTTTGCTATTATTTTACCATTAATTTTTAAAAATTGTATTTTCTTTTTATTCTCCTGTGCTTATATGATATGGATGCGCACAATTTCATTATCCTGCCAGCCTCTTTTTTTTTTTTTTTTTCACTAAAGTTGCTTATATTGCTATGAAACTATTTGATATGCATATCTTAGTCTTTATAATAACTCCGTAAAGCTTTGTTTTGGAATGTTGTTTCTGTTCCAGCTCTGTTTTCTTCCTCCAAGACTCTTATAAATTTCCATTTTACTATCATTACCTACTACATTCTTACTTTATTTTCCGTTGAGTGCTTCAGTGTCTGAAGTTTGTTCCTGCTAGGACTAACGAAGTTTTTGTGTTTTCTTTTCTCAATATGATTTTCTGCCCATTGCTACTATCCATTTTTGCTCTAGTGTAGCAATTCCATAATTTTTTTAAATGTTTATTTATTTTGAGAAAGAGAGAGAGAGAGAGAGCACGAGTGGGGAAGGGTGAGAGAGAGAGAGAAAGAGTGAAAGAGAGAGAGAATCCAAAGCAGGCTCCAAGCTGTCAGCACAGAGCCCAATGTAGGGCTTGATCTCAGGAACAGTGAGATCATGATGTGAGCCAAAATCAAAAGTCAGAAACTTAACCGATTGAGCCACCCAGGTGCCCGGGGCAGTTCCCTTCTTGGGCTACTTTGTGTAACTGGTATGTAACATCACAGTTATGATATTATGCAAGGCTCAAGGGCACAAAGTCGGAAATTTCTTCATGAGTTAGCTTAATTTCTCTCACACAGTTTCCATCTCCACGGATGTCAGAATACATGGTATTATTTCCGGGAACACTCCTTAAGACATGTAGTCGTTTCCCGCTGCTGCTGTAACGAATCCAGTGGCTTAAAACAACACGTTGATTATCTTACAGTTTTGGAGGTCAGAAGCCTGATACTGATTGGCTGGCCTGGGTTGCTTCTAGAGGCTCTGGGGAGAAAATCTGTTTCCTTGCTTTCTCCAGCTTCTGGAAACCACCTCCATTCCTTGACTCAGGACCCCACAACACTCTGATCTCATCCCTTTCTGAAGTCTGACCCTTGGGTCTCCCTCTTATAGGGACCCTTTGGATTACATTGGATATCCAGGATAATCTCACTCAAGAACCTTAGTCACATTTGCAAGGTGCCATTTTGCCATATAAAAAATGCCATTATTTACAAGTTTGTAGATTCAGGATATGGAAATCTTTGGAAACCCACTGCTCAGTCTGCTGTCGGCAAATTATCCCCATCACTGGAAGTTTACAGATACCCACTAGGCCTTTTTCTTGGAATTGCCCCTTCCAGGTTGCTGGAAATCCATGAGGATGGTTGCCGGGAAGGGAGGATGTATTCTTTTTCATATCTTTTCATAATAAGCCAGTAAACAGTAAGCACATTGCTTTCCTGAGTTTTGTGAAGCTCTCTAGTCAATAAATCGAACCCAAGGAGGGGTTCACGGAACCTTTGATTTCTAGCCGGTCAGTGGGAATCATAGGTGATAACCTGGACTTTCAAATGGTACCCAAAGCGGGGGGTGTGGGAGGCAGTCTCCTGGGATGGAGCCCTTCACCTGTGGGATCTCACATCCTCTCCAGGTAGACAGTACCTCAATCAATTCTGATTTAGTTACGTTGTAGGACATACAGCAGGTGTCGCAGAGAATTGCTTGGGGTGGGGAAAACCCTACATAGCTGAGCATGAAAAATGTTTTAATGCAGGGGCCCCTGGGTGGCTCAGTCGCTTAAGCGTCCGACTTCGGCTCAGGTCACGATCTCACGGTTCGTGGGTTCGAGCCCCGCCTCGGGCTCTGTGCTGACAGCTCAGAGCCTGGAGCCTGCTTCGGATTCTGTGTCTCCCTCTCTCTCTCTGCTCCTCCCCCACTCACGCTCTGTCTCTCTCTCTCTCAAAACTAAATAAACATTAAAAAATAATGTTTTAATGCAATACCGGGGTGAGACTAAAGGAGGGGCACACTGGAGGAGTGTGAGTTTCCCTACACCCGTCTTCTTGCATGTTACCAGTCAAATCAAAAACTGTTCCTCAGATTTTTTTTTTTTCTTTTGGTTCTGGAAATAGACTACATGCTATTTAGTTATCACTTTGGTAGAAAAATATTCTTGATCCTTCGAGTTACAGTTGGTGCCGTTTCCTCTCCGTACCCGTGCTTAACCCAAGTGTCGTCCATCCAGACCTAGTGCTAAGTGCAGCCCTCTGAGCACCACTCGGAGTCCACTTGGGAGCTGACCGAAAATCTCTTCTAAGAGCTTCAGCTGGTGTCTGTTTCATGCCCAACTGCCTTACCCCAATTGCCCAATAACCCTGTTTTGGGAGCCTAATTCACTCCAGAAACATGCTTGTAATCCAAAGCACTTGTATATCTTGTATTTCAAGAACCATTGGCTCAGTTGTGCCCGCGTGACGTTCGGCGTCAGGTACGACTCCTATCGCACGACATCACTCGTTTACCGGGGTGACACCGATGAGAAGTGTTTGCTTGTCTTGCGGAACGCTCGCAGAACAAGTCACTTGCAATCCGAGGTTTGACTGTATTTAATACCAGTGACACCGTTAGGCAAAAATTAAGAGCTGGTCCTAATCTTACTGCCTGTATGTGGTTTCTCCAACACATAGAAAGACTACAGAACTCCTCTAAAGGACTCCTCTCGTAGGTATCACACCTCCCACAATGCAACTCCCTATGGCCATCCTCCACCTTGGGCTCAGTAGCCCTTCATTACTCGTATTCAACACTTGCGTATCCTTATCGGTTTCTGGAAGATAAAGAATGCCTATCTATGCTAAAACGTTAAGTATGAATCAGCAAGAAACAGAAGGGAGGAACTGAATTCTGAGAGCCTTAAAAAATCTGTAGCTGCATATCTTATTGCTAGCGAGCTTAAATGGTGGATCTCATGGGAGGCGGTGGGTGTGGGGGATTCGGAGGGGGAAGGAAAGGAAAAAGAAAGAATGTTTCAACTTATGTTCTGATGGCATTGCATGGGTGATGGATTGCTTTGCCTTTTCTGGCCAACCTTCCAATTAGGGAGACTTGTTCTCAAGTTTGGTACAAGTTGTCTGTCAGTGACTGTGTGCATTTTTATCTTTTTTTCCATGACTTCACAGGGGTGAGGGCTGCGACACATACGACATTTTAAACCAAAGTTCCTAGACGTTCTCTCCCTTGGAGGAGAAGACTGGAAAGGACTGACGAGGAAGGGGAGTTGGAAAATGTGGAGGAAGAAACTGTGTACATTGGGAGCTGGCAGGCAGTGAGCATACTTTGTGGGTGCTGAGTCTTAGTCTGTAAAAAAGCGTGATGACAGAACCTCCAAAAGAAAAGGTGCTTTGGGTTCTGCGGGCTTCAAATGTATTCGTAAAGTCTGGTAACATCATTCATTCAATTACAGAACTAACTAAATGAATAACTAACTGAATGAATAAAAGTTATAGAACTTTTTGGGTTTGCTCGCAGCTTTCTGGCCATCAGCCCAGCCCCTCTTTGTTTCCTGGTTGGAATTCTTTTTTCCACAATCGAACTCACCGGCCCCAACAATTCTATTCTCTCCTTCAACTGGATTCTTCCCTAGATCTCTTTTTTCAAGGTCCTCTCTCACTCGCTTTTGGTTCCTGCTGTGACAAATGCTAAGTAAGCACCCGATATTTCCCAAGAATTTCTAGCTGGCTCATCCCTGGACACTTAATGTCCTTCTGGTGGCCCCCGAAAACCTGAGCCCATGGGAAATCATCTTACTGTTACCTTTAATTCTAGAAGCTTCTCTGTTGTTCTTCATTCTTGTGCTTGCCCTGTTTATACAGACAGCTTCCCAGCTAACACCTTGCTACAAGACCCACCCATCAAAAGCTTTTCCAATTACCCTTTCTTTCTTTCTTTTTTTATGTTTATTTTTTTTATTTTTGAGAGAGAGAGAGAGAGAGAGAGAGAGAGAGAGAATCCCAAGCA